>NC_061528.1:5830000-6197500 GCF_022379125.1 Scophthalmus maximus | reverse complement strand
GCATCACAATACTGGTATTATCATGCACAAATATGATGCTGCATACCCTTGGTTGTTGTCTTTTTTTTTTTTTACCTCACACAGCTGCATCAAAGTGCTGCTGCCACGGCTCAACCCCCACCTCAAGACATGGTCCGAGGGCTTATGATAGAGATCAATGCAGGTGGGTGGGGGGGGACTCAATTAAAAAGCCAGTCACCAACGCATGGACTCTATCTGTCCATCAACGCGGCTCTGTCCAGAACATTTAATTGCGCCGCAGGACGACCCCCCCCCCCCCACTAAAGGCATCATCTGTCTGCCACAAATCACAAATTGGTTTTTTTCTTGTTGAGAGATTGAATCTTTCAGGAGGAAGAGCTTTGCTCTTCTTATATGTGCACTCCCAGGAACATGCAGGCTCTCTGTCTTATTCGGGGAGATGTGAAATTCCCTGTATTAGCCCCTAATCAGCTGGGTTAACTGCTGGCATATTGACTGACTGCTGTATCATTGATCCAGGGGGGTGTTATGGAGTGTATTGCCATTGGTTGCAGATATAGACTGCAGTGCGCGGCGCAGCGGCGCGGCTGGACTCATCGGGGGTCCCTGAACGTGAGCCGAGGAAAATTAAAGAGGCGAGGTACATGCTCAAGGTGCACTATGGGACATAAAGGTGGCGTCGCATCTCCGCATCCATAGGAGACTAGAGCAAAGACCATGAAACACACACACAGAGCTACACACACACACACACGAGAACATGAGTGTACAATTTGTGAAATGGACAGCAGCCAAGCAGACGAGTTTGCACGTTGATAGATGTACCTGCTCACAGAGCTAATTAGATCAATGTGACAAAAAGGTCACGGCTCGAGAGGGTTAAGCAATCCGAAAACATCTGGACTTACTACTGCTGCTGTTTCACTCTGCATAACGAGACATGCGCCCGGGAGCCAATGATGGACTTCCTGTGTGAAATAAGGCGAATATTTGTAGGTGAGAGCTGTGAACTCAGCTCCTCGTGCTGTTATTATTTCATTGTGTCGGAAGATGATGACAAAATGTTCTTTCCCCTTCGGCGTTGTCTCTTGTGGATCCAACCTTCGACCCCGGTGTCCAGCCCCACGTTTTGTTTACCAAAAATTGAGTCAAGTGTGGACACGGAGTGCCAGAGCATGTGTGTTTTGTGACTAAGTGAGAGAGAGAGAGAGAGAGAGAGAGAGAGAGAGAGAGAGAGAGAGAGAGAGAGAGAGACAGAGACAGAGACAGAGAGAGGGAGAGAGATTTTTGAATTTTAAAAAACACAATATTTATTAAGATTTACAAGAGAACATCACGGTCCTCCACAAATGAAATGAGAAAAAAAACCACACAACAACAAAATAACAGAAAACCAGAAATAAATCAGGTCATAAACACAGAGGGAAAGATGAGTTCTCCCTCCGTCACTGAACACACAGCCGTGGTGAAACACCACTGATTCAAAAAACTTTTGCATGTCGTTCATCAGAGAGTGGAACCTGAAGTCCACTCTCACTCTGGCTCTCACCAGAGACACGTACATGTGTGTCAGCTCGTGTCCGGACACATTTCCTATCTTGTCTTTCCTGCTTTTATAAATCGACAACTTGGCCTGACCAACCACAAAATTCAGCAACTGCCACTTTGCAGCATCTCGTTTTCTGTAGCCAGCACCAAAAATAAAAGCAGTCTCCGTAAACATTTCCCCACAGTCGAAAAACACGGTTTTTAACATGTTAAAAAGAGGTTTGAGTCTGTGACAGTCCAGATAACAGTGAACGATGGTCTCCGTGTGTGGACAGAATGGACATGTGGAGGACACGGTGGGATTTATCTTGGACAGAAAGAGATTCACCGCCAGAGCCCCGTGGAGGATCCTCCACTGCAGGTCTCCAGACCTCTTGTTCAGTGGAGGCTTGTACGAGAGAGAGAGAGAGAGAGCGAGAGAGAGAGAGAGCACGGAAAGTATTGTGCAAACGCAGAGACTCTGAGGTTGATAGTCTAAACAGTGCAGGCAAACAGAAAGAACTACAATGTAACGTGGGTGATTACAGACTGTCAAACGTCACCGTTGAGTGTTTTGAATATTTGCTGCATTCCTCTGTTAAATGCCTCCAAAAGAGCCTCTCCAGAACAACTATATACTCTGTATATGAAACCGTCATCGAACAACAAACAGAAAGGAGGGAGAGTATATTTAAGATGATGTTATCTGACCAGCGCACCGATCCAAGTTTGATCGTGATGACATCGTCTCCAGAGTTTAAACACTCAGTGCTTACTGGAAGTGACTCATGTAGCCGAGCTTAACCCCAGACTCTGATTTGAGGTTGCCTCACATGTTTCCATGCGGCCTCGGATTATAAATGTCTGTCGATCTGTGATGTTTCCTCTTTCAACCAGGCTTCTGTTTTGCTTTAGCCAAAACACGGTTGGTCAATAGGAGGTGGGAGAAAAGGAAGGAAGCCAAGATAAGAGGATGGAGGAGCAGTCAGAGTCATCATTTTTCTGATTGTTTTGGACCGTTTTGAGCTGATGTTACAGGAAGTTTCCCTCTACAGACTCGCTGGGCGGCTGCATCTCTCAAGCCTCCGTGCAGATGATTTCAGCAGACCCGCACATGGATCTCTGTGAACTCTTGTTTCCAGTTGTACTGTAGGTCACCTGTAAGGAGAGGAAATTATTTAAACAACATGTGGAATCCATTTGGGGGGCGCCTGTGGCATTCCATGGGCTCTTCATGGGCTTCATCACCGAATGCCGCTTGACGCCGTGCGCCGTGACGCCGCTCGATTAGCCGCCTCAACCAGGTATCAACATGGCACAGCATCAGTAGAGAGGGCGAGGAAAAACAATCGAAGTGAAGGAATGACTAGATGAGTAATAGAGGTAAACACAGCTGCTGGCTTTTATTGAGTGGTGTTGGAGAGCTGGAACGGGTCAAACCAAAGGGAAAAAAGTCGGTAAGCGAAAAAAATAACTAAGCGCACATTTTGATGCGATAAGTGTTAGAGTGTAGGGAATGTTTTGGTTGGTCCGTCATTGTCTGTTTCCATATGCAGTGTGGTTGCGGGGTGGATTCGTCTGTGTCAGCACAAAGTGAGGTTAGATAGGGTATAGGAGCTCCGCGATGCTGCATCAAGAGGACTCCGCGAGGCTGTCAAACACCGAGGAGGATGCATGTGTGTGTTTGTGTAAACACACCCGTATGCATGCATGCGTCTGTATCACAAGCTATAGATAGCGAGTGACGAAAGAAAGGGTATCGGGTGTGGGTGAAAATAAAAGGAGTCAGTTTTGAGTGTGAAGAGATGATGTATAGCAGATGAGTCAGTGTATTGGCGTCTCCCCGCATGCTCGCATTGTGCAATTGTTGTGAAACATCTAGGTCGATCTTTTCAGAGTGCATGTGAGTGCACATGTGCACATATAATTCAGGAGGCGAGCCATTGTGAATGGTATGTACAGAGTGCATATGCTGGGGGGAGGGGGAGATCGCACGCGCACACACACACAAACCCACACATACATACATGTTAGAACACATGCACACACATATACCCTATCTGAGCCTTGGGGAGGATAAAAGGCAGTAGCCTACTCAGAGAATCCCCCATTAGGGCTGCAGGAGTGGACTGCCATCCCTTGGGGAGGGAGGGCGAGAGGCAGAGAATGTGGGTGGTTGGTGGTGATAGTGGTGGGAAAGGATGCGGGTTTTTGTGAGGATGTCTAATCTAATGCATCCAACCTCGAGGTTTCGGGGCCGCAGATGAGAGCGCCCCTCGGTGTCTCCGAGCAGAGAGCGGCTCTAACCTTTACAAGAGTGCTGCTGTGATTCACCCGTTTGTACCTTCACGTGTGCTCTCGTGGGGGTTTAATTCTCCACATACGTGTCTATGATAATTGATATTTCTCTGTTTCGTAGTGGTTTGACTTACACCTTGTCTACGGAAGCAAAACAAAATGTGTTTACAATTTTATTTGCTGTGAATCCTCGTGCCTGCCCTGCACCCTCGGACAGTTTGTGATAATTATTATCAAGTGCTGCAGCGGGGTCACCTCAGCCTAGGACCTGCGCTGCCTGAGAGTAAATAAGAGACGAGGGGAGAGTCACTTAATGCATCTTTTATTGATCCGCTGGAGCTCACCTCTTTCTCTGCCATCTCTGTCTCTCTCTCACATACAGTACAGTGCATCAATGTGAAAACACTCACCGTAAACATGAATAGAATATTGCCAGTGTCTTACTGAAATGCTATGCCAATTACTCTTGTGTGTCCCCCTCCCCCCCTTTGGTACAAGTGAGGTTTTTGTGTCAGGGGCTATTTTAGATGCACAGCCGCTGACCCTACTGCATTTACTGAGGTGAGCGTGTGCGTGTTTGTGTGTGTGTGCGTGAAGGGTGTTGTGGAGAGGTCACCCGATTATGTTGAAACAAGGAGACCTCATAGTGTTCTGGCTCTTTGGGAGCTGTCTTGTGGAGAGTCTATTTGTGGTTTTTAGAAGCGCTTAACTCAGTCCAGCCCCCTCACACACCGAATATTTAACTTATTCTTTCTCACGATTACACAAAAAATGATCTTCAAATGGATATAAAACTGCGCCGGGAATGGTGTCACAAATTGCTTTGACTTATGAGTCGAAGCTCACTTGGGTTATGCCGCCTGTCACGGTCACAGCTTGTTTGGCTGTTTCTCTGCTGCATTTGAGGCACATGATGCAAGAGGATGTCAGACTCTTGGTTTACCTCGCTCTGGAGCACTGTGGAGGAGTGTTCATGTGTGTGCGTGTGTGTGTGCGCGTGCGTGTGCGCGCGTGTGTGTTTTACGTGGATGCGTGTTCGTGTGTGTGTGTGTGAGAGCATATTGTAGGTGTGTGTGGGAGGCTGTTTGTTTTGAATGGGCATCCATATTCTTCTTTCATGAGCACTGCTGCAAATTCGAGAGACAGAATTATGTGTGAGTATGTGTGTGTGTGAGTATGTGTGTGTGTGTGTGTGTGTGTGTGTCCCTGAATTTAAGATAAATATGGTTCATCGTGGGTGTCGGTAAAGGTCACACGATGTGTGTTTGTGTGTTTGTGTCTGTGTGTGTGTGTGGCCAGATTGTAGTACAGCGCGGGGGCTCAGGAAGTCGTCGACTTCATAAGAAATGCATTTGACACAAAGACACCAGACAAACCAGACGGCGACCGACTCCTCTTTTCGCTCTGAGTGTTTCCTCTCAGAATAAATAGCTTCTTCATTTCCCACAGTTTCACAAGACGTCAGAAGGGACGGAAGCGGCTTTGGTGGAGGCAGGCGTCTGTGACATGAAAAAGTTGCATTAAAAATTCACAAAAGATTTCCCTTTGCACTACTGAAAACTAATATTTCAGAATTGTTCCTTGGTCCTGAGTTTTTATCAAAAACAGTCAATGCTCTAGAGACACTCGAGATGTACAGTATGTGATCAACGTGTTACTGCTGGCACAACTTGTATTAGGCAAATGAATGTGTTAATAACTGTATGATATGATGTTTTCTTGTGTAAACATACAGTAATATTTGTAGTACTGTAAGTAGTGTCCAAATAATTTTCGTGTGTGTGCGGTGAAGGCAGTGGACTTGAGCTGCATCCGGCGACCTCATCCCGACAGGATTACTGACATAGGATCCTCCTGCCCCTGGCAGAAATAGCAAAGACCCAAGGGCAATCCACCAGAATATGGGAACTTCCGTGGGCCTCGCTTGTGAGTGTGTTTGTGTGTGTGTGTGTGTGTGTGTGTTTACATGGGTATCAACTCTTTAAATGGAGCTGGTTTCCTCCCAGGTGCTGAGATCTCTGGCTCGAGCAAATAAGTTTACTTTTAACTCTCTTTCTTTCTTTCTTTCTTTCTTTCTCTCTCTCTCTCTCTCTCTCTCACTCACTCACTCACTCACTCACTCACTCACTCACTCACTCACTCACTCACCTCACATACACACACACACACACACACACACACACACACACACACACACACACACACACACACACACACACACACACACACACACACTCACACACACACACACACACACACACTATCTTACCTGTCTGACTCTTCCTTTGCTGCTCCTGCCATAGAGAGAGTTTTATATAAGACTGTACACTTTGCATGATGGAAAGTTTATACTGGACGTGTAGAGGATATTACATAATGAGGAGTGCAGGAGTAAAAAAAAAAAAAAAAAGGCCCACTACATTGTTGCTGAGCCTATTTCCACATTCTGCACCAAACCCCATGAGCCCAGGCTCTTGTAATCTAATCCCCTCATTTAATCTTACATTCTGCGCTGCACATGTACAGTATCCTCCACTTTTATGAAAAATACCATAAAGGTCATCAAATACAAAAGTGTGTAGTTTAAACTGAATAGAACGAGTCACTATCTGTTTTTTCTGTTAAGTTGGCTTTCACCACAAGGGAGCTTGATTTTTATTCTGAGGTCCGGATCAATCAAATCAATACTCACCCTTTGCCATCTCCATTCAACCGGTGCAAATGGTTTTGGTGTCCATCTTCGGCGGCCGCCGCCGTCTGTCCACCTCTGTCTTTGTTTTTTTTTTCAGCTTTTCCTCCACTGGGCATTTTCTGACGAGAATTTTGTCGATAATATCTTCCCTCACCAGCAGCTTTAAGAGTGGTCATGCAAGGGCGTATTCATTAAGTCGCGCGTCGTCGGTATGTGAACAGAAGTGTCCATATATTTCAGTTGCTGACGGCCGTCTCTTCAGATTACATTATACTTGATTATGTGTTTATTGCGCTTCCGAGTTTTGGTGACGTCAAGGAGATCCACTTTGGTTTTTATTTTGAGTTATTTGCTGCGTGCTGCAGTATGACATTTCTGATGGGCTTCCCAAATTTGGCTGCATGTCCCATAAAAACCATCCAACACATGACAAATTGTACTATTGTCTAATAATAGAATGTGTTCATGAAGAGAGCTGTGTCTTATTTATTCCCTGAGGAAAATGCAGGGAGTTCTGAGGTGAAGTGCATCGGTTGAGTGCATCTCTAAGGGGTTTTTAACCCTAGAGGGAACTTTTTTTATTTTCACTCTCTCTCTTTTTTCAAAGGGTAGTGCACATACACCGTTTTGATGCTAGTGTACGTGGTCGGAGAGGTAGTAGCAGCACTCTGCTCTCTTGAGCCCCGTTCAAAAATGTCCCAGAAGCATCCAAAAGACTTTGCCTGCTGCCCCTGCCAAGGAAAATACGGCTTATGAAATGGAAATTCTGAGACCATTCACAGAGTGCCAGGAATGATTAGAGAAAGAAGAAAGAAGAGACCATGTCCATCTCGGTACATCGAGGAGTGAAAGTCTTAGGGAAAACACACATTGCAACCATTCTTACATAGACACGTCGCATCAACACTGTTTACCTGGTATGTGCGGTTTGGAGTTGGAAAGTTGTTAAAGGGGAACTCCGCCGATTTTTTTAAGGTCAGTTCAGTTGTCATGGGTGTTAGTCAGGGCTGGGAGAGCAGTTCCTGTAAAATATGTCTGTCTGCCGAGGCTCAGTTTTAGTTTGTCTGACACAATAAGCCCTGATGATGCTATCAGAGACTAGAACCTTATATAAATCAGTAACACTCTGTGGACATGTGGTTTTAAAAGATGTACACATTTACCAGGCCATCTGTGTTTTGGTTATATTTTGGGAAATGTGAGAAAGTGAGTTTGAAGTAGTTTTAAACAATGTTTTTTTGTTTTTTTTGTGAGCCCACAACTTTATGCAAGTGCGATGCTACAATGCTTTACAGGATTTGGGAATTTTAGTTCAGATTTTTAGCCATTTTTGAAGTTTACCACTTGTTCCTCACAAAGACACATGCATTGTGTTATAAGCTACAAACGTGTGAAATTAAGACGTGGAAAAAAAGGGGGTGATGTTTTAAAACCAAAGTGTGTAACTGCAGCATCAGGTGCGAAACCTTGTAATCTTTTGGAGATAATGTTCACCCCATGTTTGGACAATGACAAGGGGCTTTTAAGCTTTTAGAAAGACTAATTTATGGAGTATTACTTTTTCCCTCCATCACAGCAGGTCAGAAAAGTTGTTTTGGTTTTTACTAGTTTTATAATTATACCACAACACACATCAACAAAAAAAAAGAAAAGAAGTGATGCTTGAGCTTTTTTTTTCTTCATATTAGTCAACATCAGGCTTGACTTTAACATCGCTTTCCATACTTTCTACTACAAAATATAACACATAAACACATACATATACTCTTGTGTACATATACCCTCAGCTATTTGAGCCAATATCGGACAGATATCCGATGTCTGTTTCGGATCGGTGCATCCCTGTAGTGTCTGTCATGTCTTTGTGTGGGGCACCGCTCGCCTCTGGGGCACGAAGGTTCGAGTCCGCTGAGCCTTTGACCACCGAGCGCTGTTATTCGGCTTGCCGCAGTCTCGAGTAACTCTGCAGGGAACTTTTTGAATGGCTCTCTCAAGGCCAGAACGGGGCCAACGAGATGAGGTCATGAACAGAGACAGGCTAACATGAAGCAGACCGAGGGCGGGATCAGAATCAGCTGTGATTCAGTCGTTGCTCTATTGCGTCTACACACACTGCGAGGAAACAAGGGAAACGTGTATTAGTCCACTTTTCTGATCTTCTCTAAAAGTTTCTGAGTGACTCTGAATGCAGAGGAAGCAGAGGAGTGAGCTGGTGAGCCAGTAGGCCTTGGCTTGTTATCGGGCCAGTGTGTCACATACGGCTGTCCAGGGGCACAGAAAGGGGGAAGTGAGCTGTGGAGAAAAAAAGGCCAATGGCCCACAACACAGGCAGAGCACAGGGAGTGATCATCTCACGTCACCCACCACAGCTCTGTCCCTTTTTATGCACTTTGTACTCCGACACTATTTAAATCATTTGTCTCAGGATTGCAACATTTAAAATGTTTTTTCCTTCTCCTGCTTCCCCCTTGTTCTTTCTCTCTCCTCTGTGGTAGCGGACCGGGTGGGAGGGGGGGTCTGTTGGCATTCTTGTGCCGAGTGCTTTGCGCTCGACCGGGCCTTGGCTCGGCTCCATATCCCCTCTCTACCCTCTCTCTCTCGCTCGTCTGACTAGAGCCCCTCCACACCCCCCCCTCAACTCACTCCCCCCTCCCCCACAGCCTCTTCAACTCCCCACGGTTGCTTCCCTAACTACCGCTCCTGCCAGCAACTCTGCCCCCCCACCAAACACACCACCCTCGCTCACACACTTCTCTTACTATCACCTTCCTTAATCCTTCCTCATGTGTCCACCGTGATTCACTGGCCCCTTCCCCCCCCCCACGTGCCCCTCCATCCCAGACCGTGCCAGCAGGTCCTGCCCCTGTGACACAGATGCACCCGGTTGCTCCGGGCGCTCGACATGGGGACAAAACATCGGCGTGGTCCGTCTGTTATATGGTGTGTTTCTGGATGTATGTGTGTGTGTGTGTGCATGAGAGAGGAAGGAGACTACACACACAGCTAGATATTAAAACTGCTTTCATGAGTTTGTTTAAGCTTTACTTTCTACCTAACAAGGCGTTCGTTTCATTGCTGTGTGAGCGAACGCCCAGAGATAGTATTCAGCAGGTTCTGTCTTCACACTCACAAGTGCTGAGAGAACACACTCCCACGCAATTGACACACACCTTCAAGCTTTTGTCCAACAAAAGTACTTCCTGCTTAGCAATTAACAATTACTTGAAGAGAATCAATCGTCGTTTAATTCATATCATTATCAGCAAACTGGCGGCCAAGGTAAACTAAAGCTAAAGTCATGAATTGAGCTAGAGATCCATTTTTTTTCTTCTCATTTGTATTTGGTGTGCGTGTGTAAACATCTGCACATGCGTGTAGGCGTGGATTATGTCACCGGTAGATGAGGTCAGCGTTAGGTCCCAGAAGGTAAGAGGTTGTTCTCTTGCAAATTCTCTTTTTCTTACCTCCAATTGATCCAGCGAGTCCGTTCAGGGTTTGTCGGGCCGAGCTTTATCCTTTCACTCCAGCGGGTTGCTATCGCCTCAGTCAGCACAGAGCTGATAGCCATCAGCGAGATGGGAGATAGCGGACCTGAGGTCAGAGATGAGGATACGAGGTGGGAGTTTCAGCTTTGAAATGCATTAACAGGTACAGGAATAAGCATAAACAGAAAAAGCGAAGAGAGCAGCAGACACTGAAATATTTGTATTTTTTTGCTGCTGGAACCATGGCCTCAATCTTCACCTGCTCCCTATTTTTTTTTTTCCCGGTTGGGTACGGGTGAGTGGGTAGGAGGGAGAAATGAGATGCCTCAACACTCCACTGCCCTCCCCTCCATCCGACTCCCCCACACACCTGGGATGGCCATTTCATTTCAGAGTGCTGCAAATGGAAAGGTGATCTTAATCTACCCTGTTTCCCTCTAACCCCCTCCCCGCTCTCCATCTCCCACACACAGAGCCTCATACCACTGACGGACAGCGGCACACTGACTGCAGTGACAGGGAAGACCGGACACACAGTGGTTTATTATACTTGGAATAAATTCTCTCCTATCTTTGCTCATATGTTAAATCTTTTACACTCGTGATTGTCGAGTTCTCAACGGACAGACGTGAGCTTTTTTTTTTTTTTTCATGGCAGAGCAAAAGCAGTTGACTTCAGACAGAGTATTTCCAACGCGATCTCCTCAACACAGTGCCGCTCTGTTAGCTCATTACTCAGTGTTAGGTCTCTCACTGCTGCAGGCTCTCTGGTCGTTACAGTCACAAGTAGGGGTATGCACTTGCCATTGATTTCCTATGAATAGCTTGCTGCAGGCCAGTTCATTAGGAAGGTGCTCACACACACACCACTGGATTAACTGGATTGTAGGCACACGGGGACTGGGAGAGGTTGTTTCTTGCGCAATTCTGCTGGGCAAAAATTGAAAGGTCTTTTGACGTGTGAGACGTTTATTTTTCTGAATGCGTCCTTTCTTAAGGCACCTAAATTAGTTTAAATGATTCATATTTATTAAAGGCTCAAAAAGGAAGCCTTTAAAAAAAGGGGGGGGGGGGGGGGGGGGGGGGGGGATTTATCTCAAGTGCATCGTCCGGAAAAATAGGAATAAAAAAAATGCTGCTGCCATAGTGATGGTCTTCCGGAGTAAACAACAAACGGCACTTTCAGCCTCTCTCCGTGCGCTCGCCTCTCTCCTTCTCCTCGACACATGGCTTGAGGCTGGACTGAGGCAGCAGCTCCACCTGCCCAGCCGTTACCATGGCAACGCTATCTGGGCCTACCAAGACCCGAAGCCGAAGGACATCCTGGACAACAATACAATAGCAGCACAGCCAGGGTACCTGAGGGACTTAGACCTGAGAGGCGAGATCTGGGGGGTGGGGGGGTGCACACCGAGTAAATCCTCCCTCTTTCCCCACACACAAACACAGGATTCAGGATTAAGCGTTTTGCTGGAGAATCTAAGAGGTGGTGGAAACAATACTTGGCATTAAATGAATCTGAATCTGTGGAAAAATAAATGTTTTTCTGTAACTATTTTGAGTGGATTTTCCCGGTAAGTACAAAAGCTTGATCATCGGACGGTCCACACGGATGTCGCGTGAGATCTTAGATGTTTGGTGTAGTTAGAAGGTCGGTCGACCAGCTGGATAGAGGGGAATACATGATATTTACGATTTGTCTGAGCTTTTATATTATTTTTTCCCTCCTCCACATCAAAAGTGGTGCTGCGGCGACACTGCTGACTGCGAGGACTTGGGCCACACATCCAGCTGCTGGTGCCAGCAGTGGCGAGTAGGAGAGAGATGTTTAGAGTCTTGTTAGTCTCGCTTGCATTCCTCCATGTACTGCTGCTAAAGTAATGAGCGAGGGAGGTTACCCCAGGTCGGCCCCAGCTGAGGAATACGGAACATGCATTGTTGTCATTGGCTCCATCTGCGTGTCCCTCTTAAAGCCACAGCGCGGAGTCGAGCAGCCGGACACAACTGCCGCCGCCGCCGCTGCCCCCACTTTACGGAGGCACAGTGCTCCGAGGGAGCAGAGGATTACTATAAAAAATGTGATAGCAATTGTGATTTATTGTGTACACATGAAAGTGCCACATTGTGGTGTTGAAATCACACGCATCATAGTGAGTATAATCTTTTGTCAACATTTGTTTATGTTGTCAGAGATGAAACTGGCTGTGCTTTTTTTTTTTTATACCAGTGCTGTTGAGCAACTGCATATCAAAGCACGTATTTGTGTTCCACTGAAGCCTTAAGAGGATTTTATTCAGGGCTATGAAGTTGTTATTAGCCCCGCAGCGGCCTACCAGGCAATTGAAAAATCTTTATTAGGGTGAAGAGGGGAGTCATGCTGTGCTCCGACTGAGTCGGTACAGTGTGCGCGCATCTTTTGTCTTTTGGCCCTTCATGGCTTTGAAAAATGAATTTGTGTCTTTTTAAAATGTGTTTATTTCTCAGCGGGTGCAAGCTCAACATTGTAGATGCCCATGTGTGAATAAACTTGAGTGTGGGACCTGCTTAGTCATGCTCAAAACCATCCGTCTTACACCTCCTCTGTGTTTCCCTCACAGGCCGCCTCAGAAACAGGATGTTAATGCTCGACGGAATGCCTGCAGTCCGAGTCAAAGCTGAGCCCCTGGAATCGGAACAAGGGGTAAGAGAGCAGTTGTTTTCCAGACAATTCCCTTTTTTTTTTTCCTCCTGCTTTTCCTTTTCCTTCCATTTCCTCCTCCCGGCAACGGGCCGATAATCACTCCCAGGCCCGAGCGAGTTCCGAGAGAGAGCTGGGTGAGTGTGGGGGCTAAGAGGAATGGTCGGAGAGCATGGTAGTAAAGCAGGAAGAGGAGGAGAAGCCGAGAAGAGGAGGGGAGCTACAGCTGGAGCAGGAATGCGCTGGGAGAGTTTTCGGGGAGGCAACTGGGGCCGGCGAGAGAAGTCTGCCTGCGCTGGCTGGGGGTGATTGCGCAGATGTAGTCACTGCTCCGGGGAGGAGGGTCACATGGGAAACTAAATCTTATCTATCTCTGTCTGTTCCCGCTCCTTTATGTCTCTCAATTTTCCTCCAGCCTCTCTTGCCCTTTTTTCTCTCTCTCACACAAACACACATGAATAATGTCTCTCTTGTGCCCATACAGAAACACACACACACACACACACACACACACACACACACACACACACACACACACACACACTTGTGGTACACGCTGCCTCTACAAACACTATCACTGTTATTATTTTTGGGCTTAATGTTCAATTAAACAGTGTGTACTGACCATGTTGGGTATAATGGAGTAACCTCATGCAGGGCTTTTTTTTATTTTTTACAGTATCAGCGCTCTCTGGTTCCACATACCTAGAAATAAAGTGGTCTTGTTATGGTGAAGCTGTTGCTAGGTTACCAGTGCTTTGTGTTACCGCCACAGCTGTGTGTGCGGCGGGTGCCCGGCCACTTAATATTTGCAATCATGATGAATTAGTGTTCAGTTCATTACTGATTTCCATTCATAACATATCAATAATACTAGGACCCTAATGTATCGCCAGGTAGGAAGAAGAGCAAGGTAGTTTCTGTTGAGGCGAGTGCGTTAAGCCTGTGATGGATGGGAAAATTACCGACCGCTGATAACCCATCGGGTTATCTCAAGTCTTGTAGGGGATGGTTTGGCTGCGGAGGTGCTGTGTCGTGATAAGAACTCACTCTGTCTCCATATCTAAGGACTCGACGGAGAGAGGCAGCAGGTGGTTACTTTCTGGCAGGGATTTCCGAGCTGTGCTCGCGCACTGCTACCCAAAAAATAAAAAATCCCGGGGTTTGAAGTCGTTCACCATACGTGTAGTGATGTCAGTCACAGACAGGATGTGAGCGCTGCAGCCCACACGGCTTTGAAGTGCACCGAGATCCAATCTTGCCCTCTAACAGACTGAGCTTCCCCTTCAGATGGCAGACGCAGACAGACAGTTCAGGCTGCTGCAGAAATGTGGTCTTCATTTGGGTGGCGGGGGGCCAAGGGCTTGCTGGAAATGGTCTGCCTCGTTAGACCTCCGGCGAGGGGCCTGGAAAATCTGTCCCGCTAACCAGTATCCCCTAATAAAGACAATGGCATGAGGACAGAGGCAGGCAGGCAGGCGGGGTCGAGCATATCTTTTTATGTGTGTCAGTGTGCGCAAGTACGTGTAGGTTTGAGTGTGTTTATGTCTGTCAAAACGAAAGTGGGGGGGTGGCTTTAGCGTTTCCATTTGTGCTGGTTGAGATCTGTTTGATCACCTTCAAAATGCAAGAAGGTTCCTGTTGTTCACTTGAACACAGCACACTGTCACTGTGACCTTTCCACACAAGTCTTCCCCTTTTTACACACGATTGGCCAAATTTAACCGGTTCCTTGCAAGTGTCATGATCGTGGTGTTGCCACGAAAGGGAGCCTATAACGTTTTTGAATACAAATAGAAAACACCCGTTTTTTAAGATTTACCATAAAAGCAGAGCAATGTGGTTGTGGCAGAGACTCAATTTAAGCAAAGAGGCACAGGGCGTGAGGGAAGCCGGTTGGTGTCTTCTTTTTTTTTTGCACCACCTGCTTTTCAAAAGAGAACGGCACATGAAAATACTGCATTTTTTGTTACTTTACGGCCAAAGAAGTCGGGTTCTGACAACTGCAACTATAGCTGATACAAATATTGATATTGCTAGGAATTTCTTTAAAATATCTGTCAGTCAGTATTTTTTCCCTCCTTTTTTTTTTAAACATTATATTAAACAAAAAAGAAGTATTCTTAATGCATTGGATTTTTTAAAAACTTTTAAAAGATTAATTTAGATGCAAATAATGTGTGATACTGCTTCTTACCGACCGCATACTTATCGTTTATATGATATATATGTCGATATTGCATGTACAAATGTGTTTATTCAACACATTACTTCAGAGGTGAGGGCTAAATCTGTATGTTTTCATAGATGTCTGAGCAGCATTCAGACAACACTTGTGGTTAGCACGTGACATACAGTATTTTCTTCTTCTCTTTTTTTCATTCTTACACTGGCAGAACTGGTAAAAAATGCAGAACTTAGTGTCGCACGTCGCTGTAAGAGCCGCGTACCGAGAAAGACGAGATTTTCCCAAAAAAACACTGACACAGTATCAGCCTCGACGCATCTCCTGGCTTCAAAGCCTCCAGGCGGTGTAGCTGCAGGGGGTCTGTGACACTCACATCCTATGTACAGCGTGCAACGCAGAGATCACATGAAGAAGCAGCTGGGGGATCGCTCGAGGCTCCGTCAAGTAAAGGTCTACATCAGGAGTCGCTGTAAGAGGACGCTTTGACATCACAAACACACATGTTGAAAATGAACTGATATTTCTTTTGACATTTTTTTTCTCATAGCCAGTAGATGAAGGAAGAGTCGGTCAGGATTCACGTTGATAGTCCAAGAGGTGGGGATTGTTTGGGTTCAGTCTAAACTTTGCCAACAAGGAGTGTCAGCAGTGAGTCTGATTTACGAACAACCCCAAGGCCGCAACGCAGCGCGTCTGCACAGACGTGGCTTTGACCGCATGGTTCGCCCTTCCGCATCACGCGTCCGGCGGAACAGACGCGCTTCTGTGTTGAACCCGATCCAGCCGTCTACGGAAGCCGCGCAGTGGCTGGGGTTTCACTGGTTGCTACAGTAAAAATGCGCGTTAGCTGCCACCCGCAGCATATTGAAGCATTAGTGACTGTGTGTTAGATTTCGGTGACCTACTCTCTCACTACTGTGCCTGAGCACATCCTGTGTACGTACAGACGGAGCACCGAGGCTGCTCCGCTGACACACGCTGTTCACACTACGCCACCTGCGGAGACACGGTGTTAGCTGTACGAGTAGACAAACTCAAAAATGGAGCGTTGCGGGTAGTTCAGGTCAGGGGCAATTAAGTAGAGCTTGCATCAGGTGAACGGCATCTGCTGCCTCATTCGTGCTTCACCGACAGTGGGTCATTCATTAGCTGTTTGCCTGCCAGGTACAGGTGTAGAAGGTAACCTTTATAAGCCGACAACTCTTGCTGTTAATCCACCGATGGCCTTGTGTCATTTGCCACAAATTCCACCACCCCAACCTCCTCTTATTGGAGCTTTCAGCATTACTCACTTCACCATATCTAAAAGCCCTGTATGTATGAGTTTATTAAGGGGGGATTAGTCCACCCGGCACGGCCCTTACTGCTGCTCTGATTCTTTGAGAGCTCCCTCAAAAAGGCAGCGTCTTCTCCGCCAAATATAACTGTATAACAGTTTTGCTATAAATGGTCAATTCCTTGCGGGAAGTGTCTCTGGCTGAACTGTTCTGCGAGGAAAAAATTCAAGCTTGAGTTTCCATGGAGGAGGAGTGATGATTCCTTCATCACAGGACAACATAAATCCTCCTTTCACAAAGACTGTGGATGATACTTATTGCTAGTTTATATTCTCATGATATAGAAAAAAACAAGCTTCAACAAAGTTTTTCCCCAAAGCTTGATTATGTACATAACGTCCAGTCATGCTCGGTGGGTGGTATTACGAAGCAGACCATAATGAGCCTTGAACCTTGACCCGACACCACTGAACCTGAGCTGAACCCCACCACGAAGTCCAGAGGTCATCAGGGGGCATATTTCATGGCGGTTAGGGTTTGTTTTCCAACTGGGGAGGAGTCGCACAGTGAGAGGCCTTTTTTGATTCATGGGGTCGTAACATTTCCTGTACGCTGAAGACGAGTATACAAGTCTGGAGTAAAAATAGTACACATAAAAGAACTCGCACGCACACACACAAACACACACACAGACACACACACACACCACTCAGAAAAAGATCCACTCTCGGCCAGCATTACATAAGGGGAAAGAAATGTGAGTCTGAAAAACAAAAGTGAGGATGAAAATCCAGAGTACAGAACCTTTTTTTTTTTTTTTACCCTTTTTCATTTCTGCTGCAGCTGCGATCTGCGAGTTTTTCCTTTAACTTCAATGAGCTTTTCCCTTCATGATTAATAAAAAATCCTGAATGTGCACGCTCACTTCCCCGATGGCCCAAACCGTGAGTCAGCCACCGAAAAGAGTCCACTGGGAGGATCCACACGCTCGCCACTCACTCAGACACCCCTCCCACTTTGGACATAGCGAGTCGAGATCAGCCCCATCTCACGTAACACGGCTAATTTGACATTATCAGAAAAGGCCGTCCGTATATCAAAGTCCAAAGTTGTGTCGAGAGACACAAATGGTAGCAGGGGCGAGTGGTCTTTCCTCAATGTTGTATGTTCCCCATTATCTTTTCCGAGTGAACAGGTTCCCGAAACGTGTGCGGACAGATGGAGCGGTTGTGCTACAGTCTGCTCGGTGTTAAGTGAAAGAAATGCTGAGGGACACACTGAGCCACCGGCGGAAGGCCCAATCGCTGAGAGACACTGAGAGACGGTCAGGAAATTGAGCCCATATGATGTTTTTCCACCGTCACAGGAGAGATTTAGGGGAGATACAAGGGGGAGCCAAGAGAGAGCTGTGTTTCTGTGGGAGTGATGGAAAACGGAGGGGGTGAGTGAGAGAGAGTGAGAGAGAGCTACCCACGCCGAAAAAAAGAAAGAGAGAGAGAGAGAGAGAGAGAGGAGAGAGAGAGAGGGGAGGCGAATGTGAGAGACACTAACTTTACTCCTGTATTTCATCTGTGTATGACATCATGCTTACCGAGGGGACTTCACAGATGCAGCTGAAAGCTTGAATGAATACGAGGGAAATTAACTGGTCCTTTTCTCTATAAGTGTCACTACATACTGTTTACCTCTGACATAAGTGTTGCAGTGCAGTGCTGTTTCCCGAGCTTATTAGTGGAAATATTACATTTCATGCCAGAAATACATCACTCCAAAGCAAATTGTTTCACATGTTCCTTCCTTCCCTGTTGTGCATTTGCAAAATGACAAAAATGAATAGGTGGGAGGAAAAATTAACGTCGGCGTTTTTTCTTTTCCTCCCGCAGTCACCGAAAGTGCGGCCTTATTCTGCGATGGACGGCGTCCCCTTCTTCCTCAGCAGAGTAAAACCTGAACCTCCGGAAGACCTGCTCGCCCACGACCTGCACTTCCACACGCAAACCGAGCCCGTTGACCTGTCGATCAACAAACCCCGCCCCTCCTCTTCATCCAACCACCCCGCCGCCACCACAAACTTTTCATCATCCCCTCTCAGATCCGCCTTCTCCCCGTCTTCTTTATCGTCATCATCCTCCTCCTCCTCCTCCTCCTCCTCATCTTCGTCTCCATCAGTTATCACCTCAGCCTCATCGGTGCTCACACCAGGCCCCCTGGTCGCCCCTGGCGCCGGGGTGAGAGGTCAGCCGTATTTGCACATCCTGCACTCTGTGCCGCCGCCTCCATCCAGCCCTCTGAGCCTGCAGGGAGCAGGGAAGCTTGGCAGCCATGTTCACCGCATCCCGGTTGTGGTGCAGTCACTGCCCCTCATGTACACCACTGCCGTTCGATCACCCTCCAGCCTCAACAACGCCATCGTGCTACCTC
Organism: Scophthalmus maximus; assembly: GCF_022379125.1. Classification (NCBI taxonomy): domain Eukaryota; kingdom Metazoa; phylum Chordata; class Actinopteri; order Pleuronectiformes; family Scophthalmidae; genus Scophthalmus; species Scophthalmus maximus. The sequence continues at coordinate 6,178,953 of NC_061528.1, read as the reverse complement.
TGCTCGACGAGGTCAGAAGCCAGGGCAAAGGTGAGACTGCGCTCTCCAAAGTCACTCCATATTCATACAGCTGACACAGTTTTTTTGAGATTTCTATTCAACCTCTTTTGTCATTTTCATTCAGAGACACGGTAATTATTTAAGCACTAGGATTCAGACTGCCTCATTCATATAGTAGCTTCATATAGAAATTGTAATTAGCTGTCTGACGTGTCTCCTCCGGAGACTTTCACTTTTCACCACCTACTGAAAAATATCAATTAATCACCTTAATCAAAGTGGTTAAATATTTTCATTCATTCAGCAGTTGTCAAACATGACAACACACTTCAGTAATAATAGTTTATTTTATTTGAACTTAGATTCTGTTTTCTATTCTTATATCCATTTTCTTATTGCATTTAACCCCTTTTGCTGCTGAGTCAAATTTGAATTTCCCCCTATGGGGGATCAATAAAGGTTAATCTTATCCTATCTTATCTTATCTTATCTTAATATTAAGAGCCTAAAAGTCCTCCAAATAAAGAAACACCCTTAAATTTAGAACCTTTTTTAGAAGTGGAATAAATTTAGTCCACATCTTTTTGGCTATTTTGGGGTCAGAGACAAATGATGACACTATGATCTAGGCTAGCATTACAAAAGGAAGAAGAGACTGTAATACCTGTTTGATGTAGCATGAGTTATCCCAATGACAAGCTGTGTCTAGCAGTATATTTTGTCTGGCCATTCTTTAGTCAAAGCACTTGCAGACACAACGCTGTGAAGGCTCACTGTGTGTGTGTATATATGCTTTCAGAGACAGCCCGACAGGCAGTAATGTAATGTTACCCCCTTCAGAGTGAAGATGAGGTCCACTGGTTGAAAGGCCCTTACATCTTTTACTGAAAGATGGTTTTGCTTGGCTGTCATAAATAGCCTCTGGTGCAGGTGACCAGGGGCGCAAACAGTTGTTGCTTCTCCCTTTTATGGAGAAGCAAACATCTGGGGAAGTTGAGTATTAGGCCTCTTTGGCCCGACCTAGACGGATGGTGTTATTGGTTTTCTCCCTGGGTGTGGTTTCACTGCCAACCGCTGTGAGTGGACCGTACAGTAGCTGTTTCTCCCCGAGCAGTACACAGGGCATCTGTTATGAAAGAGTTTGCTTTTTTGTCACTCCCTGCAGGATGGACAGTCACACCCATGCGTGTGCAGTGTGTGCAAACAAGCAAACAAACAGCGGTGTGTAATTTAGGGCATGTTCTCAGACAGACACTTGGCTGGCAGGGGCAGGGTGGTCCTCTGAGATGGGCGTTTTAAGTGATGGATGTCTGCTCCTAAGGAGAGCGGAGAAAAATAAGTAAGAACAGGAAAAACAAGACTTGCATAAGAGGGTGTGGATGGATATTGAAGATGGGTGGCACTTACGCAAACACATGTACGCACAATATCCACAGTCCACCTTTAATAGACTCTGCTCAGCTCCAAAGGCACCAAACACAAAGGAAATGGGGGGAACGAGAGTAGACTGTTGGGTGTGGTGGGTACTATCTTTTAATGAGATAGCAGCCAGGTGACAAACCTTCTTGAACTTAATGGGACTTGGTCAGAATGTTTACATACAGTTTTCAAACGGTCAAAATCAAATTTAAATAAAAAATGATGCAGTACTTCAAATCCTTATATTTATTTTTGGATGTGAGATAATTTTTTGATCCAGCCTAGAGCTGTGAGATATGACCCAAATATCACATCCGCATAGAGGTCATTACATCTAGATAACGATAAACATCGTTACTCATACCTTTTCTTCTTTAAACTGTGGCCCTGTCTTTGCAGATCTAAGTTGCAACAGCAGCTGATACCTCTGTCCATCTTGAGGATTTTTGCCATATGGTTTGCTTCGGGGGCAACCTCCTCTTACAACTTCTGAGTTTGGGGTTTGTTTTGACCAGTCAGTTTTGTGGACTGTTCTAAAAACATTATTTGCAAAGTACAGTTTTCTGGTCCGTGTCAGACTTCTCATACCCAAACCATCTGTATGTGAGAAAAGCTAGCTTCTCTTTTTGCCATGAGCAAAGTTGTCCTTTGCCTTCATGCAAATATCCTACCTGCATCCGTGCCGTATGGAAGAACGTCATCCAAATTATTAAAAAATATTGCAGTAACGAGTGATCTGCTGGAGAACAGAATGAAATATAGTGATGGGCAATTGTGGGTTTTTTAAAGGGCGCTGACTGACTGGCCAATCAGAACCAAGTGTCAGCCTTCCGGCATAGCCAGCCCCCCCAGATAAGTCCGAGGCTGAATATTCTCTCTCAGTCCGATCCTGTGTAAAGGGGAGTTGCTTTGGGGCATGTTGTTCAATTCAGTCACAATAATAATAGTAAAAAAAACTAATTTCCCTTTTTTTCGGACTGAAGAGCTGATGAAATGAATCAAATGGATCACAAAGGTATATTAATAAATAAACTGAAGAGCATCTATCGTTACATGATATTTACCGTTGAAATTTCCCTGTCGGATGTCACCGTTGGTCGATGGCTGAACAAATAACTTGCCGACATCGGGGGGGTGCACAAAGTAAAGCCCTTTCTGTCCATGTCAAGTTTAATGTGATTATTGAAGCTCTCAACATACTGTAGATACAGGAACACTCGCATGTACACACACACAAACACACACTCATCCACTCTCCTATGTGTACACACACACGCGCGTGCACACACACGCAGGTTGGCCATCCTCTTTAAAAGAGGGCGGGTACGCTTCCTTTCACTGCTGTCTCCCTGTCTCCGGCAGGAGGTTGCCATGGAAACAGGGCTTGACTGGAAACAACAGGAGGGAGAAAGAAAGAAATCCGGTGCTCTGCCCACCTCTCCACCACTCCTCCTTTGTGTCCCTCGCTCAAAACACCCCCTTTTCCGACGCACAATGCATTTCTAACTAATTGCAGGTTTTCCGTAGGGCAGGCAGGCGGGCGGGCGAGCTGGTGACCACTCTGCATATCGCAGTCAGCAGTTAGAAATCTTTAAAAGCAAAAGCTGCTAACAGAGTCAACAGCATTTTCTATGTGTGCGCCCCCCCCCCACGAGTAATAACACCATGCCGGCTACAAACTCTAGACCTTTATTATGTGCCATTATGGTCACAGTCTCGGCTGAGAGGGCAGAGGAGGTGAAGTCCTGATGGCTCATAAAAGCCCCGGTATTACAGCAGAATGGGGTCTCGGTGGAAAATACTGCATACATGCCTTGATATATTCAATGTTTGCGATGGTTTCATCTTCAGAAAGAAGAATGAATTTTTATAATCTTAGCCATGTTGTTTCCATATTGTAGATTCATCAATATATTGTTTTTGCTAAATGATTATATCTAGCAAAGTAGTCTGCGGCAGGTCGTCACTTTTTTTTTGCTGTTGTTGACATTTTGAGGATGTACGAAGCCTGTGTCCATGGAGACAGAGTGGACGGAATGGCTGCGGGCTCTGGCAATATATCCAATAAGCTGTCACAACTTTTGGAATAGACGTGACATTGTCGCGTAGCCCCGAGAGACAGGGACTCCTGTTCTCATCGGATGAGAGGGTCATGGTTTAATACCATGCTGGCTTCAGTCAAACATTCGCAAAGTTTGCCTGCTAATTATTAAGATTTGCAAAGAAAAGAAAAACAGCAAACGGTGAATGGATGCATCTAGACTTCTATGTTCTCCCCAGGCCTTTTATGTAAAAAGTTTGTCATTACCATGAATATGATTCTCTGTCAGTTTCTCGTGTAGGGGAACAGAGAACAGAGAACAGAGTGCTCCGCTCATGCATGTACTTTTAACTTAGACATACTCGGTAGTGTCTCTCACACACATGCACACACGCACACACATGCACACACGCACACACATTTAATAACACATGCACAAATGTTCCTACACACAACAAAAACGCCCAAGCAATGCTCCACCCGGCTTATCTCTATCGTTAGAGGCTGATAAAGAATGTGTGTGTGTGTGTGTGTGTGTGTGTGTGTGTGTGTGTGTGTTTGCTTGTGTGTGTGTGCGTGTGTGTGTGGGGAGGGCCCATTGCGCTCTTCCGTCCATAAGTAACCACTGGGTACAGTGTCCTGATTGGCTGTTCTGTCCTTAAGATCAGAATTCTGCTTGATAGACTGACTGGAAATGCCAGCACTGAGGCAACACGCAACACACACACACACACACACACACACACACACACACACACACTCATATACATTAAATAATTGCAGGTATACATATATAACAAGAGTTAGTTTGTAGGATAATTCGCCTTAAACACAAGGTATTACATGACAATATAAGTATGATGACGATTATCGCATTACAATTGGAAACCCTTTCCAACACACCCACACACACAATGTGATATGCCTTATAAGTTTCCGAGGCTGGCTCCAGTGTCATGTGTCTGACTCCTGTGTCTGCTGTCCCGTCCCCACAGCACACACGGACCGCAATGGCCTGTCGCCAAGGCAGATCAAAAGTGACAGCGATGACGACGACCTGCCAAACGTGACCTTGGACAGTGTTAATGAGACCGGCTCCACTGCGCTGTCTATAGCCCGAGCTGTGCAAGAGTGAGTATCACGATCTGTGCACATGTGTGTGGGAAATCTTCACGCCGACTTTTTTCCTCCTCTATTGACCTTAAAAGCTAAAAACAACGCCTGCATATACATCTGTCGTAAGCTGTTATTCCTGTTCAGTCTGGTCACAGAAGAGTATTTTGGGGAGTATGTCCTTGATGCTTACCCTCTTTACATTTGGCAGCTGTTAAGTTCGGTGATAGCACAGTTGTAGTATCGCTGGTGTTGGAGACACTTTCAAACTTTCCTTAACATCATCACTCACCCGAATAGTACATTGTTACACTACAATGTAGCTCTTCATTACAAAAAATGTCTTGCAGCACATATCTAAAGCAAAATAAGTTCAATACATCGATCCATTCATCAGCTTTACCGCTTCTCCTTCGAGGGTCACCAGATGTCCGGAAAACAATCCCAGCTGACAATGGGAGTGGGTGAGAGGCGGGCTACACCCTGGACAGGACACTTGTCCATTACAGGGGCAACATATATCAACTAACAACCATTCACACACACGCAAATTCACATTAAAGAAGCAACAGACAACTCCCTTGCCCCTGGCGGTTCCAGGTGGTATTATTGTTCGGCCACTGTCGTAAAGACACCGCCAAGGACTCAGGACCTTCTCTCCTCAGAGCTCCTGACAAAGTTGACAACACCACGTTGGAGACAACAGAAGAGGAAGAGATGTAGATGTAGATACCGGGAGAACGCCATTCTCTTCCCTATTCTCGACCCGTAAATCGAGTCGTCATTTTCCTGCAAAAACCGCCAAGAGAATGTAACACGGTTAAAGCGAGGCTTATGTCGGACCAATATAAGCACAGACGGTGTTATGTTATTATCAGCATTACACCGTGCAAACAGTTTTAGCATCATAATGACAAGTTCAAGCTATCTTATGTGCGATTTCCCGTCTGGTGTGCATCTATCCGACTGCATATGGCCCAGACATACTTTACGTCGTGCTCGTCCCGCAGACTATCACAACTCCTGCGGTGCCTGTCCATCTGTGTTGAATGAAAACGTCTTCCCTCTCCAGTGAATGGCAGCGAACAGTGTTCTGAATGCGAAAGCAGGAAATCAGATGCAGAGGAACCATTTGGCTCGGGCCCCTGCCCTCCTCCCCTGCCACCCATAAACCCGGAGCAGCCGTAGCTACTCGCCTGGCCAGACTCAGTTTAATACCCGCAGGACTTTTATTTAGACGAACTGTAAAGAAAGTATTCCAGAATCCTGCTAATGATGTAGCCACATTAACGAGGCCGAGGCCGACGGCAGGCCAACCCCCCGACTGGCTGTGTTTTGGTGGTAACACTCCAGCTCTGACATTGTGTGCAGGACGTTTTGAATTCTTTGCCCGTGCTCTGCCGGCGGTGTGAACATCAGTGGCAATGAAACTATGCAAGTTATTGCGGCACTGTGCAACACATTATTATGGTAAAAAACGAGTATGGTGGCTGCATTTGTTCAGGGGAACAAGCAGGGGTTGCCATGCTTCAAGGAAGACACACACACACACACACACACTCAGACACTGGAGGACTCAGGTTTCAGTGCAGGTTATTGAAAGGGACAGGCGTGCCCCTGAGTGCCACACGTGGGCACCGGGTGGTCAGAGGAGAACAGAGGTTGGCAGGGCCCAACCTTTCACTGCCCAAGCTTTCACTATGGAGATAAATCACCAGCCCGGCTTAGCGCTGCCCTGCCAGGGCCTGCCCACACACACACACACTCGCTTCTCTGTGTGCGGAGTGCAGACTGCGCTGCTGTGTGGAAAAAGTGTGCTCCTGTGTGCGTGCTGTGTTCGCGGCTGTGCGTGTCCAAAAAGTACGTGTTCACGTCTGTAGGTATAAATCGCCTTGTGTGTTTGTACTGTACGCGCGCACGTGTTTCTGCACAGAGGACAGAACAGCTGGTTCCAGAAGGAGGTCAGCCATTGTCAACAGGAACACAGACTTGCATGTTTGTCCGTGAAAAACAAAGAAGTCTGTAGTCTTTTTGAGTTACGGGACGGGAGAAAAACATGCATTCTTGTATTGACACAACACATGCGCGCTGTGCGTGGACATCTGCACTGCAACAGACGCCGGCAGCACTTCTTTGAAACATATCACTCCATCGTTCTGCTATATTTCTTTCTTTTTTTCCCGTTTTCCTTTCATTCGAACAATGTACACTGTGAGTGTAGAGGGAGAGAGAGAAATGCTTTATGTAATTTAAGTATCCATATTTGCTCAAGCATCCACCCAGCCAGCGTCAGGGAGAAGTGTAAAGGGCGGAGGATAGGAGTGCCCGCAGCCTCCAATCCAGGTATCCATATATAAATAAATGAGTGAAAGGAGAAAGTGAGAGGGAGAGAAAGGAAGAGAGTCAGAAAGTGTCATGTGCTTCTTGGGCAGCCTCCTCCATATTCATGCGTTGCCCTGGGGACTGGTGGATAGGCTATTGTGGGAGAGCACAAGCGAAAGAGAGACAGTTACAGAGAGATAGGAGAGGGAAAGAAGGTGTGTGTGTGTTTGGGTATATGTATATATATGTGTGTGTGTGTGTGTGTGTGTGTGTGTGTGTGTGTGTGTGTGTGTATGTGTGTGTGTGTTGGGGGCAGGGGCTTGTGCTGGAGCGGTTGTGTCTGTTGAGGTCTGGCCTGTCCCCAATGAGCCGAGGGCAGCGAAGCAGAGCAGGTGAAGCGAGGGGAGTGGGGTGAGGTGAGGGGGTAGTATCCTTGGACAGGTACAGGAATGCCCAGCGGGCAGTCTTCCAGTGCACGCACACAGTCACAGACACTCACACACTTTCCCTTTCCTGTTTTTTTTTTTTGATAATTCCACCATTAACCGGAGGTCTCATGCTTAGGAAAACCACGTCGAGCTATTGCTGAGCTGAAACTGTTGTCGTGACCCCGCTTCCTGTGAGAAGTTAGAAAAATATGCACTGCACACTGTTTGCGTTGTGGGGAAATCCCCCGCTACAGGTCTCTCCGTCGTACAGAGAGCAGCGGACGGAGGAGGGGGTGGTGGTGGTGGTGGTGGGTGAACAAAGGAACCAAAACAGAGGTCAGCTCCGTTTGAAATCATTTCTCATCTGCACTTCCCATTTCTTCTCTACGCTGCTTTGCGACACAGAACCAGACACAGTCGGTCACACAGCCGTATAATGCTGCGGTGCTGACACAGGGTTCAGGGCAGAGTGAATGTGCCTCTGGGCTCACATGAGGAAATATGACAAATTGATTCTCACACAGCGGCGACGACACACGTGGTTCTGAAGTCCTAAAGATACGGACCGATGCAGCCTATAGCCACAGCCCTGTGTTTATTGTTTTCTGCTGACTACTACCACATTTTGTGTTGCATTGATATTTGATTTAAAGCCAATATTCAAACATAACTTTTCAATATTGTAATCGTCCATACTTTAGACCACTTGAGTGTCAACCAGTCAACCCCCACTTTTTTGTTGCTTGTTTAAATGCATTGATTAGTTGAACAAGGGTAGTAATGTTTGACTGTGTGGCACATCATGCAGTAAACCTTCTGATATAAATAGCCACTCACGCTGCTACTAGCATCTTTCAGTGGTGGTGTAATGTTTTCAACCCATGGAGGAGCGTGAAAATCCTTCCAATTGCAGCTGAAACACGAATACGCTACAAAGGAACATTTGCATTTCGAGCCACAAGTAATACATGTAAATCAAATAACTGATAAATCATTAAACCGTAATATGTCAGTAAATAGTGAAAAGTGAAAGTGAAGTTCGGTGTACTTTCCCAGAACTTAAAGAGTTGCCTTCACATGCCAAATTTTGTCTGACAAACAATCAAAAAATATTTTCACTAAAACATTTTCACTGAAACGATTCCTTACTATGAAAACAAAAATAAAAGGTTTGGCTTTATGATATTAACAATGAATTTATGTCAAAATGATTTAGAATAAAAGTTTCATCACTCAACAAGTCAAATTGTTTGCATTCATACAAGGTTGTAGCAGTTCAGAATTACATATTGTAGCTATTTATTTTTTTTAATCCTTCCTTTCTGTTATATAATTCAATTTCTTTGGAACGGTTTAATTGACTCTCTTGCTTTTCTTCCAGTGACTAATTTCCTTGAAAGGATTCCAGTTAAAAATTGAATCTAAGTGAATTTTGAAGTCTTTAACCATTGTGGTCTTGTTAGACATCAGTGTGTAAAGATTTAGATAACTAAATTTAGTGTAAAATCACTGTATTCATGTGTCAGCTTGAATAGATCCGGGCAGAACAACTGTCAGCAGGCTCTTGAGATAACAACAGCAGAAGAGAAAAAGCATTTGCATTAAATTATTTAATTTATAAGAGCAATGATTTGTCGTTAACTCTTCTCTTTTTTGTTTTGTTTTGGAAGCTGTTGTACTAAGAAGACCTCCCTAAATTATTTCATAATCATGGAGTCACTTTCGTAGATGAAGTCAGAGGGTAAACAGCCGCTCGTCTGCTCGGTGGCTGAGCTCAGAGTGTTTCCACTGTAAATCCTGCCCGTCCTCCTTCACTCTCCTGGACACGCACACACACACACACACACACACACACACACACACACAGGCCTAGATGGTCGTCTGTACAATTTTCGTCGTCCCATCGATCCTTCAGCTTTACGAATATGCCTCATCGTCTTGATGTTCACTTTTATCATCACGTTATGGTGCAATATTTAATTTTCTGAACTTAGAGACGTGCAAGTAAAGCGAGCGAGCGGGAGAAATGCGAGGGGAGTTAGAGTTCACTTCGTGTCTGACCCGTGTGCTCATTTCCTGTGCAGCTTCAGATTGGTAGTGAGCCAAGAGCAACAGGTGATCTGTGTGGATGTGTATTTTTCTGTAATTCTGTGTATTTGTGTAGCCTGTGTGTGAGTGTGAATGTGTGTGTGTGTCTTGATTGCACACGTATATATATATATATATATATCCGAGTCTGCGTTTGACAAATCATGCCTCGGCGAAAGACGGAGAGACAGGAAGTGGCCTCTGTGTGGTTGGAGACAGACAGTGGAGGGCCTGTCAGACAGTCCCTGCTCCTCTTTCAAACCCCCCCCAACACGACCTCACAAAGCTGTTCCTCTTCCTCCTTCCCCTCTTCGCCCTCTAAACTTTTTTTCCCCCTCCTCAATATCCACATCGCAGACTCCAGAGACCTGAGAGAAAAGCATTTGTGCTTCTCTTCGGCTGAGAGAGCCCTGTTAACCATATCCCACAGACGTTACTCCTCCCCGCGAGTAAACAGAGATGTTCTTTTCTTCTGTCTCCGCTGTATCTTTCTCTTTCTTGATTTTCCCTGTGTGTGTGTGTGTGTGTGTGTGTGTGTGTGTGTGTGTGTAGCAGTCATGTGTTTGTTACTGTGTGAAAGGTGCTGGCCGTTTCATGGCTCACGATCACTTGTGAGACCAGCAGCTACCACCACGCCCTCTCCGTTCCTTCCTGGATTAAATTTTTTGCATATGTGTTTGTATTTAGCGTCACATTCAGAGAAGTGATGTGGAAGCGACTAAAAAGATTTAACCCAAGATATCATACTTCTCTGCAAATACTCACACTCACAAGTCAGGCATGCATGCTTAAGCTGACACACACACACACACACACACACACACGGCCAACTTTGCTACAGGAGGCTTCGCCCGTTTGCAGTGACAAATCATATTAATCAACCGTGGTATTGATTATCTGTCATGCCAAAATGTATCCATCGTAAAAAGAGCTCAGGAGTCATTAGCCACACTTAAAGCTCTGAGAAATAAACGGTTCCCACCTTTGATTGATGAAAGTCTGGGAGCGACATGAGAACACCCGCCATCCTGCCTCATCTACCGACTCAGGCGCGCCGCAGCGGTGTTACACTGCCACCTGCTGGCAAAACTACTGTTTTGCAACCCAGTGCATACAGGGAAAATAACATTCTTAAAAAGAAATTGACATGAAAACGTACTTGTTTCGCAACATACACGCTGACCTTTAAAAATGCTAACAGCTGAGAGCATTACAATATGTTGTTTTTGAAGGTTTTATTTGAAAAAACTACAATAAAATGAAAGGCACCTTTCTACCGAATGGATTGTTTTGAAGCAGAAATGTTGTAATAAGCTTCAGCGGGCTTCACTTTCCTGAACTACTGTTAACTGGGGTTTGAAAATGTTGTTGTCAACCAAAACTTCACAAAGAATGACATACTGCTTAGAATTAGTGTAGTAGTACAGATTTTGGACACACAGATGAGGATCAAATTTCTTTGTCCCAGTCGAATAATAACTTTACTAATGTTGATTCTTATTCCCCCATTGCAGTTCCATTTCCCCGTTCAGTATTGACAGCATACGGCGTCCCCGGAGGTCGGAGTCACCAGATTCCAAAAAGAGAAGAATCCACAGATGTGACTTTGAGGGCTGCAATAAGGTGTACACCAAAAGCTCCCATCTAAAAGCACACAGAAGGACGCATACAGGTGAGTAACACACCGAGTGTGTGTGTGTGTGTGTGTGTGTGTGTGTGTGTGCTTAATGTGCTGCAGCGTCTTCTCAAGTTGCCCAACACTGTATGTCATTTAAATGGTTAAAAATCCTGTTACCTTAACGACATGTACTAACAAATATGTAACTCAGGTAATATTGTACTACTCCCACTTTCAAAACCATGAACCAAGTCCAAAGGTGATACAGTAGGCCAAAGGTCAATCCCAAATGAGTAACACACAAAAAGACAAAGACAAGAACATATACCACCTCAAAGGTCAAAATAGTCCCAAAATATTCAATTCAATTAATATGGCTGCACTGTGCCTGGCACCTTTCAGCATCACAACACCTTCACACATGGATAAAATATTGATAAACTAACATATTGATAAATTTACATATTTTTTTAAATCTGTCTTTTTTTTAAATAAACAGACTTGTCTGCAACAATAATTGTACAGACTGCTATATAGATAATACCCATCCCTACTGGAATCATCTTTGTCATTGGTCCGTCCAACAGGGAGGGTACACTCCTTTTCTTCTAATGTACATCAAAAAATGCATTATGCTTTTTAAGAGTTGCTGAATGCATTCATCAGTGTAACTTGATGTATTGGAAGGCCAGACTCTTAAAGCATAGCGTAATATTATACTCGAATAGATTTTTCACTTGTATAGTTTCTCATGAATGAAACGAGGCTCCACTCTGTGGTTAAGGTGCCTGGAGGCAGAATCTGTCGGCTCATTCTCTGCTTTAAACAAATGTTGTATAGTTGTATTGATAAAGCATCATATCATATGTTTACAACACCCATTATGAAACAATAATACATAGCAGACAATTAAAGTGGAATCTAACGCCCAGAGCTGCAGCCTTGTTAGAAAAGGATCTCTTAATGGCTGATATTGTATAGATAAATACAATGTCACTTTTTTAAAAACTGTGTAATAACTTTTTGAATTCACTAGTTCACTTGTTGATTCTTTATAATGTCTCCTATGTAGCGAGTGGGTTAGTTCATTGGCGCAAAAAAACTTCAGAATTACACAGAAAATGATGCATTAAATGTACTTACAGTACAGTGAAACAAAATGACAGACGATTGCTGCCACAACACCAGACAACACATACTTGTTTACTGTCTCATATCATCAAAACTGCAGCAGTTGCAAATTTCTGACTGTGTCCTGGTTGCTGCTGTTACAGCACGGAGCTTCAAAGGGAACCATAAAAGTGGTTCAGCCCATGGACTACAAATCACATCTACAGCTGTAGAGATGTGAATACAATTTTTGGTTTCCACCACACCATACATCTACGTATCAAAGTGGAAACACTTATTTTTAGTGCTGACAGCAGACATTTCGAATCAATCCACAGTACCATGCAAACCATGTTTGTGGAGATGGATCATGCAACTCAAGCAAGTCTCACGTCTGTGAACGGATTTTCAAACCTGAAGGAAAAATGAACGGAAACCACTGGATGCCTGAATAATTTGTTTGCGCACATTTAAGAATTGCCAGCAAAAATGTAAAGTACATGGTGTGTGGTTAAAAAGAGCTACACACTAGTATAGTCATTCAAATGTCTGGTATATGTCACCACACAGTCTGTTAGCACCATAAGGATAAAAAAAATATTCATGCCAAAATGATTGTGGCTGTACTGAACAAGCAAATGGAACATTTGAGCATTTAAAATATAAGGATTTTATAAAAATGTTAAATTACTATACAAAGGCTTTTTGCTACACTAATGATGACATAATAATGAATTATAGATTCAGACCACATTGAAAGTGACTAACTTTTCAGGAGATATATCATCAATTACGCTGCGTTCCATTATACCCCAGAGCTCGGAAGTCGGGGTTATCGTTCCATTATACTCCTGGAAATTCATCACCCCTCCGACTTCCGAGCTCCGAGGTATAATGGTACGCGGCATTGCAAAGCATCAAGGGCCAAAACGTGTGATCGACTGTACGAGCTAATAAACACACACGGTTGTTTCTTTCTTTTTGTCTCCTCCCTCTCCTACGCTACAGGGGAAAAGCCATACAAGTGCACCTGGGACGGCTGCACGTGGAAGTTCGCCCGCTCCGACGAGCTGACGAGGCATTACAGGAAACACACGGGGGTCAAGCCCTTCAAGTGCGCAGACTGTGACCGCAGCTTCTCCAGATCCGACCACTTGGCTCTGCACCGGCGGAGACATATGCTGGTGTGAATCAGATCAGACGGCGACGAGAGATGAAGAGGAAGAGAAAGAGAGAGATCAATGGAACAAACACACACACACACACACACACACACACACACACACACAGGCAGCCGGGGGAGCGGGATCTCCCTATGAATGTTTTTCAGCTGGCCTGGATGCACACGCATAGGCATGCACACCCACCCACCCACACACACACACACACACACACACACACACACACACTCTCGAGAAGAGGTAGAGGTGCACAGAGCTCGTGGAGCTGCGATAAACAGGGTCACTTCTGGATCCTCTTTGGGATGGAAGGAAAAGACGGCAGGATTCTTTTATTGTCATCGGAGTATATTAGGGAACTGTCTTTTACAGCACTGTTCATAAATGTTTCACTTTGATTTTTCTTTTTTTTTTAAATGAACTCGCACTCTTCATTTGGACATTTAAAATAATTATATATATATATATATACAGTACATATATATATAATGCAATCGCAACCCTCTCTTCTTTTTTTTCCTATCTTTTCTATTCATTTTTTGTTCAAAATTGCTGCTTTTTTTCCCCCCAGCATTCATAATGTGAAAGATCCCGTTGAACGGAATGGATTTTTCTGTGTGACGCAGAAAGTTTCGGGCCCCCACACCGGGACCACAGGGAAAAGGATTTGGATTTTGGTGCCGAGTTCGAGTTACACAGGCAGTATTGTTTCCGCTGCGAGTCTGATTTATGACCAGCAGGGGGCGCCGTCAACCCACGGATTGGTTTCCTTGGCCCGCTGGAGTCTTGCTGTTTTGGTCCGAGGCGCTGGCCGTTCACCTTCTCCCCACAGCCAGCACAAACGGGAACACCGTCACTCCCAACAACCTGAATCAACTCATCGCAACATCCACTGTCATTGCTTCATCGTAATCAATGAAAAGATGGACACGCCGATCATCCCACCAGCAAAAAACATTAAACCCCAATGCCATTTCCCGCTTCACTCCCAGGACCAGATTTTTTTAACATCACTGCTAATCTCTATGTTGAGCCTCTTTTGAAAAAATCTTTTTGGGTTGATTTTGTGCTGTGATTAGCAATCAGTAAAGTGCAATCTTAAAGGATGAATACACTTTCAGTATGACAAGGTTTTTTTGTTAATTGAATCTTGCTATTCTTTCCTTTTTCCTTTTCTTTTTTTTAAATGCCTGCTTATTTGCTTACGTTCGACTCGGAAAAAAGAAAACAACCCCTCATGTACAGTGAACTTGGAAACAATCAGAGGAGATTTTCAGTATGTGAAGAAAAAAGAAAAATAACAAGAGGCACCTTACAGACTCACGCTTTCATCCTGTCCTGATCTTATCTGTTTTTAGTTTTTATTATTCAGCTCTGTGTTTTTCTCAGCTGGGTTTCGACAGTGAGAGGATAATTTGTGTTGGTGTGGGGGTTTTTTGTTGTTTTTTTTGCACAGCAGCACTTGACCTTAAGCTGACATTGACACCGGCTGCAGTGTTAACAGGGAAACGACCAGTGGTACCGGACGTACGTTACAGAAGAGCAATACACTCTGAACAGAGCAGTGAGGAGGAAAACGACAAACCTCCTCCTCTTGTTCCGCTTTTGCAGATGTCAAATATCCGAGGAGAAGTTCCTTAAAGCCGGGTCGACTCCTCGTTCTAATCTGTACCATGGGCCTCTCCCCCCCCCCCCCCCTCTCTCACCGGTCGGCTCGTAGCTCTCGCACAAGACTCTAATCCGATGTGTCTCCGTTAGTGAGTTACTATAGATCATTTCATTTTGTTTTTTATTTTTTATTTTCTCAAACAGACTTGAAATGTGATCACCTCAGACCAGATATATGTCAAGATTATTGTCCGATTTACCTGAGATTTGGCTGAAATTAAACATCCACATATAAAGATACATACACAAAATAGTACATATTTTTTTATAAAATACATACATGGACACATTATGCACGTGCAGTGAGGCTTTATTTCAAATGCAGTTTCTGGCAGATTTGATCTCTTAAGAGAACATCACTTAAAATCACTAAACTTAATAAAAAAATATAAATATATATTTTTATGCTCATAATTATGGACATTTTTGCAGGTGTCTCCAAATGCTTTCACGCCGACATTAACTCAGAGTATCAGGCCCAGATCGTATTATTTGATAGTGCTGCTAAATGTATTTATTGGCCCGAAGCCAGTAAAAGGAAGTGGTGAACTTTGGGACTGCACCTTGAAAACCACACACACACACACACACACACACACACACACACACACACACACACACACCTGAATTTCAGCAGCCAAATCCAGGAAGTCATTTCCGACCCCCCTATGAAATGGAGAATGGTAATGTATGTTATCATTATTTATGCTTATTGTTCGTGCACAACGTCATTATGCCCAGTTGTATTAACATTTTAAGCATATCAGCACCTTGTTTTTGTTTTAGTATGATTTTTACAAATTCATTTTTGTTTAGTCTTCAGATGTCGATTTATTAAAACAAATAATCCTCATCATATTATATATATATCATCCATATAATGTATTAAGATTAATTTTTAAACGATCGAGGGGGACTTCATCACTGCGTATAACTCTTTTTTCCCCTCTCTTCTTGTAAAAAGGAAAAACTTTTGAAATTGTTGTAATATATATGTGATAGTGAAGATAAAAAAACTTATAACAAAGTTCTACATCCTGTACATACATTTTGGAAAAAATAGGGCTTTTGATTAGTAGACGCAGGAAATACATTTATACATGTAAAGTCTTTTTTCAGAGACTGTAATTTATCTAATTTGGTATACAGTGAAATGGGGCTAATGGGGTCCATCATGTAAATTATCATATGTGGTGTTATATATATGACAGTTTGCTTTTTTTTCTTTTTTGTTTTTGTTGGTTTGTGGTTAACTAACGTTCATGATCAAATCATTTTTTATTCCCAAGAAAGGCTGAACCAGTGTTTGCTATAATCAACAAATTATTTATATACATTGACCATATTACGGTACTCGATTTCCCTCCGTCGTTATTTTTGCTATACCCGGACAAAAGAAGAAAGAATAATTCTATTGATCAAGCACATATCAACAACACATGTACTCTCCTGACACAGGGACATGACGTCGCATGCCTTAAATACACCAGTTTTTTAAAAAACGTGATTCGATTAGACTTTGAAGTCGGTGTCTCCACAGGACAGGGTGAATTGTATTTTCCCTTTCAGCATCTTCTCTCTCCTCATTTTAAAAGCATAATTTTGTTAACGGCAACCAGGGTCAAAGTTATGCAATAATAAATGAATAATAGTGCCTCATATATCACAAACGTGTAACATCCACTGCTCCGCGCCTCTTCTTTTTTCTTCTCGATTCCAGCGTGTGTGCGCGCGTGTGCTCAAATTGATCAAGTCCAAAATGAGAGAAAATCGTGAATTTTTTGAAAAGCACAGACAACATTATGCAAGTCGGACCTCTTAACGTTTTCAACTTTTCCTTCCTTCTTTCTTTCTTCTTTTTTTTTCCCGCACTGAGCCGTACGCCGTTGTGTCAAATGCAGCATCATCGTCCCACAACACGTCCCGCGGGCTGTTTATAGCACACATTATCACTTTGCTTGCAATAAGTCACCTCCTTCCAGGGGAGCACAACTGAGTTACGAAAAGGCCTCTCGATGTTTTTTTCCGCTTCGGCACATTATTTTTCGACAGCGATTTTCATGGAAGAGAAAAGGAGGAATCTGATTCATAGGAAGAGAAAAAACAAGAATCCGGTTGGCTGGGATTCCGGCCGCTCGAGCGATGCCTTTTGTTTATGAATACTGAAACTTAAGCTTTTTCTGATCAGTTCAATATCTATTTTTACTTTTCTGTGTAACATCTGCGTTTGACTTCCTGGTTTTCGAAAGATTCTAAGTAGTGGAGCCAATGCCTATGATTCAAGTTTGCTGATATTACGTACAGTAATCGTCGTTCCTGTATTTATGTAAAAGTGAGTGTAGTGTATATATATATTCAGATCTTTTCATTCTTACCGTTTTAAAAAGAAAAATTTGAAAAATAATTGTGATTATTGCTCAGCATCGCTTCAAAAGGGAGATCTTGCTCATGGAATTCCACATCTGTAAAATAATTTTTTTTAATCCTGATATTTTTCAAAAACTTTAAGAACAGGTGTCCTTTTTTTTTTTTTTTTTTTCCTTTTCTGTTTTTGCTTTTCTTTTCTCTAAAGAGTTGTTTCAAAGTATCCAGTCAGTGTTTTTTGCCTTTTTCTCTGTATTTTTTCATATGGATGGAGCTGTGAAATTAAAAAAAAAAAAAATAAGTTCAAACATATACATGTATATTAATATGAATGGAGGCATGAAGGTTAATAAAGTTGCATTTTGTATGTACACTGGCCACGGAGCGAGTTGCTATCTGTGACTGAGGTGGATGGCATGCGGTGTCGCTGTCACCTGAGACACCCGAGCAGCGTGCTCACATTCGCAAGGCGCTCAGAAACCTAATCTCGGTATTAGGGCGGCCATTTTAAATGAGAGCCGATACACAGAAGCAGTAACGCGTCCGCAGAGTGAATGGGATCATCACAGGGAGGAGAGAACCACCGTGGACTTGGCCCATAAAAAGATTGGAGCCTGAAAATCCTCCCTCACGCGCACACACATTCAAACATCCGTGTCAAAGCGTCCACGTACTGTGCGTCAGTGTAATCCGCGTTGTCTGTCACCATTACCCAGTGGAACGTGTAACCGCCGCTGCTTGTAGTGAATGGAGCGTCTGAGAAAACAGGTTGCACTCAAACAAGGAAACGCCCTGTACGGCGCTCTGGATAGAAACGGACCTGGATGAATGTGTTTACCGTCTGCCCGTAAAGGATTCCAATGATTACAATAACAGGGTTCCGATTCCCACTCGGCTAGGCGCGCGAGTGATTTATCGCTCACAAAAGGCCCCCTGCATTGTGCGGGAGCTGTACGCCGCACATGGAAAGAGAAGCTTAAGGCAAATAAGAGTGATAGGGCGAGAACGCCGCGCAGGGAGCTCCCTCTGCGCCCGGGGGACAAGCTCAGACACAAGCTCAGACACCGCCCGGCGCTTTGTGCTCCGGAGCTCCTCTCGGCACCTTGCGCGCGGCGCTCTCTGCCGCGTGACTCGCGCGGTCGGGGGACACTTTCCGATCGCCGAGTGAAACAGGACAAAAGCAGTAGAGTTCTTGTTTTTGATCACGTGCGACTGAGGGTGCGTTCCGACCGGGCGGGGGCGCTTGACAGACAAACAAACCCTCGGCGCCCAAAAGGTCACGTGGCCTCGCTCCAGAGACGAGGCCCGAGCGGCGAGCGCGACCTGGCGCGGGGAAGGTGTGAAATTTGGTGGACTGGTTTTTCATATTTAAAACTACGTCAGGGCAAATTATAGACAGATTAGATCAGCTGACACTTCTCATGATGATGGGCCCACCGAAGCAATTTGCGCATTTCGTAAGGCGTGACAGGGAGAACCTCAGAGAACCTCCACTTTTTTTTGAAATACGTAGTTCAGTCTCTCAACCAATGTATTCAGCCAATTTTGAATTCATGTTATGACACTTATTACTCAGAAAAAACTAATTCCAGGCTTTCCAGGGCCCTGGGTAGTCTCTGACACCTTGAACATTGGAATTTTGGATGATGTTAATAAGCTGGGACATATGTAACTCCCTATATCTTTACTGCTAATGGCAAATAATCAATGAATACACATCAACGCTATTTGATACAAAATGCACATTTGATGTTACCATAACCGATATATGCATATGCACCAATACCTCCTAGGTTCAGCTTTATGGACGGCACATAATTTGGTAAAAGTTTGAGATTGCTACTGTGCTGATGAAACATTTTCAAACAAAGGCGCCAATGCAAAACTACTACTTGCAATCGAAACTCTTAACAGCTCAAGTGAGGAATTTTGACGGTTCTGTTGCGTTTTAAAAAGTCAAACAATTCAAAAATGTTCCACGTTAGTTGTAATCTTCAACACAAAACTTTTATTTGCATCATGAGAGTCATGTGGCTCCATAGCACATTATTTATTATCATTTTAGGTTACATCTTCATGTTATGAAGCTACTGTAAAACTTTCCATGTGTCAACCATGTCAAAATACTCGTGTGTGTGTGTGTGTGTGTGTGTGTGTTTAAATATATCTAAAAGTATTGCAGTAATTCACTGGCAGTAACTCCGCCGAGCTGCTACCTTGGCTGGAGGAAGTGGTGACAGTGTGTTGATGATTTTTCTATAATTTGATCCTTCTTAGACTTTGCCAAGACATAAAAAAAAAAAAATCTTTATACAGAAACCATTGGAAATGCATCAAACACAAAATATACATCCAAACAAATTATAGAAACTTCAAAAATCGAATTCTTGTTCAAACAGGACTCAAATTATGAATAAATCTGGTCATAAATAGAAGTTGATGTCTTGTGTAAATAAGGTAGGGGGGCAGCCAACATACAGAACCATTTTTGGCAGAGAAGAGAAGCAGATAAGAGAACGCTGCCCCGGCGGGGGCGTCTCTGTGTATCGTTCATCCAAAGAACAGAAAAAAAAAGGGAAGCAGTTAAAGGCACTTTCAGAAGGTGTTTGAACACACGGATGGCCGTCACAGCGACCAAACGCGTCTCACAGATGTTCCGACTGGCAGGTGCTCAGTCAGGAGTCTCACATGAGACAAATAAAGAGAGAACAACTCACGACTCAAAGACGCCACGTTGAAACCACCCAGCGAGACAAGTCGCCCGTGATGCGATGTCGCAATCCTGCCGTGAGCGGAACAACACAAAAGACAAATGCTTGGGACGCGCGGTGGGTTTTTTTTTACAAACCAGAACGAGAGAGAATAAAAAAAAAATCAAGACGAGACGAACGTCCAACTTCGCCGATCGTAACGACTTCCCCGGCGGGGGGAAGAATAACCCACCGGCCCGCCGCTTCCACGTCAGGTGCTCAGAGCTCTGGTGCAGCACGTCGGAGCGGTTTCTACGAGCACTCGTCGCACGTGAAACGAGCCTTTTCAGAGAATCATAAAAGTCCTGAAATGAAATAACGGAACTGATTCATCTCGTCCATATGTACTGTTATAAGGGCCTGGACATGGGACATGCACAACGCAGCCCAGGTGGACAGCACCTCTCCTTTTCATTTCAGATAGATACAGTTTATCTTTCTCTTGTCCGATAGCTCTGGCAGTGATGGAGCTGTAAGCACTGCACTCGCCACACGGTTCACCGGTGTCCTGCCAACATGCATTTTTACTCTTCACATCTTCCTGCCGTGTCTTTCCTGAAGTCGACAACTTGAACGAACTGATATGTTATTTGAATATGTTACACACACTCTTTTTGTCACTTCCCCCTCCGGACACGTCAACACATCCTTCGACCTCCCAGCTCATGACGACACTGCGTCCGACCCCCCCAGCACTTACTGTACAGTATTGGCAGTTTGCTGTATAAGTTATTTAAATAAATGCCCGTATAACACGTTGTAGATATAATCTGTACACTGAAAACCCTTAAAAAAAAAAGAAAAAAAAAAGGTGGAATTGATATTTCTTCCTGAAAGATTTCGTGGCAGTTAAACAAATATAATGACAATAAAGAGATTATTATTACGTTTGGCGAATGATTGTTGACTGACAACTTTATGAAACATCCCCCTTATATTTGGGATGCATACGTGGAAATAAAATAAGGCAACGGTCATTTTTTAAAAATCTTTTTTACAATAAAAGGAACTATAACGTGTGGGGCCAGCACTGCTATAAGAATATATCTCCACTGGGAATTGTCCACAGTTAGAAATTTGTCAGCTGTTTAACGCGGGGACGAAGTAAAAAGGAGATTGACTCGTGGTGCAGGAGTGTTTTTCTCTAGCGCTGGTGTCGCTTCATGTGCAGGGCCAGGTGGTCGGAGCGGGAGAAGCGGCGGTTGCACACTCCGCACTGGAAAGGCTTCGCCCCGGTGTGTTTCCTGAAATGGCGAGTCAGCTCATCGGAGCGAGCGAAGCGCCACTCACATCCCTCCCAGGAGCACCGGTACGGCTTCTCTCCTGCAGCCCAAAAAAAACACGACAACAGACAGTCAACACCTCTTAAATACATGAGAGATTATTTCTAAAAGTACAAGAATCATCTCCTTCATATCTCAGAAGACTAATGAAGTTTTGATGATGAAAAAACACACGGATGGCGACGCCTCGACTGTGTCCTGTCTGCCTGCCCCTTTACGAGAGCTGCAGGGGTTTATGTGATTTGACAGCGGTGAGATGTGGGCCAGGTCTGTCGGCTGTCGGCGGACAGAATGCATCTACATGCCAAGTGCTTCTTTTTTTTCTTCTGCCTGGCAACGTCCGCGCCTTCGTTCCCGAAATAAAAAACGCGACCCGAAACGTGTTTACCTGTGTGGGTCCGGAGATGGGCTTTGAGATGGGAAGACTTGGTGTACACTTTCTTGCATCCTGAAAAGGAAAGAAAAAACAAAGAGAGAGCTCATTTGGGGATGGGCGATATCTGGAATATATCCCATGTATTGCGGCTTGAGATGTATTAAATGACTATATCACCAATACCGCGACCACAAATTGTCACGTCCAATTTTGTGAAGGCGCCAGCATAAGGTTGACAGATTAAAATTGCCCCGATAGAAACCATTAATGAATATAATTAAGTTTAAAGAATGTTTTAATACAGACATAGGTTGCAGGCACGACTAGAAACCATCATACTGGTGTGATTGTGTGCATCAAAGGGTTAAATTGTACTTTAGAGGAGATTTAAAATATCGCAATATATATCGCGTATCGAGGTATAACAAAATATATTGCCATATTATTTATAGGCCATATTGTCCAGCCCTAAGCTCACTGAGTAATTTGATATCATGTGGGGCTTTCGAACAGAAGTCTCACCGGGGACGTCGCAGTGGTGAATCCGCCGTCTCTCCAGATCAGGATTATTCCTTCGATTGTACTTAAGTGGAGCTGACTGGGCCGACACCGGGGACAGAGGGCCGACACCCGGCGGCGTCTGAACCGGCGACAGGCTCGAACGCTGGGCTGGACCAACAGCTGGACTCTGGACTAGTTGAACGCCGGGGTTTTGGTCCTGGCCTTGGATCGGAGCCGCGCCGGAAGTCTGTCCTGGGTCGATGGGATTGTGGGTCTGAAACGTTAACTTGGAAGCGATGCTGGCTTCGTACGAGGGAGGTGGGGACAGATTGTGGAGGAGCTCCTTCCCCCTGTCCGGGCTCGGGGGCTCCGAGTTTGGCGGAGAAGGTGGCAAATAGGTCGGCCTCTGCTGGTGGCCAAAGTGCCGGCTGTATTGAAAACATTCACTCTGGGGATTGCTCGTGGGTTTAGCGGAATTCTGCGCCTGGCCGACGTGGACGTTCCCATTTGGAAGACTCAACTGGGAGTTGAGCTGCGACCCGTGAATGAGCTGCTCCAGGTCAGAGTTCAGAAGCTGGAACAGGGGAACATCCTGGAAATCTGGCACTTCCTGTTTGATGTAAAAGTTACCGCCCGACGCGTCGGCCGCGCCCAGGGCACCCGGGGCACCCGGGGGCGCCAGCGGCCCGCTGCCGCCGCCGCCGCCGCCGCCACCTGCCTGACAGGCGGCGTGCATCGGGGAGTGATGCGGCGGCTCCATTTTGATCTGCCTCACGGCCCTGCAGAGGCCCGGGTGCAGGTACGTGATGTCGGGCAGGAGCAGGCTCATGTTGACGCTGTACGGCGAGGCGAAGTCCTCGGGGAAAGGCGGCTCCAGCATCAGGGCGCCATGATCCCTGCACGGCATCTTGGGACTCACCATGTCCTGCTGCGAGAGTGGAGAAGACAGGTAGGTGTCCATGTCTGATTTGACCTGGGAAAAACAAAAAGCCAAGGAGATAATCAGGTCGGACGAGTTGTGGGTGTTACACAAAATGCAGAAGTCAAAAAAACAAAAAAAAACTGGGTCCAGTAATTAATGCAGAAGGGTTCTTAAAGGAGCCTCCTTGTGAGGTATTCTAATTCAAATCATCGTATGATATTTTGAAGATTTTTCTTCATAGTCAGCACTGACATGTGACAGTGAACGCCTCTGTGGTTCCTTCTACTACTCCCTGTTCATTCCAGGATGTTGATTCATCATGTGGGATCCTCTACCGTCCACTGAGGCATAAAGACAAACAGGGCACAACCAGCTTCTGCGGACACAGTACAGTGGGGGCCTGCACGTGTGTCTTAACACACATCAAAGACGACCCCCCCCCAATCCCATCCCCCTCGGACGCCCCTCTCGCAAACACGCCCCAGCAGTTTTGGAAACACACATGGCTGGATTTAGAATTTCCAGCTGCTCCCGCGGCGCAGCGCTTTACGCATCTCGCCTCCTCACAAGTTTCTTGCGCGGGTGCGACGTTTCACATCTCGGCACTCAGCCTCGACGTCCCGCTGTCGATCCAGCCTCCATGTCAGCAGCATCCGTCCATGCAGACGCGCAGGAGGATCTGAATTACAGTGACGGGACGGGGCGTAGATATTGAGTAAACACACACACACACACACACACAAGGGGGCCTTCTGTCAATACCAGGGGCTGACGTCTGTAAATGAAAACATGTCTTTGCTCTCATCAGCAGCAGCGACGCCACGAACCTCCGTGCGTCGAAACCCCAGCGGCCATCGGCGGACGCACGCGTGACGCCCGGAGGCGAACACGCCAAATTGGAGCGATGGCACAAGACAAACGCAACCTACCGAATCGCAGGCGTGGACGCACGAAGCTGCCGGGACGCCGTCCCCCGCGGCGCAGGGCACTTGTCCGCGGTCTCCGCCTCTCGCGCCGTCCGGTGATTTGTGGAGCAACTGCGCGTCCTGGCCCGGAGCGAGCCAGACGTGGTTCCTCACGGCGGCGGCCATACGGGTCGACGGGTGCTACACTTGTCTGCGAGGGGATGAACGACGCATAGGTGTCCGCTTGTGTTGGTTTTCTTTTTCTTCTTCTTCTTCTTCTTCTGTTTCCAAACAGGCGAACGCGGCGGCGGCGGCTGTCACGCGTTCATTCTCTATCGCCTGGCTCTTTCTCTTTTTTTCTTTTTGCGCTCGCTTGTCAAATTACGCAACTGCGTGGTATCGGCGCGTCCGCGCAGGGCGGGGCCCAACATGTGCACCACAAACAGGACAAGCGAGCGATCGGGATACACCTTGTGCAATGAACACTGGGCGTGTGTGTGTGTGTGTGTGTGTGTGTGTGTGTGGAGTCGGCCGAGGAGGAGTAGAAGAGCGTGTAGTTGGGGGATGAAGAGGCAGTTCGAGGAAGATGAACCTGTCGAGGGTTTGTAGTGTCCACACATGAGCAGTTTGTTCACAGGACCCCCCCCGAAATAAAGTGAGTCTGTGGTTTAATTAGTGCAGTTATTCCTCGGGGTCATGTGGAACAGGCCACGAGCCTCCGTGTGATTTGTTCCGACAGGTCATGAGCCTCACACCTCTTCTGATAAACAGGTGAAATTCCAATTTGATGCTGTTTTTCTTCTTCTTCTTCTTCTTCTCCTCCTCTCTGTTTTTTTATTTGATGCACTGCTTTTGGACATTTCACACTTCTGTAAGTTCAAGCACATGACCTCTCTGACAAGTGTCTCACCTGCCACCACAGCGGATCAAAGTCGGCACACAAATATTTACCTGTCATTTTTGGAATTTTCTGATTTTGCAGTTCCTGATTTCCTTAGCGCCTCCAGCACACACACACACACACACACACACACACACACACACACACACACACACACACACACACACACACACACACACACACACACACACACACACACTCACACACACGCACTGGCAATAGACACTTCCATCAAAATAGCTCAGCGTTTCACTGTCATATACATCTTGTTTTTCCCACCAACGTTCAGCAGCGAATGATCCGCTCTGAACCCGCCTGCAGCAGCTTGTGAACGCACGATTAAAAACTGGATTTTCTGATTTTGCAGTTCCTGATTTCCTTTGCGCCTCCAGCGCGCGCGCGCGCGCGCGCACACACACACACACACACACACACACACACACACACACACACACACACACACACACACACACACACACACACACACACACACACACACACACACACACACACACGGGTCCTGGTCTGGCATGTTAAAAACGCCACTGCAGTGCAGCTGTCTGTCAGGACTGCATACTTGATGCCAACATTCCTGAGCCAGCAGAGAAGAGCGCACACACACACACACACACACACACACACACACACACACACACACACACACACACACACACACACACACACACACACACACACACACACACACACACACACACACACACACACACACACACACACACACACACACACACACTGGCAATAGACGCTTCCATCAAAATAGCTCAGCGTTTCACTGTCATATACATTTTGTTTTTCACACCATCGTTCGGCAGCGATGATCCTCTCTGAACCCGCCTGCAGCAGCTTGTGAACGCACGATAAGAACGCACAAAAAACTGCAAATGTGCCACTTTTCATGTTGAACTCACACCGCATTTACCTTTTGTTGTGACGCTGCAGAAACTCTGACTCTGTGTGATGTGGTTTTTTTTAGTTTTTTTTTTAAAAATCTGCCCTTGTTTGTTCTTCACATACTCAGGTATATACTCTATATACATACTTTGGCTCGGCGTTGCAAAAACAATCAGTACTTCAACCTCCAGCCCTCTGGAGATCACGGTGACAGACGCTTTATGCCTCGGCTTAACAAATCAGAATCCACTTGTCAGAGGAGTTTTTGCCTCTTTATTTATTTAATTCCCCCCCCCCCCCCCACACACTGGCTGGTGTGAAGAAATCACACAGTGTGCAGTGTGCAACATGCTGGAACTGGAAACACAGGTATGACACAACGACTGGCACGGACTCAGATGCTGATTAACATTTCGGAGGAAAAGAAAAAAAAATATTGTGCGTGTGTGTGTGTGTGTAAGGATGTTTCTTTAAGTGTGACATTTACTGCCACTCCCTCGTGTTTTTCTTCAGGCACTTTTTGTCCTCTTATTAATGTTGCGACTGCACCCACTGTGGGCTTGACTGAACAGGTTTTTAAATGTGCACGTCTCCGGGGTTAGATCGGGTCATGTGTGAAACCTATAAATATAATGGGATATGTGGATGTACGGTGCAGTCTATATGTATAGTACAACATTTAACTATTATTCACTCAAAATTCATAATCACCTGGTGCTCTTTATGGGGCTGACAGTTTTTTTGTGTGTTCAAGTTACTCCTCTGTCAGCTGTGGAATGATTCACGATCTCATGCGAATCTTTTTTTCCCTCTTATGAATCAGACTTCAAATCAATTTCTTAAAAAAAGTTGTACTCTAAAATGTTATATTTATTTATCATCTCATTTTACCTCTTTTAATTTGAGTTATTTTATCATCTTATGATGCTTTATTTCAATTATTTCATTTTAAAACACTAATGTTTTTGTACGTTGTTATCACTGTTACTGGATTTTTTTTTCTTTCTTCTATTTGTTTTATTTTGATTTTGTGGTCATAGTGGTGTTATCATTATTATCAGTTATCAACTATAGTGTTCATACTACCATTATCCGCAGATTCAAAATCTTCTAACTTATACTACCACAATGACTCTTGCACCTATGAAAATGTTAACATATTCATCGTTTTTCATTGATGCAGTAAAAAAGAAAAAGGAAAAAAAGAAAAAGCCTGAAACATATTCAAATGACTGCTGATCATCCAATTAGGAGTTGACCGATCGGCCGTCATGTGCTGACCTTTCAAAGTGCAATTTAAATCCGCGAGTGTCTCAGCTCCAAGAGGAGCAACTGTCATTCTTGGCCGCGGCTCTTCCTGTGCGGGCGAATGTGAGCCGAGCCCCTTCTCCATATCCCCCCTGTATTAAAACCCCTCACAATATGCCCAACAACTGCAACGGCGGGAGGAGAGGGAATGCCCGGTATGTGCTTACAGCATCACAACTTCTCTCTGCTCGCACATGGACTAATATGGCCAGCCCAAGTGGGGGGGGGGGGGGGGGGGGGGGTGGAGGACAATAAACGCACGCAGCACTGTTGCTACTGTAAGCTCATTTTGTAACACAACTTTCTGTGATCAGATCAAAATATTTGAGATATCTTATTAGTGGAATATCACACGACCAACGTGTATTCGTGCACAGCTCTCCCTCCCTTTTTGTGAGTTATATCCTGAATGTTTTTTTTTGTGCCATCCATCCGATGCAATACCAACAAATCTCATGTGCTGCTCTCTATATTTAGTTTAAACCCCCGAGCAGGTGCCTGGCACTCCCCACCAGAGGGCAATGGTCGGCTGCAGTTGGCCCTCTCCGTGTGCATTTATGTACTGTAGCTTATGCTACTGTGCTGAACCATCAAAGTACGACGGTTATGCGTTCCCGGTTTTTATATTGTGTATAATTACCTTTCTATAGCCGGCGAGCAGACGCGGCGAACGGGATGTTTTCGTGCAATAAACCGGCGCCTTGATTTAGTGCTATTAATTTGCGAGTTGAAATGTTGTTGTGTGGATGTGTTCTCAAAGACACATGCAGGTGGATTTTAGAACACTTATGTGTATCAAAAAAGAAATCTCCATAGATGTATTGATTCAAAGAAATGAATATTTCTGTTTGACTTCATATTCTCTTCAAACCCTCACGTAGGCACTCAGAATGATAATTTATATGATGTCAGCTTTTGCAAAAGCCTGCCCTTGAGAAAGCACAATCAATAATTTCTTCTTTGGCTGTATTATTTTTTTGCCTCGAGTTTGGCCGTGTTACAAAGCTCGGCTTGTTGACTCTGTACAGCATTTATCTGATCCGACACAGTTTCATTAGGCATTAGTAATCATTTCCATATAGCGCGCACGCACACGCACGCGCACGCGCACGCACACGCACACACACACACACACACACACACACACACACACACACACACACACACACACACACACACACACACACACACAACATAACATAACAGAGTACTCCCTGTTTGTAAAACAGCAGATGAGGCTGATGCCGTCCTCTGGGGAGAAATTCAATATAATTCGTTAATTAAATGGAATAATTTAATTACAGTAACTTACAACGCATTCATCAATATAATTGTTTCTGGAGCCACCGTTGTAATTGAGGTTTAAGTGAAAACAAGTCCGTTTCTAATGTTGGTAATGTGCTGACATAGTTCTACCCACCCCTCCATTTGTTCCTCTCTCTGATCTCGCACCATGCCATTTCTCCACAGTGTTTTTTTCCCTTCCTTTCGTTTGATGGCCGGCCATGCCGCATCAGCGAGACCAAAACATTTATTACAGCCATTTAATTTAACCTCTCTACAGGCACGGACACGAAAGACAGAGATGATAGCACAGCCGCGCTGAAAGACTCTCGCTGTTCGCCGTCTAATCTGATCCTCTCTGTTGCCCTTTTCATAAAGACACCAGAGTATTAGCCCCCCGTCTCCAAAACATACCTCCGCCATTTAAACTGTCTTGGATTTCACCACAAAGACGAGGAAATAAGAGTCCAATTCATTCTTCGGGGCCCAAAATAATAATAAAACATAATTTCTCTTCTAATCTGCCTAAAGAATGTCCTGCGTTTGAAGTTGACAGTGCTCTATCTTCTGGGGAGGAATAATTGCCTTTTCGAGTACAGCGGGAGAGGGGCCACTGGGGTAAAGCCTGTCGAGGGTCCTGCACCTTACAGGTGTGCCCTTGGACAGACAACCCCCTCGTTGTTCTCCAGAGAGAGAGAGAGGAGGAG
This sequence comes from Scophthalmus maximus, assembly GCF_022379125.1. Classification (NCBI taxonomy): domain Eukaryota; kingdom Metazoa; phylum Chordata; class Actinopteri; order Pleuronectiformes; family Scophthalmidae; genus Scophthalmus; species Scophthalmus maximus. Next base: position 6,149,755 of record NC_061528.1, on the reverse strand, counting down.
GAGGAGAGGCAGAAAGAGAGAGAGAGAGGAGGGGGGGGGGGGGGGGGGGGGGGGGGGATCCAGACTCAAAGAATTCATCTGCCAGTTGAAACTTTACGGGGCTGCAGCGCCGCTCTTCGTTCTCTCCGGTCCCAGTGTGGCGTGAACAAAGAGACACTTGATCGCCCCGCAATTCCTCCCGTGTGATACAGCTGACAAAATTCTTGTCATTAAAGTTCTAGCGGTTTGTTGGACGAGGTTTGTGAAATTGACCTGGCGTGTAATCCGTTTGATTTGTACAAACTGAAGCCACTGGCGGTTATTGTGTAGAAATGTAAACGACAATCCTCATACAGAGCGGGGCTTTGTGCGCTCCCAGAAGCCCAACTCAATACATCATCAGCTTGCCCGCACGGCCATTCAAATATCCTGTGCGGCTATAGATTATGAAGTTAAACATTAATTTCCCAATCATTTCGGCTTAAAGTGTAGCTATCTATCAGCTTGTATAAGATAGTTATGTTGTGGGCCTTCTCTCTGCGACACACACCCTCTCCCTCGCCGCTTAATTTGTCAAACTTCTCCCTGATTTTTAATGGGGGCCTATTAATTTAGCAGAGAAATCTGTCCCCCCCCCCTTTTTTTCCCTTCCGAACACGGCATTGAAAGCTGCCGAGCAGCTGTCCCAGCTCTGGAGAATCATATGGAAGAATGCATTATGGGCCTTGTTTGAATATTCCCTCCGATTTGGAATAATCAGCCAGCTATTCAGCGGCGAGATGGCCGAGCACAGATGCCAAAGCACAGCTGAGAGGAGCACAACGGTGTGATGCTGCCGAAACGCCAGCGCACACACAAAACCTGGGCGGCATGAAAAAGCGTGAATAATGCAGGTGTACTCTATTCCTGTATGGCGTGTTTATCATACATAATAGCTAGGACACTTTTCTTTCAGCCTCTTTTTTTTTTTTTTTATCTTTCCCCTTTTTTCCCCCCACCCTTTCTTCTCGCTCCGTTCAAGGTGATCCGAGCTTTGCATATGGCTGATTAATCTTATTGCACAGTAGCTAACATTGATCACAGAGATGATTAGAAATGCATTAGTCAGCAGACTGTTTGGAGTGGTCGGCTTTAAGTGCCGGTGCCGAGCCGTTTTCCATAGGTGTCCCGTGTTTTTTAATTTTGTTATAAAGAATTTTGCAAATGGATGCATATGCGCGCGCCGCCCCAAATACGGGTATCACAGCTTTAATGCTTACAGACATAATTTAATCTTCCTGGATGGCAGGCCTGATGGACTGTGCAGCGAAAGGCATCCCTCCGCTAAATTCATTATGCTAAAAGTTGCGAGATCTCACCAGCTGACGAGAGCGAGACGGAGTGGCATCATCTGCGTCTGTGTGTGTTTTGTACCGTAGGAGAAGTCTGAGCTCTGCTCTCCAGCAGAGTGCTTTCACCAAGTTCATAAAGTGGACGGTAACACGCTTTACACACAGATGCCGCAACCGAGGGAGACTATAAATAGACTTTTATGCCTATTTTCAATAGTTGGGTCGTGTTTGTCTTTGTCGCGTCAAATAAGCGCAGTAATCCTGTCTTCGATGACCGTTCGTAACACTGCACAGACAAAGTGACACTGCCCCCTAGCGAGTCAATTTGAGATGACATGTTTCTTGAACATTCAGAAGTTCCAAGCCATCAGGAGATCATCCATTTTCTTTGGCAACAGCGCCGGTACTTAATCGCCACAAAATGAAAACTAAAAGCAGAATACTCTGCCTTCATCCAACATTTTTTAAGCCTCTCTTCGTTTCCCCCTGACCTCAGTGACTACAGCCCCTCCCTCCCTCCCTCACGGCTCAGATGCCTCCTTTAATGACTGAACAAAGTCTTTCTTTATTCGCGCAATTTGTTCTCGTCTCCTAATTTCAAAAGGTAATGGAAGTTCAAGTTCGCAAATACCTTTTTAGCTTTTGAAGTACTTTGGTGTATTGTGATGTTTATATATATATATATATATATATATATATATATATATATATATATATATATATATATATATATATATATAAACACTAGGGCTGTAACTAACGATTATTTTCATTATGGATTAATCTGTTGATTAATCAATGAGTTGTTTGGTAAATAAAATGTCATAAAGTAGTGAAAAATGTCGATCGTGTTTCCCAAACCCCAAGAATATTTCTTGGTTTTGTCCACACACCAAATCTATTTAGTTGACTTTTATTAAGGAGCAAGGAAAACAGAAAATATTCGCATTTAAGAAGCTGAAAACAGATTTTTTTTTCATAAAACCTTCTTGAACCGATTATTAAAATAGTTGACAATCAATTGTATAGTTGATTAATAATCGATTAACGGTTGCAGCTCTCATGAACACCCACACCAAAGAAACATTCAAAAGGACGCAGTTCGCAGAGGAAATAATTATTCACATCATTTAGCTAAAGTTGTAAATCAGGAAACAGTGGTCAGTACTGCAAAAAAGAGTAGACTGACATTATATGGCATATTAAAAGTTGATAAAAATTGAAATTGAATTAAAAGTAATCACTCACGCCGCTTTATGTAAGTTGGTTTGTACAATTTCCCGAACAATAAAAATGCACTTGATTACTTAGCGAAGGGACACCTTCACAATTAAAAAAAGCATGGCATCCTTTCAGCAGCAGAGGTGCAACTCATGAGGGTCTCACCAAGACAACTCTTGCCACATGTTCAACACTCCCCCATTAAAAAACCTGGGGAAATTAATGAGCTTCCATTGGCACCCTCACAACAAAGGGATCTATAAAGCAGCCTTAATGTTCTCAGGGAAACTTTACTCTTCAGTAGTTCCCAATCAACCGGTAGCAGCAGATTTTGTTTTATTTCCCTTGTAACCTACAACGGGAGCTTAAAAAAAAAAAAAAAAATGCAACTCGCTGCAACTTTACATAAATGTTATCCTTGATTGAAACGGCGTCGGGCTCATTTTAATCAAAGATTTGTCGATAATTAACCGTGTCGCCTTGTCAAAATCTAATTATTAGTAAATATGCTGTATATCTTTAAGTAACAGCTGAGCTGTGCGCTTTCGAAAAATTAAAAAAAAATCTATAAACCTCTAAACGACTGCTTATTTGTTCTTCATTCACAGTTCTACCAGAAGAGTTATGGAAAAAAACAACAACACAAATTTGTGTACGTGTGGAACAAAACTCTCTCTCTTGTTGTGTGTGTGCATTGACTTGTACTTTCTACCTGCTCGTACACAATCAAGAACACTTAGGAATCAAAGAGCGCAGAGGTTTTGCAAAAAAGGTATTAATTAGAACTTTATTTATGCAGATGCTTTGCAAATTTGCATAAAAAGCAATTCCACAGATGGGTTTATGGCAGTAATGACTGTTCCAGTCTGCAATAAAACATCTGCTTAATCACAACAGAGACAGTCGACGGCGGCTGTGCAAACAGCCTGTCCAAGTGCACCTCAAAGAAAGTGGTGAGGTGAAGAGCCGGTCTGGACAGGTTAGGGAAGAAAAAAATCATAATAATAAAGAGTTTTTAGGGAAAAAAAAAACCTGTTCAAAAGCAAGAGTTAGTTGAAAGAGGCGCACTTCTTCCCAAACATTTGCCGGTGGTACTTTGAGCGCTCTGATGTTGAGAAAAAATACCCTTATCGTGTTGGCAGAACAATCCACTTACTGTGTCTAAGAGAAGAGAGAATTCTGTTCCAAGTCAAGCCAAGTCTTTGTCTGCGTGTGCCAACTATTTTGAAAATATTCCACTTTGTGTCTTTTTAATCCGCCGGAGCCACACACGGATACGAGTACGTGCGCAAACACCCAAACACACATATTCTCTCCCACCCCCCCCCCCCACACACACACACGCAGAAGTGTGGCTACAAGGTCACTCCAAGTATTGATAAATCACCCAGCTGTGATTCCCTCCTGACAGCTCAAACTAACATCAAGCTGGATGGGGGGAGAACAAAAGACCATCAAGCGGCCCTTTTCCTGACACTTTTATTCAATCACGGCCAGATTGCTTACGACAGCACCAGCAGCTGTTTCGTCTTCATCTTTCCCCATTTGATAAAGCGTGTCAAGTCATATTTCTGTAAGTACTTCACCTCACCCCATACTGTGCAGATCCGCAGCGATTCGGCATATGCACATTCCACATGAGGGGATCGTCAAATGGGTCAGGGAGTAATGACACCCCTCTGAAGGTCGCAGCGCACTGGCGTGGGGGGTGGGAGCAGGTAGGTGGGGGGGGGGGGGGGGGGGGGGTGACGACAAAGCAACAAGCTGAAGGTCAAAGATAAGAAACAGACGCAGAGATATCTTAGATAGCCGGGAGAAATTAAACAATGAGGGAACGGCAGCTACGGGTTTGATTGTGTGATTGTGTTGTTTAAGAGAGGAGTGGGGGGGTCGCTGGCGCTCGGGATTTGTTATTTTGGGATCGCCGTCCTATTTGCAGCTCTTCTGTTGACCTTGCTCCTCGTGGGATGGAGGTCGGTGACAGGACAAGAGAAATATTGCAGATGTCTATTGTTTGTCGGCGATCGGACAAACACAAATGAGATTTCCATTTCGCAATCGGCCGTTTCATGTTAACATTTAGATCGCCTTAACAGGCCCCGTCTTCCTGTGCAAGTGTCTGATAACAATTACAGGGGTTTCAGTTTATTGTAGAGGATGACCGCCACATTTGAAAATTACAATTACAAGGATGAATTACTCGGTGTTGCCAAGCTCTGATTATGTACATGCAACAACCGGAGGTCATTAAGTTTTGTATAATATCGTAGCTTAGATACTATGGTTTATTTTGTGATAACCTGGCTTCTCTTGAATAGACCCACGGATTATATTTGTTTATAAAGCTGATAAATTACAATAACAAAAGTGTATACCTTTATGATGATGATCAGCATGTTTCTGCAGAAACCAATTATAACAAACGTACTTTACATACACTACGTTATCAGTTCTGTCTTCATGACGGCCCGTTGGTTGGGGTCCACCACTGCGGTTGGACTATTGCCATGAACTGGACTGGAAGGATTTAGAATTTGGATCAGGTTTTTTTTTGGGGGGTCCCCAGATGTGTCCCAGATGCATCCTGTTGACTCTCCTGTGCATCCTGTGATTCCCTGACTCTTCGTCTTGTGGCATTTGTATGTACTTTTCCTTTAATGCTAATTGACAAATTTTTGCTTTATAATGCACTAGGGCTGCATCAGTTAATCGATTAATAATCGACTACTAAATTAATCACCAACTATTTGGACGATCGATTAATTGGTTCAAGTAGTTTTTATGAAAAGATAAGTCAAAATTATCTGATTTCAGCTTCTGAAATGTGAATATTTTCTGGTTTCTTTGCTCCTCTGTGACAGTAAAAGTAAATATCTTTGGTGTGTGGACTGAACAAAAGATTATCTTGTAGTTTGGGGAGACACAATCGAAATTGTTCACCATTTTCTGGACCAGACAACTAATCGATTAATCGAGAAAATAATCGACAGATTAATGGATAATGAAAATAGTCCCACCCACCGGTACCTGCACTGCACGGTAGCTCTTGAAAACTGTGACACTTGGAACAGACAGTTCCACAGATGTTCGAGCCACACGCCGAACGGCACTTGATCTGAAATGTGTCCGGATCACCTCTTCAGCATCTTTGCCCTAAGAAAAAAAATTGGATCTTATTAGTTAGGGGTGCTATTTTTTTCTTTCTTTTTTTGCCTGTGTGAATGGTACGTTCTATGGAAACAGAGACATGTGAATCAGGTGGAATGCAGGCGACGCTCGAATAAAAAAAAAAAAATGAAAAAATGGGGCAGCTCACTCCACTCAGACTTGGCCTGGCTCCCAGGAATGCAGTTAGCTAGCATACAATCACTGCCTATTCACGATGGCACAGCTGCTGTGGACATATGCTCCCCAACAAAGGAGGAGGACATCAACCAGGCACACCTTGAGCAGGTTAGCAGATGAATGCCGTTCAGTCCTTTGACAGTCTGCCCTCGTCTCGTCGAATTTTTCCCTTGCTCAACAAATAAGTTCCCTCTCTCCGGTGTGGCCCTCAACTTTTCCAGTTCACTCGTCCGTGACAAACGAAGGGGAATTCAAATGTGACAGTGACACAATAGTGTTTTGGATTATTGAATGTTGGATGAAAGCAAAATCCGGGAAAACTTCTTCTTCTGTAAATAAATATCAGAAATCAATGACATTGCTCGATCATTTGGAGGTTTTAAGAGGGACAATGAATCTTAGGGAGCGGTAATAAAGGAATATTAATAGCAAAAGAGCATACAAAGACTTTTTTTTTCCCTACCCCTCAGCAAATAACCAAATGCGAGAGAAAAGATTACATTTATTCATAGCTGTCTTTCATCAAGAAGCTTAAAACCGAAACTTTGAATGTAACCCCAAATTATATGCATATTGAGCTGACCTCTGTCACCCGTTTTCTTAAAGCCATAGAGGAGGTGTGATATGCAAAAAGCCACAGATCCTTCGGCTCGTCGTTTAGACGATTTCAGCACTTTTGGTTCTTCCAGCCGTCCAAGGGTGGACCACGTAAGTCACTAATAGATAAAGAAGAAGAAGAAGCTCCTCCGTTGGCAACGGAGGTCACGTGTGTAATGCATAAAAAATACCTTGCTGTCTTTGCAGTCGGAGGGAAAAAACAACGTGACTTACACTTAAAATTCACATCGATGCAATGTCAAACACTTTAGATCACGAGACCGAGAAAAGCCTCTAGATAACTGCGATCCCTTTTCTCACATTATCCATTGTTAACACTCGCGCTTCTCGTCACCCGTCTCCGCAGCTATGACCTATTAGCTTTAGTGAAGTGCTCCGAGGCCGCGGAGCCGCGTGAAGGTTGTTCACCCATCCAACGGGGCCATTTACAGGAGAGAAACCCCAGAGCCGATGGCGCGGCGGCAGCCCTCTAATGACTCTATCAGCTGCACTGATGGGAGCAAATGGCACCCAGAGATTTCACTCATTCCCTGAATGCGCATTACATTTTCCCCTCCATATTTCCGTTATTGTGTTGTAATGGTAATGCATAAGTGTGCATGTAAGGGACATTGTAAAACACTTGACACAATATCATAGCAATATCAGATTTTTTTTCTTTTCAATTTAAATATTCATCACCCACCCATCTGTATTGTTCCTTCTCAAAGTAAGTATATTACGAGGCCAGTTGCCGTCTGAAGTCGCAAACACATTTTTCCAAACGATCCGTTAGCTCCTTAACCTAAATACGAGCTCGGTATAATTATTGTGATTTCCGAGGGGGGAAGCAGGGTTGATCTTGCGCCTCAGTCCAACAATTACAGGAAACTATGTGTAAGATAAAAACAGAATATGTGCCTCCCCTTTGTGAGGGATGGTAGCGAAGTCACAGGAGTATTCATTAAGGCCTTTTGTGTCCTGTTTGAAATAGTGCTGTTAAAGGCTTTGGCTGTGGGCATCTCTGTGGAAGAGATATAATGATCCTCCAATTAGAGACAGAATCATGAGACCTGTTTATTAGTCCTAATTCATCTCCTCATTGTGCTGAGCATATCAAATACCACGGAGGAGGAAGGGGGAAAAAAAATCAACAATTTGCCCACCATAATTACAGATCTATTAATAGTTTCACAACAATGACAAGCAGAGCCATTCACATCATTTTCTTCTGTCAAGAACAATACCGCCGCACTGTCAACGTATCCATTAAAGCCCACATTTATACCGGCTCACTGACATCTTGCATTTCAAAGATGACTCTGAGCCTCTTCAGATAAATTACACTTTTTCATTAACAAGGATGGTTTTGGTATTATTAATTCTAAATGGATTCTCAGAGGCCTCTGTACGTTTGTAGCTTATCATACAATGGCAGGCGTTTGTGGCTGTGAAGGTATTTTCCATTAAGATGGGGGAAAAAATGCATTACATTGTTGAGGTTTCTATTTCAGAAGCCTAGTAGTGGAAAAAAAAGAACAAATACAACATGATGAATGAAAAATCTGTACACCTTGTGTGAAAAACACAAGTTAACATTTCACAAACGCTGATCCTTGTGTTTAATTGTGCAACATGCGCCAGAATGGTCGCTCTAGAAAAACAAAGAAAAAAATACATTTGGTGATTTATTAATTCTCATTCTCATTATCCTGACAAACTCTGCAATGGTCGTTGGAGGCACAGTTCATCCACTGCTCCCCTCCCACCCACATTTTTTTTCTCCTGCCAATCCAGGGAACTGAAGCAGCAACCTTTCAGTAACGAGCCCACTACTCTGACCTCGAGGCCCATGATGCTCCAGACTTAGTGCAAACCAAGGAAAGATCCCCAATGTCACCTGACTATCAGAGGTTATCCAACCAAAAGCAGATTGCTGAGATCGCCTGTGACGATTTAAATGGGAATTTGTACATGTTATGGATTGGTGTTTGACTATCTTCGCAAATTTGAATTATTTTTACATTTGGCCCACAAAAATAAAGTTCATGGACTTTCAGGACTGTCCTGTAAGCTCTGGTTCTACGATCTGTCTGTTGTTAATATGTAGTGCAATTTTGTTGTATTGATCATTGCATAAATTGGTGGTTTTGTGTTTAGATAATAAAAAGAGTACATATATAGTTAGTGGATCAAAAGTTGCTGTTTGCTGATTTGTTCTTTTCACCACCGTGGTGTTTGACTTCCATTCACTTTGGGACAAACAGGCTCTGAGTAGATCCACCTGCATCAATGTGCACCGACCCATGGCAAGAAAATCCTGGTTTCATTAATTAAAGCAACCCATCAATATTTTGGTAGCAGCCATGAAATATTAGTTGAACAGATTTCAGCTTGTGTCAGCTCAAAGACTACCGGTCATCATTGAAACTCGGCCACTACTACCACTAACGTCAACATAGAAACAGTTCTACCTAACATGTTAGTTAATAAGTGTTGACTAAAGGCCAGTTAACTTTGTTTCAGATATTGTTGCAGAAAGCTAACCTCATTTGTTGCGGCAGGGCTAACACTCCTAATACTTTATTAGGCAAGGGCACCCGCGTCTCTTAAAGTTCATTAAGTTGTCAACCTTGAGTAATTGTGATCACGTCTGTAGGTGTTGATTCAACCTTTATGGCTCATGATACTTTATTGGGTGATTCACCCCAATTTTCACTGCATGAGGTGACACGACGCACTTCACCGTCGGCTCCTTCACGACCTCACAGGTGGGATGTAACTGATTTCAGGGTTTTAGATAAAGTTTGTCCGCATGGAAGTTATTGAGAGTGGCACCAATTAACATATTGCAGGGGATACCATGTGAACCTTTTAATGCTGATTTTAAAATGAATACGATGGTATTGTTGAACTTCGGCTGAACCCTGACATGCTAATAGTAAACTGCTGGTAAAATGTACTATGAAAGTATATACCAAATTACCTTAACAGTTAGTAGTTAACTACACAACATAGAGGAAAAGCCACGAAAAAACAACAACAATGCCGATTGGTAAAATGGATATATCGAGTCTCATTTGCCGGCTGGAAGCCAGTTAGTGTACCAGACTGTAAAATGTCAGTCATAAATTCATAAATGATGTAAAAACAGGCACCCTACTATTTTATTTGTTTTTATATTTCATTAGATTTTTCATTTACAAGACAAAAGGTTCATATTAACTAGGGCTGCAACAGTTAATCGATTGGTAATCGACTACTAAATTAATCCCCAACTATTTTGACAATCGATTAATCGGTTCAAGTAGTTTTTATGGAGAAAAAAAAAATCAAAATACTCAGCTTCAGCTTCTTAAATGTGAATATGTTCTGGTATCTTTGCTCCTCTATGACAGTAAGTATCTATGGTGTGTGGACAAAACAAAACGTCATCTTTCGGTTTTGGGAAACGCGATTGACATTTTCACCATTTAATGGACCAAACAACTAATCGAGTAATCTAGAAAAATTAATCGACAGATTAATCGATTATGATAATAATAATTAAGGATAATAATCGTTAGTTGCAGCCCTAATATTTACTATCAGTCATGACACTTAATAAATCCTGTCTACTGACATATACATATTTACATGCTGTTACGCAGTTTAACCTGTAGGTGGTGCTCTAATGCACACACTGACTCGGGGTTGGGGATAAGAGTTTAGGATGCCGGAACATTGCCAGAACTTCTCAGACGCTAACGAGTGTGACTTCCTGTCGCCGTCTCAGGTAGGTAAACCGTACAACGCACTATATACGCACTAAAATTGTATAGAATGCAAACGGGTTGATACAATAACAACTTGTGTAAAACTTCACAGCAGCTGAGTGAACAGGAGATGTGGTCAAAGGTGTAATCTGTAAAGGAATGAGTCACTCGTTTTGGCATGCTAATCGGAACTAGCTTGTGCTAGCGAGGCTAACGCTGGGCATACGTGCACTGTGCGATCTTAGAGATGCCGTTGTAAAACTCACACTGTCCCGAGGGGAATCGTCTGCGATGTGCCACGATGTGCCATGTGTCCGACCGTCCGCCACGACTTGACTGCGCACACTGCGCGTGGTGAAAGAGTTCCTCTGAGGCGGAGAAGTTTGTGTTTACCATAGAAGAAGAACGCGGACAAGACAGACACGTGCGTAAATCTGTGCCGGAGCGACAGCGTATAACAAGGACTCGCGCAGGCGCACTATTGTCCAATTAACATTATAATGTATCACATTACAAACAATAACAGCTTTTAGCAGCGAAGGGATCCACCAACACAATGACTATTTATTATATTTAATATGCTATTTATTTCTTATATTAGAAGCCAATTTGACGATGTTGCCACTTCACGCAGGCGCAGTCAGGAAAAAGGGCCCGGAGATTGAGGAATCGACTCGTGGCTCCTGAAGATGGCCGACCCAAATTTCTGACGTATAAATTTCTGACATGTCAGATATTTATCGGAATTCCGACTTGAAAAAAAAGGGCAAACCTCCCTCCAAACTCTGTTAAATGACATCGCTGATCACCATCTCCATAAGATAACATATCAACTATGCATAAATAACTCATACAACCCCACTTCAAAATCACTGAACTATCCCTTTAAATCGCCAGATGACTGTGACCTGTCAGTGGCTAAATAAGAATTTTAGTGCAGACTTGAGCTACGATTCTTTTTTCTTGTTATTGTCTTGTTTGTTAATGATGAAATGAAATATGAATGAAATGTGTCATGAAAAGCATTTTGTGTTAACGAAGACCTAACCTAAAATCATAAAAAAGTATGGTAACGCCATGCTGGTGATTTAATTGATTTATGATAAATATCCTAGTGATTTGGGTTACAGATAGACCGCTCAAAGTCAAGTTAAAATGGACAATTCACGATATTTTGAGTATCTTGCTTTGGTTAATATGGTTATTGTCGTAATACAGTTAAATTATACAGCGCATGCAACGCTTTTGGAGCAGGATTCCTGTGGGGAGCAAGAGTGTTATGTTACATTGCATTGTGATTTTAGACGACTGAAGATTTCTATATATGACACATAGTATGTGTCAATCTTACGTTATTTGTTTTGAGCCGAGATACCTTGAAAAGGGAAAATATTTTAGTCAAACTGAGAATACCTGTTGAGAGAAACTGTTAATTTACAGAACGTCGTACACGCTGTTACTTCCTGTCATTGGTCTCAGCTCTCTCCGGTTACATTTGCATGGCTAATGTCAGTTGCATAGCTGTGCTGTACTGTGTATAGTCCATGGGCCGTATTAATATAAGTATTTCCAGTGTTTATTGTTTTAATTGCACTGTAGTGGGCAGGTGACAAATACTTCATGTTAACGGTGTTAATGTGCTAAAAGCACAAAAAATGTGGGTATCGCGTTTAAATCACCGCAGATCTATCTCATTTTATTAACGTGAGGAGGACCAGCATTGTCACAGGGAGGGATTTGGAAGCCTTAACATATGCTGACCTGGACGTCCACTTGGTTTGGCTACCAAAGAAACGAACAGAGAAGTACTGTTTACAACATTTCTTACTATGCTCAGAATGCTATTTCCATACCATATATTTTCATCCAAAATAGAAATTTGCTGCGATATTAATGGTTGAAGTCTCACATGCAATATGTAACCTTTTAATAATAGAAACTGGATTTGATATTTTATTCAGTACAGCTATTTAACCCCAAACTCAAACCGTCACCAATGTGTTCTGGAGAAAAATATCTTTGCTCCCTCTGTGACAAATAGTCAAGCTCATGACAGCAAAAGCAGCGTCCGCTGCTGCTGCTGGGCTCTGAGAAAAAATGTGTGGTGGACTGCACCGGCGCATCAGTTTCACACCGTGCTGCTTTCCTCCTGAACTCCATCATATCACCAGCCAGAATGAGGCCACTGTTGGCACAGCAGAGAAAATGTGAGGTCGTCTTAAAAAAAAGAGAAAGAAGCTGAACCTGTCCCCGCTCTCACTACAAATCAGTGTGATTCGAACAGGGGTTATTCTAAAGTTTACCTTGGAATCAAGTTGTAAAAGCCCTTTGTACAGTATTATAAACCACTGCGCAGTGTTTTGGCATCTGATCAGCCTTCGAACTCATTAACTTATTGCCTTACTCAAATCATCTTGAATAGTTTTGAATAACACTGCTGTTTACAGTCTGGATGCCCGGTTACATTTTCACAAAACTCTGTGAACAATTACAGCCCTCATGTTCATTCATTGTAAATTAGGTTATAGAAAACACCTAAAACTTGACCCGACCTTAATCCCGGGTCTCGAGTCAGTTGTTAACGTCGGTTGCTTTCTGTGTTAGACAGATTACAGACAGAACTGCAGACAGATTAACCCATAAAGAGCATGGTGATTATTACGCTATAAATTTCCACTGGTCTGTGGGAACAGCCAATCATGTCACCTGTAATAATACTATACATACACATTAAACTAAAACGTTATTTATTAAATTCCTGTTAGGTTTTCATGACGTTTTACTGTAGTAGAGTACATAAAATGGTAATATAGATGAATATATATATATGTAATGTATGTAAAATGTCCAGCAGTTGCCTTGTGGATTAGTTAAAGATAAGATTTTATGATGCCTTAATTTAATATTACAAAACACATATTTACTTCTATTGTGGCGGTGTTGTAATGCATTCATAACATATTTTGGTGATAAAAGTTAATCATTAATTTTAAAGGTTGATTGAGTGCACTAAATCGTAACAATGCCCCCACTATAAATGTGTTGTGGTCAGTTCGTCAAAACAACTTGTGATTGAGCAAGACCATGTGTTTACCCGACTGACTGAAGCCCCCCGCTATTTGTCGGGACGGGGCAGCTCCACTCTGGACAAATTAATCTCCAGTAAAGATGACTTAGATCAACTTTGAAAAACCCTAAGATGAAAACCCATAAAATGATTACGAACGGCGGCCAGAATGACAAGTATTATCAACAAAAATTAATCAGGTGCATCTTTTCATGAACTCAATTAATAATGTGCAACAACGGGGCCTTTTTTCCCTGGAATGAAAATTAATTAGCAGGGGAAGGTCACTCGGAGATGCTGACATCACTCATCAGGCCGCCGTGGCAGTTCTAATTATTTGTCTTCCAGGCTTGACTGATCAAAAATTATTGCCATACCTGAGCAACATTTCGAAAAAAAGCTTTGTTTAAAGCGCTTTTAATTAGACCTGCTATTTGATTAATGCCGTGTAAGCGCTCAGGATCGGCCCTCTTATCAGCATTTCTGACAAGTTTGCTGGGTATTGTTGTGTGAAAGACATTTTACTGACGCTAACCGACTGTTTAGTATCTAATTCCCTCATTTTAGTTGCAATTAAAAAGCTATTTACCGCAGGGGCACTTGTTGATATTAATATAGATGTTGTAAACTTTGACGTAGCACTTTGTATTGATACTTATGAAATACATGTGCCATTAGGTGATAATAAGCTTAACTAAACTTGCATCGTATGGATTATACCTAATAAAGAGCAATGCCACGCACAAACACAGTGTTGCCTTGAATTGTGCAATGATCCCCCAAGTTACTCCGTGCACAATCTTGGAGAGAGAGAAAGCGTGGCTCTAACGTCCCACAATTTATTGCGTTTTGTCAGCCATAATTAATTACAAAAGACAAAGGTCACGGTAAGCCAACATTATTACCTAACCCCTGCCTGATAACATATCTAGCCACTACTGGGCCCCTTGGTCACACAGAGAAGACTTGTCACAGAGCCATGTTATGATCAAGGCTTTATCAAGCTCTTAGGGGTTTTTTCTTTTTTTCTATTACGTCCACTGAATTATTATGTTGACTTGTTGCCTGAGCTATCTCCAACCCCGTACTACATCAATTCATATTACCTGCAAATTAGCAAAGTTCTACTTTCAAGCTCGCAGTACATTTGATCCAAATAGACTCTAAATGCCATTTCTGTTCCTATTAACCTACGGATCGGTGTGGCAGATATTTTCATGAGGTTGCTGGGGGAAAAAACACGGGGCTAATGGCGTGGTTGTGACAGCGCTATTCATGATGATTTATGATTCTGTGTTTAAGTTGATTACTCCACTGCTGACTCGGAATACTATTTCAATTAGTGCACTGAAGGTCACTCCACGAAATCCCTCCATAATCTATTCCTATTAACACTAATGCGCAGAGTATCCATATCTGTTCACCCTTGTTGATTCAAATCATCCCCACTCCTAACGGCCAGCTTGTTTACTAGTTTACTGGTTCGGACGTATCCTAGATGGTAATTTTCTCTCCTCCGTGTATCATTAATGTCTTCAGTCTTGACACATCGCTAGGAGGGACATCTCAATAGAGCTCGGGCGCGTTTTTATGGCTTTTATTATTTCTAATTTGTTTTACAGATCAAGTGATATTTATGCTGAATGAAATTGATCCTGAAAGCCCTAAAGGCAAACGTGGTAATATTGTGAGGTTAGAAGGCAACAACGTTCCTATTACTTGTCATCATGAGAACCAAAATAGCCTAGGCGTGATCAAAATTTCAGAGGTCTAAATTAGTTTTACATCACTTTCATTCATACTCCCACTCACCCATGCAGAGGAGGAAATTAGCTACCTGTATTTAATCTAATATGTTCCCACTGTAAGCGCTGGTGGACATGATAGACTTAATCAGTTCACGTTGAATCAAAAAGCTCACCAGACAGTGCTTAACGAGGAACAATGTATTAAGTCTCAAAGACAGGGACTCTGAGCTGGAACGGAGGCCTACTTTATCTTAAAAGATACATTACTCCTCTATCTCCGTATCTCATATCTCCTACCACCACATCTCCTGTATCCCGTCTGATTTAGTTGTTTTGAATGCATCCAAGGACATAAATCAGAAAATGGCTACTAATCTTGCAAAAGTTTTGCCCCTTCAAAGTTTCTAGTTCTCTGGTTTGAGTCGCGAAACATGTTATTACATTTTAAACAAGCAGACAAAAATCTGTAAACGCTTTTAACAGCTCTTATCAGAGACAACAGGCCCTTAGGCCTTAGGACAGGAAAACATCCTTTTTTTGAGTGAAGGGTAAAAGTGCTGACATTGTCACCAGTTGATGAGACTCTATCCAAGGGATAGGTGAAAACACTTGGGCACAGCGACATCAATTTTCAAGATGATTTAACTCCATGCTCCCGTGTTGGAGGCAAGAAACTTCAGACCCCTGATTTACCTCCGATGACAGCCACGCGGCCCCCGAAACAATGTTTCCAAGGCTACTAGCGAATGACGAGTGGTCACGTCTGTACAGCCGTCCCCATTGGTTTGATTTATGTGACCGGGATCCAATAAAAATGGCAATCAAATCAACCCAGCCACTTTACAGGTAGAGGGCTGTCTGATTGAGTTGTCGAAGGCATGGCTGAGGCTCAGAATGATTATGCCAGGAAACGGAGAAGGGTCCATCTCTCTGCGCCCAACAAGGACACCATACATCTCCCCATGCAGCTTTCCTACTCCACTGTGAAATGTATCCAAAATAACTGCACACCTACTGCCTGCCTGCCTCCCCTCTCTGAAGGTTATTTGTCGTCTGAAGGACTCTCCCTGTCAGAGCATGATGAATACCATGTACACAGACAAGAGCAGCGTCAGGTCCAGGATTAGCCGGAAAACTCACTGATCTGTGAATAACCTAAAAAAGAGGAGCCGGAGATTAGCAATGATGCTTTTAGGAATGATCCATCAAACTCAACTACCTCAGTCACTCAAATGAATCATCTCACTTGATTCTTTCACCCAGGAGAAGTGCGGGCGACTGCCGCGCTATACCTGCAGGTCGCGGAGATCATTCTGAGGATGTTTATTAAATCTGTGCTATCAATTTCCTTACTGATCATCTTTTATCTGTCCTGTCCTTGGGGATGAGTCAAGCACACAATGATGTTAAAGGTTGCGGTGTTCAACTTATGGCTTCCCCATTCAACCTCCATCGCTCTATCGCAATATTGAATTACAGCCATCGCCATAACATACAAATTGATACCTGAAATACGCCCCCATATTGAGAGGGGCCTGTCACTCGGGTTAACTCGCCTCTGTTAACAGAGCTACTGAACAAAGCAGGACAAAAAGGGAAAATGAGCAAACAATAATCATGTGAACTATTTGCCTTGGCTTTGAACTAATGACAGTTTAGGCAGGCCTGTTTACTGTGCATGAGGAAGCACACATTCAGGAAGTAAATTGGATCAAAGTACAGGCAGCTGCCTAAGTACTTACTCGCTTCGATAAGCAGAGTGAAATCACCATCATTGTTGCATTAGAGTGACTTGCTTCAGTCACCGCCAGGAAAGGGAGACAGGAAGAGGAGAGGGGAGCTGATAGTGCACCAGCTCCATGTGTCATGAAGGAGCCCACTGGCTAACCGCCAGCATGGAAGAGAACAATTGGACATCACTGCTCCGAGTCTTTTTGTGTGTTGGAAACACAATCACCTCTTTGGAGAACAGAATGCATTGTACAACAGGTACAAACACATCCTCTGAAGTCGAGCACGTCGAACTCAACCGAAATCAGTCCACGTATTTCAAGATGTACATTCATGAATGCGGTTGTTAAAGTAACCTCATTATGATTTCCTGGACAAGTTGGCTACAGCAAAAGTCACCGGCATACAATTTTAATCTAATTCAAAACATTGAATAAGCTTGTCAGTTGTATTAATCATGCGAGTAAATGATTGCACGAACGTGAACCCGAGGTCCCTTCGTTGTTTTCCCCTCTAAGGCTCGAGGCTGACAGTGGAAAACTTCTCTGATCTGGAGAATGTGAAATGACCATCTGAAGTTTCCACACTGAACTCTTGAGACCTTTCCACTCCAGCACCGAGGACACGCGGGAAAAAGTTCAAGGATTAAGCAAGTCAGTCGGACCAACATGCCACAGAACAGGAAATAGCCATCCATTGATTTTGTTGTGTCCAGAAAGATCAATTTTATTCTTCCTTTGTGTTCAGACTACAATGCACTAAAGCTCCTGCAAGCGGCAGGATGTGTTTCGTACAAGCGCGGTCCAAATGAAGCTATAAATCACGTGTTGGAGCAGAAACACACAATGTCATCATCCCCCCACAGACCGAGCACTGTACAGTGCTGCACCTCCCACTCCTCCGCACTGCTTTCATCCCGTCTGTGCAAACAGTCTGACAATGTCCGACAAACGAATTTGTATATCTGTCAAAATAGCAAAAACAAAACTGTTCAGAAGATTAACGTTAAATCAACTCGACTTTGGATAAAGGGGTGTTGTCTTAACTCTTTAAGACAAAGTTAGTCTTGGTTGGGTTACGATGTATTGCATGCGCTCCTTTATGATCTTTCTGTTATGCAGTTTGCTGATTAAGTGCGTGCGTGCGCGTGGGCGTGCGAGCTGACACTTCTTTAATTGTATTGCTCTCGTGCTATCTGCTGCCGGAGTTAACTCGTAAAAGTGAAGTCTCAAGCAGATTCCCAGCGTCTGCCTATTTAAGATTCATAGAAAAGACCATCCACCCCAATCAATATCTACTTGAGATTTAAGTTGCATTATGTGTCCCCTTCACAGGCATGATTTAAAACATCAGCACAAAGTATTCTTAATTTTATTGCCTGCCGTAAATTAAAATTAATGATGCTGACATCCACAATTAACAATGAAAAATGCAGATTCTTATAATTACTTTAGCAGTAATATTGTTTTCAGCCCAGGCTCAAGGTGCTACTCGTGTGCTCCTCAACATTCAGTAAAACACAAAAAGACAGCTTCATTACATTTTATTTGCTATAGGAAACAACAAAAAAAAAAGGGTCGAACAAAAATCCACTGCTCATTTGGGAATATCTCGCCATGCATAATTAAGCAAATTTGATTGGAATTAAGCATGACTTCTTTTGGTTGGGTTTTAATGAATGCAAATCAGGCATCTACATCCCTAAGATTAATTTCAGCCAATTAAAAAACAAAGCTTGTTGGAAAGTGTAAAAGTGTTCAAAGCAGGGCAGCAAAGCAGTTTCTCTCTTCCATCGCCTCTCTCTCTCTCCTCATCTCATCTTCATAACTTAAACTCAGGAGAACCCCCCCCCCCCCCCCCGACTTTGATCATTAGCATGAAGTTACAGGCAAACAGTGTGAATTCAAATGTGGCAGAAATGCACCGCCAAGATCCTTTATGCCTCCTTAATCTCTAAGTTGTACATCTTAATAGTTTCTTTGCACAATTACTGTTTGACTACTTCTGTTGTAACACTGACAGGGGAGCGGTTTGGATATGCTTTCGTCCGAAATATAAATCCAAATATACATTCAAATATTGACACAGTGTGCTGGCTTCGCACTTGTGATGCAAAGGCAAAACTTTACTGCGTTGAATATGTCATTGTTCCGGGCTTTGACAGGACAAAACCACGACAATTATTCTGCATTAGTTTGCCCACAGTAATGTTAGCACAACCCCGAAATCAACCTTTATCAGTGTTCAAGAGCATTCAATCCATCTGACTTAAGCACTGAGGAGATCTCATCGCGGTATTTTCCGTGTGAAGGCACCACTGCACACCAGACCAGTGACAAATAACACAGCTCACACCAATAACAAATGTCAGTGTCAGTGCAGTGTCTGTGCCTTATGTAGGTGTTAGTCTCATTATGACAGCCATGCATTACCCCCCCCCCCCCCCCCCCGCCATCTTAAATGCGCTGCTGTTTTTTGCACCTATCAATACGGCGCACTCCAGCACTGAGTAAATCCTGATTATTTAGAGAGTCGGGACGTAAAACACTAATGATTGAGGGCGAGCAGGCACCTTCGGGCTAATGCTAATCTGCCTTCACATTGCTCGGAGAGCGCTGTGCACATTGATTTGATCTCTCACATCAAAAGACAAACAGTGGTGCAAGTCAGCACTTCCCCAGTCAATGTCATTCCTTGAAGTGATCCCCCCCCCCCCCCCCCACACACACACACACACGCACTAACGTGCATCTTCTTCACGGGCTTGGCAAGGGAGGGTGGGAGGGAATAGAGAATTAGGCAATCAGATCTATTGGCATTTCTGTAAAGGAGATTCATGGTCGGAGGAAGGAGGAAAAGTAAGCGACAGTGTTCCCCCCCGTTCACCTGCTATATAGCCAGAGCTATTTCTTGGCCCTTTTTTGTGTTTAGATTGCATTAATCCCTCTGTCTTTACCTGTTACTGAGCTTTCATTAATGTTGTCTTTTAACATCAAGTCTCCTGCAGAGTGGGGAATAAGTTGAGTGGACCCAGAACTCTGCCGGAAGTTCAAAGCGCCACGAGAAACCCTTTATGTGTTCCCTTAATCATTCAAAAGCCCGTCCTAGTATGCCACTTGCGTAGCTCCTCCATATGACGGGGAGAATTAATATTTGGCCTCTGATGCATTCTTTTTGAAAGAATAAAGGAATGTGAAGGAAAAGCATTATCTATTCAAGGAGCACGGGGAATACTCTGACTGTGTCTCAGTTCTGTTGTAGCTGCTGCGTCTCATTTGGTCTATCACAGATCACAGGGCTGCAGACTGGCGCGTTTCTGAGGGGAGGAATGGAGAGTGGGAAATTGTACTGTTTTATTAGCGCCCTGTGGGAGAGTTTTGTTGAGGCGAGCATGTCATTGAGCCTATTTTGCATCATGCTAGTAGTGAATAGATATGATAATATTGTGATGCGTTGGAATCACAGAAGTGTTTTATTTTCTGCGGCGAGAGCCCCTGGCCCCCCTCCTGATATCTGAGAGTTAAACCCGCGCTGCCATTTTATACTGATTATATTTTTTCCCCCGGAACCTTGCAGAGCTACACCTTTAGACTTGAACTGCTGATCACCTCTTCAGCGAGAGAGACATGCCAGAATAATCATTATTTCACCAGCGTTCTCTACCATTTGTTCTACTTCGCTTCTTAGTATTTCTTCCGTTAGTTCTCCCGTGTTAATGTATTAACTCCGACGCCTGAGGCTTTTCATTTCATTCAGTAAAGGCCCCATCGCTATGGAGTTGGCCTTATGCTTACTTTATGCACCAAGGACCACACATTCAAGTTCACTAGAGCAGACCTATGCGCCTTTTGAAACATTTGGACCGCGTTATTATGAAAGTGTAGTGTTCGTACATTTGTAACTGCGACTCAGCCATCGGTGTAAAATTTGCCATTCAAAGTTTCCTGAATGCGACCAGACAGAGAGAGAGGGGGGAAATGTGTATCCCCTTTATTTTCACACATAATAACCCAACAGAGATTACTATTCAGGGTGCGGAAACCAGTGAAAGGCTATTGAGTGCAATTGTTTCAGACCGAAAAATTGAGAAAAACAATGTGAATTGGAAACGTTTGCACAAAAACTTCCAACATTCTGTACATTTAGAGGTTTCTTTTAAAAGTGTCTCAATTAGTTTTCTATTAATGTCTTCAAACTGTTTTTAAAAAAGAGGGTACTGTGTAGAAAAAAAAAGAGTCTGTCTGCTATAGGTGTATAGGGGTGAATTGTGTGGAGTGAGGAGATATTAGATGGGAGAGATGGGAAGCCCTAGGGACGAGCAGGAGGACAATGCTGTCTCTGGGGAGAATTTTGTGCTGCTGAAGTGAATTTGAAAGGAGAACTCGAGTTAAAAGAAGAAGGGGGCACAGCATAGCCCGTGTTCTCCTGGTCTCTTGTGTGGAGAAATCGGCAGATTGCTCCAAGTTCCTTTTCTTTTCCCTCTTCTTTTTTTTTCTCCACTCTTACCCTTTTCGCAATTACTAATTTTGCATGTTGAGGTCTGTAAAAGTGTTGTGAGTACAATTTAATATTTTACCCCCAAACTCATCACACTTTTAAAAGGTCAAATGTGTTGCTCTTCAGTGGTAGTTCATTTATTCCCTCAGCACAGATTTATGGCTTGCACAAAAGAAGTTACATGTCGCCGCCTGGTTAGTTCGTTCATCTGCCTCTCTTGTCTTCTAGATATCTCGGAACCTCAGCGGAGCGGAGGACGGATGGGCCTTCCTGGGCCGAGGAGCGATGGATTCCATTCTGGTAGTTTTTTTAGTTTTGTTTTTGATACAAGTGTCTTATGTTATCTGTAAAACTAGCCGAGTTCTTATCTCAAAGATTTGTTTTACAATGTTATAAATAATTTAAGATGGAAATGATAGCACCGGAAGACATTTGCCCCAGTCCGTGAGCCTCATGGTTTTTAACTTACGCCTTTATTGTGTATGTCTGAACCAAACTGGAATGTTTTCTGTGATTTCTAACCCCCCCCCCCCCCAAAAAAAGCACAACATTACACAGCACAGCAAAAAGCAAAAAAAAAAGAAGGAGAAAAGAATGCAACATGTTTATATCAGCACATTTTCCTGCTCAGGCAGGCAACGCCCCACACATTCTCCCTTCTTAGTTTTCCTGTTTGGTCTGCCCTCTTTACTTTGTCCCTTATCTGAGCATCATTCATTCCTCCTCTGTGATCCTGCACTTGGCTGTGGTCTGTGCGTCTTGGCTCCCTCCCATTCCTCCTCTCCAACACTAAAGACACAAGCTCGCCACTGTTCTTTGTCTTCAGCTAAAAGCAGAGCGGGTCGAGGTGTGTGAGGGCATCACCTTTTTTTTTTTTTTTTTTTTTAAATATGCAGCATCCTCACCTGTTTGCATCTCACCTTGTCGGCATCTTGATCTGCTGCTGTATGCAGAAACTGACAATGATGAAATTCTTTTAAGTGAAAACAAAATGTTAAATAATATTTCGATTTTTCGATTATTATATATTTGTCTCGGCGAAATTGTTTTTGGAATATTTTTTTCAAGTTATTGAACCATTGTGAAATGATTTTCAGTCTCTCAAATTACATTCCATGGGTCTTTATTGCTCCTTGAGCCAGATCCAAGGATCTCAAAGTAAATACGAAATAATTCTCTCATACAGTGTAAAGTCAAAGCATTTTTACATCAACCTTCCTGCTACAGGTTGTCTGATAACACAGTAAATCAAACAAAATCCAACACTGCATCAGCAACAAAGATTTTACTTGCTATTTTTTTTAGAACAAAATCATGCAACTGTGTCACAGTGAGCACGAGCTGGATTGCAGTTTGTGTGTTACAGTGATCCTGTAGAGGTCACTGTTGTGTGCTACCTTTGTGTGTCACACTGGGATAGTATAAGCAGCACCGACGCCT
This sequence comes from Scophthalmus maximus, assembly GCF_022379125.1. Lineage (NCBI taxonomy): Eukaryota > Metazoa > Chordata > Actinopteri > Pleuronectiformes > Scophthalmidae > Scophthalmus > Scophthalmus maximus. The sequence continues at coordinate 6,127,044 of NC_061528.1, read as the reverse complement.
CCCGTCATGGGAGTCTGCAGCAAGTGCTGCCTGTGACATTGAAAATGGACTGAGAGAATGTGACCAAGAGACGGATTACAAAGTTAATTTTGTTTGCCGAGCCACGGTGTCTAGTACAAACAACGGCGCTCTGAAAGGGAAAAGTTTGTTGGTGCCTAATCTGTACAAATGACGTGTAGTAATTATTTATTTACGCCAGTGTTAATCAGTGGTAAGTTAATTTGGACCAAATAAAAAATCTTATGTACATATGTCTGAAGGCATCTTAGAATTGTAGGATTATATTCCACTCTGGAAGAAGCACATTATGTTAATCACAAAATCCCTGTATTTGTGTATCTTCTGAGATGATTGTAGTGAGCAATTATGAGGCGGGCTTTATTACCAGCAACACAAATTAGATACTATGAATGAGTTCATCCCGAGCATTTGTATGTGCCATTTAACTCTCAAATCCTTGTTTATTAAACTCCAGTTGCACATATGAATCAACTCCTCGGCATTAATCATGAAGTACAAGGGCCCAGATGGTACATTCTTAGCCAAGCTTGAATTAATACGAAAGGTTGAATTGCTGCTGCATCGAGATCCTCTCAAGGATGTTTGAAGAATGACATGAATAATCATTGTTGTTGGATGCATAGTTGATGAAGTCACCAGAGCATAGTGACCTACTGCAAACTGTGAGATATGATAGCACATGGCGCTGCCCTGCCAGGACTTTTTGATGTATGGTATGGCGGCTTTGATACTAAAATGAAGAATGGCTTCTTTATACCAACTCCTAATAAAAAGATTTTAGTATCATATCATGCATCATAATATCGGTATCATATGGTGATCATAATAAATAAACATTAATATGACCATGTGACACAACACGGAATCAGTGAAGTGGCTACACATCAGTGATTCCTTTCATTTTTACAGCCTGTTGAGCCGGTGAGCAGCTTGTGTTTAGCCTGGTTTGCCTCACAGTGGAATAATCCGACGTTTGTCTGTTGTCCTTCATGTTAATGAGACAATGACCCAATATGCTTGATTAATATCACTGCTAATACTGATACTTGACTTGTTTGGTTTTGGCCACACCTGATCAATCCATATGAAAGTGTTGGCGAATAGCTGGTGAATATATTGGAGCATTTAGCTATTCATTTCTTTTTATTATAGTTGTTTGTGTCTATATGGTTTTAGTTACATTTGAGAGGTTTAAAAATTGAAATCCTTGTATTTGTTAGGATATGGGTTAAAGATCTTATAAAATAATTAATACGAATGTCCTTTAAAAATTCTGTGGACATAGTTGTCAATGATAATGTCAAATGTCACATCTGATTTTAAATTGACATGTCCGTAGTTTATGACGCTGAATAAACATATAATACGAGCTAACTTACAACTTTATGATCAAATCTCTGTAAGGTTATAGGATACAATTGGTGCTGCTAAAAGGTTTAACCTCAATGGATGTTTGTATTCCATTCACTTACAATTTTAAGCAATGAGCAATTTGATATGTGCACGAAATTTCATAATGTAACAGAATGAAGTGGGTAAACAGTGATGCCTACTGTGAAATATAATGTATAACATATAATTAATGTAGTATAATAGAGCATCAGATGTCACTTTCAAGTAAGGGAGTAGTGGCTCGATACAGAGCACGAGTGAACGCTGCTCCTGATGGGCGGAGGACTGGAAACATTTCCAAACCCACACAGCCTGGAAATTCTGACGGTCGGTCACCGGGAAGGGAAAAGTCCAGAACAAAAAGTGTGTCCACCACCGCCGACCATCTGTAGATAGTCATTGTTTGTCGCTGAAGAAAATGAGGATCAGTTTTGAAACAGGAAAGTCTTGTGTTATGTTGACTCATTTGTTGACAACTCCGAGTTCCTCTTAATTCAGGAATTGCTCTACATGCTACATCACCCAACAAGTTCCTGTCCTAATTTGAATGGCCACTACAGGTTGCATAATGGCAAAGCTTAAATATGGGTCGCAGTAAGCTGCTGGCACAGACAACATGAGGGTTTTATATAATAAATAAAATAATAGTAGGAGGAAATTGAAAAAGAGAGAGTGCAGAAAATATAAAAGGGTCAAATGGCAAAACTGATGTTTTTACTACTTCACCACCACTATACAATACATATGGATATATAGAAAACATTTCACTGTAATGTTATCAACTGTGATTCAGTGACTCATCTGTCAGTTTATTAGGTACGCCTAGCAAAAACTAATCCAGTCTAATACAACAGGTCTACAATAATCATGAAGGTTTCAATCTTCAGTTTTTGTTGATGTGTATTGCATCTCTACTCATTATAACACATTATATAATTAGTTTATTATTTATTTATATTATTTATAAATAGTTTATTTCAAAACAGTTGATATCCACTTTGCTTTGACCTCACACTAAATGTGTTCCAGTCTAACAGATTTCCTGATTCCAAAGGACATGGCATCTCATTTCTTGTCACTTGTCTCCCAAATTCCTAAAGGTACAATTAGCATTTTGTTTGACGAAATGCTGAAAGGTTCATGGATTGATATTTGCAAAAATGAGGCAGGGTGTTTTTTTCCAAATGCAAATTCTGACATTTATTAACTTTTATTACGGATACTCTGTTTATGGATTGTAAAACTCTGCATAGATTTAATGGGAATAAAGTAAAATTACAATGTTTAAACACAATCAGTATGGCAAACCAGCAAGTGTGTAATTTAGTGTTGTGTGGCAATGAAATGTTTTACGGGCCCTGATTTATGTCCTGTGCATGGCATTTCTAATGAGAGAGACCGACATTGCAGTGCGCCTGTGTTCCAGGAAACTACATTTACAGCAGATCTTTTTTCTCAAGAGTGTTTTTCCCCTGTGAAATAATGTCAGCACTTTCCCACCTTCAAAGTCCTTTTGTTTCCAGATCTATTAAGAATTCTAATTGTACAGGAACACTTGTTAAGTCAGGCTGGTAAATAAAGCAGGAAACACATTATTTCCTTTTAGTGCAGATTAAAGGTACAGCTATGCTGGGTTGAAACACATTAATGAGGTTTTAAATAAAAATGCTGGCAGGGAATTTACACCGCTGACTGGTTTAACTGCAGTAAGCAGTTGATTTTCCTTGATGTTAAAGGGGAACATTATTTCACCCACTAATGAAAAATACATCTTTCCACCCTCCTATCTGTTAATTAACGTGTTTGTGTTAAGGGATTTTCAAAAAGGAATACAATCGCTTTCAATCTGATTAAAGTAAGTGATACATAATAGGGGGTATGTTTTCCTTGGGTCCCTCTGTTAATTGAATAGCTTTGTATGACTTGGAATGTTTTTCCCAGTCACAACAATTCCCCCGGACCTCGCTGCTCGCGATGTCCCTATCTTAATTGCGGATCGTTTTCCAAATGTGGTTCAATTTCCTCAGCAGGACAGTTTCTGTTAACTGCTATTTTTAAGGCCAATAACAACGTCAAAGCCAGGGATGATTAAAGCAATTAAAGTTTCCCTTTGTTTTCTAAGCACAGCGAGATAGGCCCGCCTGTTTGTACAGCATTTATTAAACATTTACAAAATGGAATTGAATCTGTCATCGATGGAGTTTTCCGAGACAATTACCTTTTAGCATTGGCAAACACCGCTTCGCTCAGCCAGCGTCTCACAGCTTATGGCTGTGATTAGCCATTTGATTTCATCAAGCCAAACTAAAATCCTCTCGCGGAGAGAGAGGTTGAGTGAGGGAGAGAGGGGTTTAAATATAATTTTACCATCGGAATTTCTCAATTAGCATACCACATTTTCTCCATTAGATAAACTGCCTTTAGAGAGCTGGCTGGTTTAATCTGTTTAATGTCCGTGTAAACTATAATCTCCTGATTCTAAAAAGAAATCCCTTAAGGACATCATTCGCATGCACTCTTCATAAGACGGATTTTGAAAGACACGATCTAGTGCAGCTTTTAAAAACGGGACTGAATGGTGATGGGTTGTTATGCCTATCATGCTTTTCTTCTTTGTGGTGCATATATTGTGCAAGTTGTAGTTTCACTTTGAGTTTAGCTAATCATTAGTAATTACGGTTTCACAAGCGTGCCCTTGCTTGACTGTCACTAGAACGTATACAGAATTGCTTGCGTTTAAGATTAAGTAGTATATATATAGGTTTTAGGTGCGCACTCCACCTTCTGCTTGGTAATTCTGCGAGTGTCACGATAACAGTCTGTTGTCCCTGAATTCACATGACGTTACATTTGAGTCGCTTCTCCCGGAAGATGACAGTTGCCGTTTTCTCAGAGATAAATTTGTGGCATGATACACGAGTGAAACTTTGATCTCAGATTGAATCAGAAGTGTGTCGGGCTGCGTTGCGCGTGTGCATCGCTGCCAATCACAACGGTACAGGTGCAGTTATGTTATGGATGCAGAAACGAGGGATTTGTTGTCGTCCCATCGAACGACGAACACAGAGAAATCAGAGTGTTTACATGCATATCATTGCCTTCCATCATACACTGCAGGCTGTATGAATTAGGCCTGCGAACGCGGCCTCATTCTCCTTGCATCACGCCAAGAGTCACTCCATTGATTACCCTTCCCCGTGCCCAGGAAATGGCTCATGCATCTCGTGTACATTATAACAAATGTTCTCTTTGCATTACAATTGAATTGTGATTGTTATGTTCAATCAATGGGGAAAGGTCACGGGATCGCTCCTGCCAGCGCTTTAATGGAGAAGTCGATGAGGATTCATTTTAATCACTGCGGCTGTGGCAGAATGAGCACAACACTGAGAGACTGTCAATGGCCCGGTAATTACCGCTGTTTATACAGGTTTCTGCTTTAGCAATTTAGATATCCACAAATCTCTCTGTTTCTTGCACCACAGTTATATTGGAAGCCGCGTGTGGCACCAAATGAACTGCGGTAGGATGTGGGCCGTGACTACCGTGACTGTGGAACTCTCGGTGAGGGTGGCTCTTTGAAAAGGAAGTGAGCTCCATTTTCTCCTCTTTCGAGCAGTTATATAACCAGCAAGCTGTTATTTGACATACTCTGTGTGAAGGAGCATTTTATTAGCTTATCTGAATCCTAGCCCATGAATCCAATGTGCATGTACTGTACCCATATTTACAGACAGAGCGCTGTCTGTGGAGGTCAACTCTACTGTAATTGTAGATACAACTGTCTGGTTTGAATGATCTCATTCATAATGTCATTGCTCTGGAAGATATTTTGATTATATACAAATTTGAGAACTAAAATTACATATCTGATGTAGACTTTATTTCCTCTTAAACTTTTCTAACATTTGTTTTCCATTGCTGTATCTTTGGTCACTTTGGTTACCATGTGTTGTTTTAAATATGCTTTACACAAGTATAAGTGACTTTCACTTTCTACACTGAAAAAAGAAATCTGCTATAATAATATCAGACCACTTCCTTTTTACTTTTATATTCCTACTATAAAAACTAGACAATCGTGACTATAGATATAGCCGTGGAAACATATTTTGACTAGGAGGTGCGGCTTTATTCATTCAACCAGACAAAAAAAAAAAAAGAATCCGATCGCACTGGTTGGGGCTCGAACTCCCAAGTACGCTAAACCAAACGATGTTAGCATCTGTCGCTAGTACGTCTCTTTATTTTGATTTACACACTCCACAGCATTCGACTGGCTGGCTACCGTTACACTAGTACATATCCCTTTCGCAGAGACGTCTGCAATGCCACAATGCCACGGCGGGACCATATAAGGAAACCGTACATAGTCATGAGATTGATCGGCAGCACCCCCACTTCCCGCCCTTGTGTGTAGGATTGTTTGGCCTCGGCCGAGGTGGTCTACTGATTTCCATTCTAGTATTCATTATTGATTCGTCCGCTAATTTAAATATTCTGGGGTCTAAAATGTCAGAAAATGATCAAACACACCCGTCAGAAGATTCCTCGGTGGTGATCCAGATGCCTTGTTTTGTCCAAAATCTGGAAAAAAAAACCCATCAATTAACAGTGAAACAAACCAACTGGCACACATCATATCAGCTGTTTTAGGTGTAATGTAGACTGTGACTGGATCACATTTTGTACTGTGACAGTAAAGTTAGCGGCTCTGATAAAACGTTTTGCTTAAGACTCTGTAACTTCAGCAAGAGGAATGCTACACTTTTATTCATAATGTGGCCGGTGTTTAATATCATCACCTCACACCCTCCACCATCACAGTGCTCTGTGACACTGCCCCTTTACCCCGACTGGCATGTTTGTGTTGGACGGTGTCTAAGGATAGATGGGGTCAAGGCTGTGTAACCTTCGAGACACAAATATTCATGATCAATAAGTGCTTAATTCCAAGCATCTAAATTATTCTTATGTCTGAGGCTGAGTCTCTCTCCCCCTTATTTGCCAATGCAGGAGAGAGAAAAAAAAAACAGTTTGAAAATTTATGCGGACAAGGTAAAAGGACATCTTAAAAGACTACACAGTATCACTGCCTTCAAATGTCATGTAATCATAGGTTAGAGGACAGCGCTGGGCACAGAGAGCTAAGTGATGTTCCAGATAATGAATTGCCTCTGAAATATAATATATCGTGAGTATGATTCTTTGTTCCAAGCTCTGTACACCAACTCTGTACAATTAAAGTTATTTATCTCTCTCGTTTTTTAAGTTCATCAATTATATTGTGATACACTTAATGTCCATAAGAGGATGATGTATGATTGGTCTAATTATTTCTTATTCACCATGCTTTCTAAAGCATATCAATTTTGTTAATACCATGTAATTAAAACACGTCAGCGCGCTACAAGTTGCTGGCTGTATTAATGACTATGAAAATTATTTTAATTAAATAGCCAATTATAGAAAAATCCTAACCATGAGAATTGACATTTAAATGAATTCAATTTAAATTGCTTTTCAACATTGTTTTATCAAAGCTTTATGGGGTGAATAAATTATTACATCAAACAATATACTGTGTCATTGATCATACACAAGTCTCGTCCCATATCTGTGCATTTTCAAACACTTTCCTGATGCCATACATCACACAGGGTGATTACATTTTGACATAGTCATTTGTTTACCGCAATCGTGTACTGTACTTCTGTGTACTTTCGAGGGGAAACTCTTTTAACTGTTTGTGCGACTTAGTTCGGTCACGCTCGGAAAACTTCATTCACGGTGCTAATTTCTAAAACTATTGCAAAGGACAAACCGCAGCTACTTAGTTCCACTTTGCCTGCAGGAGAATAAATGGCACATTTCTGTCACAAGTACAATTTTCCTAGTAAGCGGTTTCCTTTTTAAGATACGTTCCCACACATTACTTTTACATAAGGTAATGATTTTGCTTTTCTTTCTTTTTTTTCCAGTTTTGTTGTGCAACTCACTATACCAGTACACAGACTTACATATTTTTTTTTATGTCACACTGTGCTTTCATAACTGGGGTCAAAACATATGCAGCCCACCCAGTCTGTTGAAAGGCCTTTGTATATCTAAAACATCATGCTTATCCTGTGGTGCCTTTTAATACCTATTAGACTACTAATGCTCATATATCCCCCCCCCCCAACACACCCTCCAACATGCTGTTAATGAAAGTCATCTTTCAGACATTACAAGCACAATGATTTGCAGTTAACCCAAGCAAACAGGAGAAATAGTCGGCAAACTGTTGTGACATTCATTGTATATAATGAAATCTTAATATGGTGCATATTTAAGTGAAAGGTTAGCAACATAAAGGGCAAATGGATTGCCTGGCAATGAATTTTAAGCAGCTATTGATTTTTACACTACAAGATACCCTCTTTCCCTGAATGATAATTTTGAAAACGGCACACTGCTTATCTTAAAGCTGATCTGACACAACAGGACAACAGGGATACAGAGAATGTTAAAGCACAAAACTGTTCTCTATGACATACAGTTTCATAAATGTGTCTCCAGACCCACTGGTTGATTGGATATTTAAGGACATGGGTGCATACAAGTCGGGGTACGGAAAGTAAAAACCTCTACAGTTGTGCTGACTCAAACTTATTCTAAAACATTACTTTGATTTTTGTAAAACTACACACTGGAAACTGCCTGCAAATCAGAGTTACTGTTTTCTGTCATACCATCATCACACACAAACGCTGACACATGCGTATCTGATGTACCTAAGCCCTCGTTTTAACAGGGTGCATTGTATTAATTACTCTGACTTAATATCATTCCACTGCATGTTAACAAACTGTAGTGTCACATGCACCGACTGATTGATTTGTTCAAGAAATACACTGAACTCTGTGATGGTGGTTGAAATACATGTGTAAAGCTGATCTTACTGTACATGAACGTGACCCCTTGGTGCAGTGATGTGCCCCCCACCCCACCCTCCTCTGCCGTTATCCTTCTTTCCTGTACTGTCTGAAATTGAGATTGATGCAAAGTTTGAGAGTTCAAATTCCAGCTGCTAAGCTTTGTTCAGTCCTCAGCGTCGTAAACCCCCCCCCCCCCCCCCCCCCCCCCCCAAAAAAAATCCCAGTACAACTCTTGTACAGTATAAGCCGGCGTTGTGTCCGGAGGCTGTGCGGTGTGTTTACCATGTCTTAAGTTGACACTGCATCAACGGTCACAGCAATTTTATGGTCGGTGTGTAAATGTTGATTTTTTTAATTTAGTTTTTTTTCTCACACCGTCTGAAATCCTTAAATGTGTAATTGTCTCTGGCAATAGGAAAGTTTAGTTGTTGGGTATTTTTCTCTCCCCAGGTAGCGCCTCTTTATCTACAGCAAATTTGAATTCCTTGATATTTTTTTTTTTAACAATGTTGCCTGAGGACACTTTATTTGACAGTCCACCTCCCAACCTGAAATTTTGACATGATAAAAAAAAGTCATCTTGGGCACTAAACCTGAAGTGGACAGGAAGAAGAAGACCATTACTGACATGAATCACTGCGCACTACTTTTACACTGAAATAACTATTTCTGCTAGATTACGGTAAAACGTCAGTACATGTGCATCATATGCTGCAATCTGACCATTGTTTTACTTTGCATAGAGTTTGCAAACTTCCATCTCTTACAAAACCCAAAAATACCCCAAAACAAAACATGACCTCGTGTTGTACTGAGGCAAGGCCACTACTGACATGAAACACTGCACATTACTTTTACACTGAACTAACTACTTTTGCTAGAAATGTTTAGAGTGAAACTTCAATACATGTGCATCATATGCTGCAGTCTAAACAGCGTTTTGCTTTGCATAGAGTTTGAAAACCTCGATCTCTTACAAAACCAACACTACACTAAAGTAACTACTTCTGGAAATTTGTGACTACAGTCATATCTTAATTGCTACTTTTAATAACTACTCTTTATGCATTACACGCTGCGATGCAATTCTGTGTTTTAGTTTGCATGAAGAATTCCATCTCTCCCATGTCCTGTATTGCTGCTAAAGCCACTTTGACTGTGTAAACAGATACGAGAACCACCGAGGACTAATTGAAGGAGACATACATTCCATTCTCGCAGATAGTGTGCACCTTGGAACAGTGACTCACTGCGGCGTGCTCAGTCCGCTTAAAGTTATATATATATAAAAAACAACAAACACATTTCAATATGAATGTGCCTGAGTGAAAAACAAAGGACAAGGGGCCAACCATGTATCTGAACACGGTGCAGTGGATTTGCATACCGGTTGGTCAGCAGGTGTAACTGTTGGCACCGGGATGGGAATAACCACCAACTGACATTTCACCTATGTTTTTCGTCCATAGGAAGAAGAACAATATGCAATCATTTTAAAGGAGACTATGGCCCGGTGCGAGGGATGCGCCGTGCAGCAGCATCCTCTCTGCTGCTGGAGGGCCCCCACTGTCCCCTGGCTCCTCCCTCTCTGTACCGTGTGACAACAACAACTCATCCACAGAGCGGAGCTGCACTTTTCGGCTCATTTTCCTGCTGTCATTCCTCCTCCTATCTTTGATCATTGTCCCGCGCGCTCGGCCCCCCACTCCCGCACTCTGCACGCCCCCTTCTTCTCCTCTGTCCCCCCTTCGGCAGCCTCTCTTTCTACTTCGCAACTTGTCCGGGGAGCTAAACTCGCGTGGATTCTTTCATTTCGGCGGCGTCTCGGCAGGCTGGGTTTTTCACACTCTGAACTTCGGCGACTCTCTCCCCGCGCCCGCAGGTGACCATGGCCGTGCCGGCTGCTCTGATCCCACCGACCGCCCTGGTGCCGCCGCCGCCGCCTCCGATCTCGACCGCCTGCGCCACCGCGTCCCCGCCGTCGACAACTTCGTCGCCGTCTCCATCGCTCGCGCTGCCGCCGCCCGGACCCGGACAGAACCTGTTCCGGTCGGAGCTGCTCGCCACCGGCAGCCCGGGCATCCCCAACCCGACCGCGGGGCTGCCGCCCGGCAAGCCCGTGTACTCGACCCCGTCGCCCGTCGAGAACATCCCGCAGAACAACGAGTGCAAGATGGTCGAGTTGCGCGGTGCCAAGGTGGCCTCGTTCACCGTGGACGGCTGCGAGCTCATCTGCCTGCCGCAGGCGTTCGACCTGTTCCTGAAGCACCTGGTCGGCGGACTGCACACGGTCTACACCAAGCTGAAGCGGCTGGAGATCACGCCGGTGGTGTGCAATGTGGAGCAGGTCCGCATCCTCCGCGGGCTCGGCGCCATCCAGCCGGGCGTGAACCGCTGTAAACTCATCTCCAGGAAGGACTTCGAGACCCTGTACAACGACTGCACCAACGCGAGGTTAGTGGCGCGCCGTGTGCGGCGCTTATCTGGTCGTTCGCGGCGGGGAGGCGATTTAAATGTCTCCGTGCGGACGGCCCGTGCGTAAAGGCGCAGCGGCAAGAAAGGGGGAGACATTTTTCCCCCTTCGTAAAGAAAACCAAGTGGTTCAAGCAGCACGATTAACTTATCAGCTGAATTTCATGTATCGATTGTTACAGTGGGGATGATGATGTGTGTGTGTGTGTGTGTGTGTGTGTCAGACCTGCATCCACACATTCGAGTATTGGCGAATGTGCTGGCGGTGGGTTCTCTGTCGTTGGAGGAGGAAGAGGCGCGCAGCAGCAGTGGGAAAGTTTAGTGAAAGTTTTTTGTGTTGTTGTTTTGTTTCTTAAAAACACGTGCAGGGGCAAAGCTGTGCCATGATGGATGGCCTGTCTGCCTCCGAGCAGATGGATCGATAATGTAGGCTGCACCTCTGCTGAGTTCCACAACGCTGTAGACTTCAGGTGTGGAGCTGCCACTGCCAAAGACAATTTCAGAAACAGGAGCCCTTGTCATTTTTTTTAATTTTTTTATGAGCCACACGTTCACTCTGTAAATCCTCTTTAATGTCAGGCACACTGAAATTTTTTAATATTTTAAATGTTTTTAAATGAAATAAAAGTAGCTTATACTTGACTAAACATCATTGCCACATGGGGTAACAAGAATCCACTTCTGATTGGTTCACATTTTAGAAAGTAAACATGACAAATCCAGATGATCAGAATTAGACGACAGGTCATATATTTTTGTATTAATTTCTGTAATATATGTACTGATAGTTACTACATTTCTTAAAGAAGTTAGAACACACTCACGGTTCCTGTTAAAAAAAAAAAAAGTGTGTGAAGCAAGAGATTGAAGACGTGCCTCAATAAAAAATACTTGATTTCTATAAAACAATTCAATTAATATACAGTGAGATTTAAAAAAAACACGTCAAATTAATGCGTTATCCCAGATTTGCAAACCAAATAATTTGCACCTTATATGTTTTAATATGGAGTGATTTAAGTGGGGATCAATATTTGATTAAAAGCATTTTCTTTTCTTTTTTTACTGTTCTGCTTCTCCTTAGCTGTGATGTATCGCCTGGTCTCACAGGATGGTTCAGCCTGGTCAAATTTACCATCTCAACTGTCACCATGATTGATTCCTTATTGATCTCCTTACTCAGAAATGAGCTGGAAATGCAAATTTCATGGGAAAAAAGGCTCCACATCACTTTGGAATAAAATGAAACACCGTGAGACTCTTTTGAGTCTCCGTTTTTTTAAGCATATATTTTTTAGGAAAACGTTGGTGTGAGATTAAACTTAATTCTGATTTGTGGATGCACTGATCCACGCACACACACACACACACACACACACACCAACACACACCAACACACACACACACACACACACACTCCGAAATTGCTGTGCAAACATGATGATTTAATGAACCATTTTGTGTCATTAGGATCCATATGCATGATGAGGTTGAATACCCTCGGATCAGCCTGGTCAGGAAAATGCAAAACCAAGTAACTCGGAACATTTTGAGGGAAACTTTGAGAGAAACATTTTACAATCATAATATTCTTTTCATATATTTAAAAATTCGCAGGAGCTTGTAGTTGTTGCAGCTCCCCTCCTCTATACTCTTCATGCTTTATGTTCCATATTTCATCTCCAGTGGCAATCGTCTGGACAGCTCACCTGTGCACCTTGTAGCTTAAGCATCATTTACTTAAAGCATCGAGGTAGTAGACCCCCCCCCTCTCCTTTCCCATAGATAGAAACATATTGTGGGGGCCATGCTCCTGGCAGAAGTCTGCCGTGGGGCTTCAGGTGACAAAGTATGTGGTTGAACTCCCCAGGTTGTCAATGGGGGGATGGCCAGCGATGAGGGTTAAAGGATAATGCAGTGCCTCGCGTCGCTTTAATGACGCTAAAGTGCTGGGCTATTACGGGCACATGGACAGCACTGTAATTGTCTCTGAAAGCAGCCAGGTTCTCCTGGTGCTGGGCTGAAATCAATCACTCAGACCTGGCCTGCTCGCCTGCCTGCCCCATTTGGAGAATTACATCATGGAACAGTGAGGCATCCGCTGGATAAAAGGCTTCTGTTACTTAGAATAAGTTGATTTTATTCGCCGGGACGTGTGCCTCACTCGGGGTCTCTCATTGAATTGCTGCCGACAGAATGATCAGTCCGAGTGGACGCGGACACCGGGGTTACCCACCCCCCCACCCCCGTATGGGTGAAAACAAGTTGCCTCTCCCAAAGTCAATGTTCCGTTTTGTGCCGGCTCACTGTAAGATAACAAGTGTCTGAGTTCACCGGTCGGCCCGCTTGGGTTACACAACAACAGCCTGCTGCCTGAGATACTTTAGCTTTTCATCTCGCTCTATTACCACAGTGTCAGTACTCTTTTTACACCGCGGCAGAGCGGTAACAATGAGGTGGATAATGCTCCTGTACAATGGCTCTTACTATTTTCACATGCTGTGTTTCCCCCTCCCACCATCTATTGTGCTAAAACAACACAACGCTCATTTTGCACACAGTGTGAATGTGAATAGCATCACAGGGCACTGCTGCATCTCGCCGTTTTTTTTACTTTTGATATGGACACAAACAACGTCCGACTGACTGGTTCCCAACTATTCCTCATTTTGACTGTAGCGTAACACTTTTTTGAACACTTTTGCACTAACTGTGTTCTTCCAGAACTGTAGTGTTGGATATTTTGTTGCATTTTATTTTAGTAAAGCATTAAGAAATAAGAATCCCTGTTACATATGTTTTACATTTGGTACTTTGCTTACTAAGTAACATATATTTGAGTAAATATCGATTATTTCTGTATTCAAAATAACGACGAATTCAAATGACTTGACCCCTTCATTTCCATAAGGACTCTGGTGTCAGATTAGCAAGTCTTGGTCTTGCTCCCATCCTGATCCAGGCTCAGTAATCTCCCCTACATTATGACTCTGGCCCCTCCAGGAGCCCTCTGTTCCTGCTACTTGTTTTCCTTTTCATTTTCCCTGCGGTGGGATGGAGAAGGTTCTTATTGCTGTGTGACACTTGAACTCTCTGAAAGGTTATTATAACACGGGGTGGGGGGAGGCGGCGCAGAGATATCGCATATCTCTCATTGGTCTGCTTTGTGGAGGCAGGCTATCCGATGCTGGGGCGCAGAAATGCAGCAGTTAATTGACAATCATTGTCTACCCCTGAAGGTTAACCACACGCCCCAGACAATGTCCCACCACTGGGAATGGGACGGCTTTTCACTTACATGCCCTTCTTAAATAGATTTTCCCCGGCTCGGTTCAGTCAAACAGATCCGACTCTGAAAGCGTTACAAGTGACGGGTCACAGTGAAAAGGGCCTTTTTTTCTTTTAATAAATACATCTAATTGATAGCGATGTGACAGCGCGTGCTATGAGAGCTATCACCTCTCTTGTTCTTACTTCAAGAGTGTTTATGCCTAAACACACATATTTGCAAATGACGGTAATTGTTTTGCTTAGCGCTCAGTGTGAGCTGCCACCGAGGGTGCCAGCTTGTCTCTCCCTCCTCTCCTCCGCCGAGCTCTCTTATAATATATTTGTTTTCTACAAGGCACGGATGTGTTTACAGGTACTCAGGGGAGATTTCTGGATTCCATTCAAATCATTCCCAGTCAGAGTGGGTGCTAAGATACCCCGTCACCCGGCAACCACATCCAAGAGGGAGCTCGGGCGATAATAACTTCAAAAACAGAGTGACAGATGCCTGATTAGAGAGAGAGGGAGAGAGGGAGCGAGAAAGAAAGAGAGGGAGAGATAATGGTATACAAAGCTGTTAAAACCCAAATCTATTCAAGTACTTTCTTGAAAGTCAAATTTGCCTTCATATTGTGTATTATTGCGTTATTGAAGGAAGAAAAAACATTTAAAGTTCTCTCCCTTTTCTCTTCTTCGTAGTCTTCTTTTTTCTTTTTTTTTCCTTTTTAATCCTTCTGTGGGGCTCTGCTAAATTTGATTAGGTACAGTACATGTGCTCAAGTCAACTGTGCAGTTGGCAGATGGCGGCAAAGTGTTTTGTTTTTTTTGCAAACAAATAGTCTCCTTGAAAATCGCAATAGCTTTATTGACTTGAGATTCACTCAGCCGGAACAAGCGCAAATCAAAAACAGCTTTTAATAATAATAAAAAAAAGAGGAGAAAAATCCACACTCTAGCTCAATTGACAAAAAGTCACATTCATTTTCCTTAAGACTTTTAGGATCTGGCTGAGCCAAGACTGGCGAAAGTACAGATTTCACTTGTTAAAGAGGGCTTTGTTTGACACCGTCTAATGTCATTTGTGGATTTAGAGGCTATTTGCATGGCAAAGAGGTACTGTGCTGTTAATTTGCCTGTCGGATGCATTAGTTGTCCGAGCTCCTATCTAATTTGCATGCCACCACCGGATCCACAACAGCAACTCGACCACCAATTAATTCCTTCTCGTAAAAAAAATGGAATGGCTCAAAAATCGTCAGCGGGTCTTTTCTCCACGCTGATCCGTATACGTTGAAATGACCCATTTCCTCACCGACCCATCGTGGATAATTAGCTTTGAATTTTTTTTTTTTATGGACAACAGACTTAAGCTGTTTAAAATATGTCTGTCGATATGACTCATCTAGCCTATTAAAGTACATTTGTTAACAGGGATTTTTTGTTACCTTGTGATTTTCCACTTGAGACCGATTCCCTGGCAGAGCAGCAATAGATTTTGGGTCACTTTGATTTCTGCTCTCCCCTCTCTCTCTCTCTCTCCCACCAGCTCGTCTCCACTCAAGGGCTCCTTCGCATTACAGCACATTTAGGTGGCGCAGCAGAAGTCACCGACTTGCTCGTACCAGGACGCTAAATGCTACTGACAGAAGTTAGAGGGAGCAGATGAGATTTCCTGATTGTAGCAGGAATGCAGGCCCTCACCTCGGCTCTGTCTAATATGGTCACATAGAGAAATTGATTTTCTTCAGAAATTAATTAATTTTTCATATAGCCCAAAGCTGGAGTTTAAAAAAGAGTGCACACTTGCCGGTTTCCTATTTCCCCCCCCCCCCCCCCCCCCTCTTTTTTTTTCTTTTAAAAGAATTATTGCCTAATCATATTAATACTTTTGCCCCAAGGATGAAAAGATAATTGTACAAATGCATTTGGAAATATGTATCACTGAGTATTTATGATTAAATTATGCAAATAACTCCGCTCCCATCCTTCGTGGGCCCAGATTGTCTAATTAGGATTGATATGGCGAAGAGATGTTGGGGAATCTGAATACAAGCATGTCCAAAGAGCAGAAAATTGAAAATGACAAGGCTGGAATCCTTAAAAAGTGTGTAGGGTTTTTTTTTCTCCATCTCCCCCTCCCCCTCCTCCCTCTCTGTCTAATTCAGCGTGGCTGTATCAGGAGTTAATTTTCCCTGCCTTCATTTCTCGTCTGAGCTGACAGGAAAAGGAATCCATCAGGGGGAAGCAATCTCAGATGGGATTCCACAAATTTCCTCCACTTGTGTTTTTGTCTCCCACTTCGTTTTTTTCCGCGGGGGCTATCGGGGATGAATCTTCTCCTGAGCAAACATGCAGATGTTATTTCTCCAGTGTCGATGTTTTCGGAGCTCTCCTCTCAACACAAAGGGACTCCTCCTTAATAATTGAAGTATATTCAGAAAGGAATGTCATCCAACAAAAAGCCCTTTGTACTTTCTGGAATTTCAGCGAAGCAGGACACCTCGCATAGTACACAGTGCAACCGTTTTTTTCTTTTTTAATGTACTGAACTTCAGGAAACACTCGTTGCAGCTGCACCTGCTTTTATATGAGGTGCATTCACGGATCAAAAGACCTTGTTTCAAGTTTAACATGGCAACGTTCAGGAATGTAGCTGGCAGGCGATTGTAGTGCGGTAAAAATTTTTAAAAAAACTTGAAACGCCAAAACAATCAAGGACAGCTCATGAAATTGACTTCATTTGATTGCAATGTATCCAAGAAATGTAGCCCATCAAATCACAGTCGGACACAGACCGAACGCTAGTTTGAGCCAATAGTTGCATGCGATTTAACAACAGCCCTGTTGCTCGCCGGGCTCCGCGGCACATCACAGGAAAAGAAAAGCGGGGAGGAAATGACATCGTTTTCCACTCTCTCTTCTTCTGCTGCGTGCTCCAGATGAATGGCACAGCACAGGAACGGCTCCAGTGCCTCCAACAGTATCTATTAAAGGGGGCTGATTGTTATCTAATCTTTACCTGACGCTAGCTGGAAAAGCCCTGAAGCTAATGACACTTGAGACTAGCAGCATATTCTGGTGGTGGTACAAAGCAGCTGTTCAGTCAATAGCTTCTGATGAAGGAAACTAAGGGAAGAAAAACGTCCCCACAGCTATTTAAGTGAAGTCTGAATTCACTAAGACGCCAGAAACACCTTTTTTTTCTTTTCTTCTTTTTTGTGTGTTGTTTTTTTTTTGCAGCCGGTGTTGTTGCATTGCATTAGAACTAACAATGTGCGTCAAGTGGGCCCCTGTCGAGCCACAAGGCTAGACACGGATACGCTCTCCTGTGTCTGCCTTTTGAGTTTCAGAGTTCAAGTCGGGCCTCAGACGGTTTGTGGGATTACACAATGAAAAATTCGAGTCAAACAAAATTAGCATTCGTGAATAATTACGATGGCGGATGCCGTTTTTTTAAAGTTTTTTTTTTCATTTATTGCATTTGTGACATTTATTTTACTCCTCATGAATCTTTGCAAGATCTCTGTGTTCTAATAGGAATACCATCCGCGAAATGGGAACTTGCGTATAGCCAGACACTTCTCTTATTATATTTATAGGTCATATCTAGTTCTGGCACCGGCATTTGACACTGATCAGCAGATTGTTCCAGATCTGTCTTTCAAATGATGGGAGGGCAAAAAAAAAAAAAATTCAATCTGCTCAATCAAAATCCGCTCATTAATCCTAAAGTGACTGTCAGATGAACGTTTCTTAAATTAGAAAAAATCAAGAACTAAATGATCATCTTTCCACAGTCAATATTTTATATATAGTGAGAGGTATTTCAATCATTAGCCTGCACGTGTGATCAAATGTTAAAGACAGCAAGATCTTCTGTGTTGCCTACGAATATATTATTTGTACAGTAGCTTGAGTTTTTTTTCTTCTATTCTATCCGAGTACCAGAGTAATTTCTCATGTCAGCAGTTCTAGGCAGCTCGTTCGGTGTTCTGTAAAACGATAAGCTCTGCAAATTCTGGCTTTCATCCACGGAGATAGCCGCCACACCCACGGCTGCTTCCTGACGGCAGCGCACACCTGTAGAGGTTATGAGCGGGGGTATCAATATCACCGGGTCAACACATTTTCATCTAACACTGACATCTCTCTTTGCCTTTCATGCCGTCTCTCTGCTCCTGTCTCTCTCTCTCTCGCTCTGAGCCTAGTGAGAATATCAGTGGGAGTCTTTATTGGCTGCAGCGCTTGGGTTTCTCTCCTCGTGGACTCAAATGTCACCGTCTCCCTGATGTTTCTTTAAAAAAAAACGCCTGTGCCACCACTTGCTGTGGCGCCCCGGCTATTATTACCCTCCTCTTAAAGAGTGACAGTCGGGTCCTCGGAGACGTGACACAAGCCTCTGCGGATGGAGCCGCTGTAGTGCTGTGTCAAGTCAATGCTTCCAGCCAAACGGATAACACGGAGCAGACCTCCGTGCACCTGCTAGGCCGTTAGGGGTCAGCAAGGAAAAGTCGGGAGTCGCTGCTGTTCGGTTTCATAGTTTGAAAACAAACGCCGGTTTCCCCTGCTTAAAGAAACTATACATCAAGTTGTCACGTAAAAAAAAAGAAAAAAAATCCTCAATGGAAAAATGATGTTTGTGCGATAGGAATCGCTCTCCGTCGGACTCTGGCCATGCGTGTGCTAACGCCTTGAGAGCAATGTGCTGTAACTTGTTACTTGTGTACGCCCCTAGTAATTCCACACTGGTGCAGAAAATACAGTGAGACGTGTTCTCTATGGAAATAAACATGGTTATGATAATAACGCAGCCCTTGGCTGAAATTGTCTGTCCACATACATTAATCCGGGGCAACTTTCGCATTAGGAGCGCGTGAGTGTGCTCGTGTGTGAGTTAGACGCTTGGTGTGAGAGTGTGTGTGTGTGTGTGTGTGTGTGTGTGTGTGTGTGTGTGTGTGTGTGTGTGTGTGTGTGTGTGTGTGTGTGTGTGTGTGTGTGTGTGTGTGTGTGTGTGTGTGTGTGTGTGTGTGTGTGTGTGTGTGTGTGTGGAGAGGAGAGGCGGAGTGTGAAAGAGAGAGAGAGCCTCGCACAACTTCACATCTGAATGGTCTTGTGTGAAAAGGAGGATGAATTGAGTCAAGCTGACATAGCATGCCAATAAGCTTTGTCTCATTTCCAATGCCGTATTCATTTGTGCCACAGAGAGATTTATTGCATGATTGACAATTATGAGAGGGTGACCTACTTCTTTGTGACGGAACAAAAATGGTTTTCATCAGTTGCCTTCGCTGTCTTTTAGCATTGTGTGTGTGTATGTGACGGTCCCTGGTGAAGAATAGGGATAGCCTCCATGCAATGAGATACTTTTAGTTCCCCCCCTCCCCCCACCACCACCAAACTCTAACAATTGAAACTCATGCATTTTTCTAGTAATGGCTTCATATATTTTGCATAGAATCACATCATCCACCATGTCTGTTCCACAGAAGAAGAAAAAATGAATTTCCTACCCCATTAAGCAATGTGAGCTGTCCAAATGGATCACGTTAAAGTGACATTTTTACGAATACTCTTCAATCTCTAACTTTGGTGTGGAAATAAAAAAAATGGAAAATGAAGTAATTCTGCTTTCTGTGAAAATGTATATAAATACATCATATTCAAACACACACACATACTCTCACTCTACTCTATTATTATCTCTATTATTGTTGTTACCTGATCACCCAAATCCCAAATACACTCACACTCATTCCTTTTACTGTTGCGACTGTCAGTAAAGAGCTTCATATGCACCATACATTTCCTGATACCTTCATTCCTTTATGGTTCATTCTACCTGTCTATTAGCTGTGTGTTTGTCTGTGTGTGTGTGTGTGTGTGTGTGTGTGTGTGTGTGTGTGTGTGTGTGTGTGTGTGTGTGTGTGTGTGTGTGTGTGTGTGTGTGTGTGTGTGTGTGTGTGTGTGTGTGTGTGTGTGTGTGTGTGTGTGTGTGTGTGTGTGTGTGTGTGTGTGTGTGTGTGTGTGTGTGTGTGTGTGTGTGTGTGTGCCTGCCCAGTCGAGCTTAGATTACTACGACTGTGAGGAGAGAGAGTCTCCGCTCCTCCTGGGACTCCTGCTTGACTGGCCCCACAAATGATACAAGCCAGGGTTTAGTTGGGAGTTAATATCCTGCAAAATTGTCCTGCACAGCCTCTGCAGAATGTGGATGATTAAATGACACAAGCATATCAAAAACATTTTTCTCAGACTAGTGGCTGTTAAGTGTCGCGCCGGTGCAGCCCGTCTCCCAAGGTTACCATTAAAAAGAAAGCAATATTCAGTGGGAAGTGGGTGTCATTGAGCTCTGATTGTATGTGTGTGTGTGTGTGTGTGTGTGTGTGCATGCTTTAGATGTTTTGTGTAATGCTCTGTTTGAGTGGTAATAATATCTCAATAGGATTTCAGGGTCTCATTGAGAGGTTTGGTAGAAGGTTGAGAGGACATATGCTAATTGTGCTTGAGAAGCCTCGTCTCTCTCAGAAACATATCCCACTAGACTTTTTCCTTGTACACTGGATGCCAGACTTCCCCCAGTGACAAAAAAAAAAAAGGCTTGAGGCTCCAAAGCGATCCATTTTATCCTTTCCTTTTCAAGGGATGCGACGCTTTGTTTTAACCTCCGCAGGAAAGGAGATGAAAGGCAGCGTAATAAAGCCAAAAGGTCTTTCTGTAGTTATCAAATGGCCTTTCACTCCTGACCTTTAAGATGCCACAGTATGGAAAAGGGAGACAATGCTAGAAATACAGATCGGATTTCGGAGATCAAACACGCCTTTGTGCAGTTTACTTGCACAGAGAAGAAGAAGAAGAAGAAGAAAAACAACCTTGCACAGCCCGTCATTTTTTAAACATAGGAAAATAAAACTGATGGGAAAAGAATGAACTGCCTTGTAAGCACGTGCAAAGATCAGAACACTTGAAAAAGGTTTTGCAGCATCGAATGCATCAGGATTCTGGCTTTATTTCTTAATCTGTTATGGTGCCGCCACGGCAACGACAATAAGAGGATAGGTTGGTGAATAGTATTTTAGTTTATGCTGTCCTCATTCTTGACCTATGAAATTCATCCGAAACCTGAAGCAATGTTTGAAAACAGCCTCCGACGACCTGATGCTTTTCTAAAGAACTTGATGCTGACTAAAACCTCTGTTTCTCAGCCTCTGGATAGCCTCCTCTCAGATAGCATCATGGAATGGAAACTATTAGAGACTAAAACTGATAAAAGCCAAATGTGTGAGCCAATAGTTTTCATATCATGTTCCAATGTGCATCAGATACTGAGGAAAAAAGGTTTTCAGTGACCCTGCGACAGCACTGCATTGTCAGGCAGGTCAATCTTTACCTCTGGCTTGTGGTGACACTGGCTCTTACTCACCAGTAAATCCTCCTCCTCCTCCTCCTCGTCTCTCATCCACCAGCTCAGCAGGCGCGACAAACTCTGTGTCCTGTAAAAGTCGTTGTCATTGTTGTTTTCAACCGCTGCACTTTTAAAGTCACTCCCCTCGCTCGGGGGTGTCAGCCGTTGTCTGAACTGCATCTTCATAAACTTTTGTTTTGGGGCTAAAACGGATTTATATTTTTTAAAAGCAAACTAAACACACCCGTATATTCCCCATACCGACACGAATCAGGAGGCCTTTCATGGGTCACGTGACTTGAAGATGACGATGTTGCATAAAATATGCATTACGTCTCACCCATGAGAAGCGTGGAGATGCTGCACCTGGTCTTGAAGGGAGACGCATGCATATATTCTTAAAGTTTAATATTTTAAGTCTTAAAGCACTAATTTATACATAACACATTGAATATGGCTACAGTGGCACAATTCGTAGTGAACAGTTGTGTCGTGTGGAGGGTTTCAGGATCCGGTTATTCGAAATGACAGGCTGCCGTACTGTAATGACGGCCCATTTTTTCAATCACATCCACAGCCGGGCCGAATACAAAGAGACGCTAATCATGCTCTTAGATGTTCGAGTGTTATCAGGACGCATGATGGCACCCGGCATTCCTGTCATTCTCGAGATTCTACAGAGCAGCACTTGCACGAGGAGCGTCGGTGCCCGGCGTGGACGCCGGAGGGCTCAGTGTGAGAGGCCCAGTCGGGGCCCCCGCTGGGCCCGGGCCTGTTGACAGTTCCTTGGCACTGTTGTCTCAGCAGGAAGACATCAGTTGGAGCAACAGAGAAGCCTGTGGATGAAGGGCCGTCTGGTCAGCGGAGCGCCTGGAGTTGGAGAAGATTAGGCTTCACCCGCGGGTCATCGTGTTCCCAGAGCAGGGCCCGGGCCCGCCGGCCTCGGTATTGTTGAAGGGAAAGGTCAGGTCCAACAACCAGGCTAAGCCTATTAAACAACCAGCACAGCTTCTTCCCTGAAACCTGACAGTGCTTTCTCTTAACTACCGAGTAGGGGGGGGGGGGAAAGAAAATCAGCTTTGAATAGCTGAGGTCGGCCATATCCTGATGCGAATTGGAGGCCGCGGCTAATTGAAAAAGAATATTACTGTATGCTCATGTGAGAGCATTGCAATCATCCTTCGCCACAACGCCAGACAGCGTTTTTTTAACGCGGCGCTTCCTTCTTTAAAGCGCCGCTAATTGTTTCGCGGAGCCCTCCAGTTGGTATGCTGCGCCCGGGCTGTCGGAGGTTTGCTCTGACAGATCCTACCAGTGTCGAACAAATCCTCACATTTATATCCTCTCAGTGCTAAATGCTCGTGTGCCGCATTCATAAGGTCGTCTGAGCCCCCAACGCGCTCCCATAAGTCTCCTTTAGCCGCAGTGATGGCTGGTGTCAGGGATGTCTGCCGAATGAAAGGAAACACGGGCAGATAGCGTTTGATCCGTGATGGAGATGAGTCCACATCGGAGCAGAGCCGGTGATTAATAACGGTGCATCTGGGTAAAAAGGATGTCATCCCCCGGACGTCTAATGAAAGCTCTTGAACATATCTGGGAGAGGCGATATGTTGACAGTGGATGATGCAAATGAGGCTAAATGTGAGAGGAAACCTGAAATGAATCACCCCACTGTCTCTGTGGCGTGTGTGTGTGTGTGTGTGTGTGTGTGTGTGTGTGTGTGTGTGTGTGTGTGTGTGTGTGTGTGTGTGTGTGTGTGTGTGTGTGTGTGTGTGTGTGTGTGTGTGTGTGTGTGTGTGTGTGTGTGTGTGTGTGTGTGTGTGTGTGTGTGTGTGTGTGTGTGTGTGTGTGTGTGTGTGTGTGTGTGTGTGTGTGTGGACCAGCAGCCAGCCGTTTACGCTGTACAAAGCTCGGTGTGACACTCTCCCTCCTTTGTCTCAAACTGCTAACTGTATTTAATTTCACATCTTATCGGGCCGGGCTTTGTCTGTCTGTGAGTCTCTGCACAGTGGAGGCGACCCCCGGAGATAAACTCTGTCAGGCTCTGGGGTGATTTATTAAATTCTGATTTCTGTGAAGGACTTTAATGTCGAGGGGGGTGGGAAGCGCGGGAGGGTGGACGGGTGTTGGCGGAGAGGCAGGGGGAGGGGGGGGGTTGGTGGTTAGAAAATATGTCGCAGGTGTCTCTGCCAGCTCCGGGCACTGTTCTCTCTCCATTACCAGCATTGTTAGGTATAGAGAGGCGGGAGAAAAGAGAGAAGTAGGAATCTATGCTGAATTTCCTGTCTTTGTTGTGGCAGCGGGGCTTGTTTTTTCCCTCCGTTCCAGGGCCAGAACAGCGGTATCAAATCTCACTTGTTTGGACTGGAGATAGCGGGTTGGAGTGTGGAACGGGGGGGGGTCAGTTTCATTCCGCGGCTCGACCGAGCTCGGGGGTTAACGGGGATATATTTTCTTGCTAATCTTCCCGCACGACACCTGAATGTGACTCCAACCCTCCAACCCAATAGGTAAATCCCCTGACCTTATCGGCCTCCTTATCCCCCCACTGATATTTGAATGAAGCCCGATGTCGAGACGTGTAGGACATTTTTTCGACGGGTTCAGCAGATTTCGTGGGGCAGCTATTATAACTCAGCCTTTTCATTTTTTTTTTTTTTTACAACATTTTCTCAAGCGCACCTCAGCGGTCAGTTGCGACTGGGCCTAAAAAAGCTCATGTTAAATTTAAACACTGTTTTATTTCATCTCGAATGCATCAACTCCGCCCCCATGAAATCTGTTTAACATTTCTCTTTCATATCACTTCAATCTAAATTGATGCGTTATCTCGCACGGATCTCGGAGGAGGGGATCAAAAAGCGACTGTCACTGAACTGTTTTTGAACGTATAATTTGCTCCTCTACATTTTCCAAATGGGCTTTAGAGGTAAGTCGCAAGGTGCTTTTCACATGACCCTTCCCTTTTTTGAGGATTGTTTTTTCTTTTTTACAACAGATAACAGAGCTGTAAAGGTGATGTGTCACCCCCCTTGATATCCGTGAAGCAGTCTGATCAAAGGTAATATCGGTGAGGGGGCTTTGCCGGTTCTCGTCTCCTTCCCCGAAGGACTCTCTTTTTCTCTGTGACACCTCGGTTCTCCAAAGCGTTGAGCGGCTGAGATAAAGAGTTGTGGATTCCATATATTTATTTATTGCTCGTATTGAAGAAGTTAATAGAGGACTGGCGGGCTGTGATGCGTGAAGGGCTGCACGGGACGGGACTTCTTGTCTTAGATGCAGGAGTACACAACACCGGGCTGAACGCATACATCACACCTTCCCACACACACACACACACACCGACGCTCTATATCAAACAGTTTACCCCCTCTCTTTCGTTCTCTTCCCATTTTTTCTTTTTCAAAAAAAAAAGGCGTCTCCCACTCTTGGGGAATAGCTATTATATCAAACCTGGATGATGACTTTACAAAGCCAGAAAGTCTCAAACAATCCCGCTCCTGCAGAAATAAACACCCAGAGCCCGGCAAGGTCTGTTTAAATACACTTCTTCTGTCTTGCAGTAGCAGAGTTTGTTTGACCTAGTATGCAAACCCCGGTTCCGCAGGTTTGATTGAGTGGGGCCACGGATCTTAAGGGCCGGCTCCTCTGATACCTACGTCTCCCTGTCTCTATTGTTCTCTGCGAGTCAGCATCTTTTGTCTTCGCCACTGATTTGTCTTTTGATCTGTGCGAGTGATTTATCTGCATGGAATCGTTTTTCTCTCCGTTCCCCCTCAGGAAATTTGGAATGAGGCTGGCCTAACCTTGCCAGGGCCAAACAAAGCCCGAGAGCTGATCTCATGTATTTTGATGCTGTTTGCGAGAGCGACACACACACACACACACACACACACACACACACACACACACACACACTCGCAGCTCAGACTTTGAGAGGTATGACAAAAAAAAGGGAGAGAAAAAAGCACGCCGATGGTGTCCGTTGTTTTGTGTTTCTCGCCAACAGATGTAAGTACCTCGAGCACTATTTGCATTTGGAAGTGACATGTTTTCCAAACTCGAAATTATTAAATCCAGCGAGTGGAATTAAGTGGATGCTTCTCATGCAGAGGCTACTAGACCGCTGCACGCAGAGACGCTCCGGGAGCTGAGCTCACCAGGTAGGGGCCGATGGCGTGGAGGGCCCATGACGTCTTCCCACTGCAACAGTTCCCCGTCCCCCCCCCCTCTGTTTGCCTGGTTAAAAAAACGCCAGAGGTTTTCGGGGGATCGGAGTTGACAACCCGGAGGGGATTGGAGCTGTTTGCCTTGTGCGCTTTCTTTCTTTCTTTTTTTTTTTTCCACCCGCCCTCATGTGCAGCTGTTCTAGCCTCCTCCCTCCTACCAGCTGCCAGGCAGAGAGAGAGAGAGAGAGAGAGAGAGAGACACAGAGAAAGAAAGAGGGGAGAAAGGGAAAAGAGAGCCTTGGTGAGAGGGAAAGGTAGGAGGGAGGGGGGTAAACACAACCACTCAACACCTGCTGGCCGGCGGAGAGAAAAGGTGTGCGCGAGACAGAGGAGGGAGGCGAGGGAGCCACAGAGATAGGTGCTTAGGGAGAGGCGACGTGGAGCACAAAAGCCTCAGAATGTGTTAATGTGGGAGCGGGGATTGTGAAAAAACAAAAGATCAGAGGAGAGACAGGTGGGGGGGGGGGGACATGCAGGTAGGCTACAGTATCACACTCCTCTCAATGTTCCCCCATGCGCAGAGTCTGGCCATCTTTTGTGGCAATCTGCGAGAAGTCTAAACACACATCTCTGTTTTTTCCCCCGAAAGAGGCGAGACGTCTCGTCGCTCCAGATGTTTACACGCTTTTCGATCAACATTGTTTTTGGGGGTCGAGGCCCCGGCGTGTTTGCCCGGGATCTCAGCGAGGGGGAAAAAACTTTTTCCTCGGCAACGCTAATTATTTTTCCATCACCGCTCGCCGGCGCCCGGCGAGAGCTCTTAATGTCCACTCTTGCCTTTCGCGGCGGCAAACAGAGCACGTAGCAGCAGGAAAGCATGAAGCCGACCGTGAGTGTGTTTGCACAATTAATGTTGCGCAGATAGCTTTCTTCCTCTCGACAACTTGCTCGTGAATTTAACAAACAGCAGCGAGCGCGATACCATTCAGACGCCGGCGATAGGATCGGCACTGAAAGTTTTTGTGGCGTGCGAAGGTATTTGATTCCTGTCCAAAATATGCATATGTATTTAAATCAAACCAAGTGAGCAATCTTTCCAATCAGCCATTTTCTCTGTATCAGACAAGTGCAGAGTTTCACCCCCCCACCTGCTCCGTTTGGGACCGAATTGTCAATTGGCTGACATTATCTAAACAAGAAATATTAAAACTAATTAAAGAAATGTCTCTGTAAAATCTTGATAAGGCTGAGGTTATTTTCTCTCTCTCTCTCTCTCTCTCTCTCTCTCTCTCTCTCTCTCTTTCTCTCTGCTGCACTGTGCTCTGTTCGGAGACTTGCCACAGGCTTGTCTGTGCAGAGGAAGTTATGAAACTCCTACCGCGGTATCATTTGCACAAGGAAGTTTCAGCCCGTTCCTCTGGCTCTGTTGACTGGAGTCCATAAAACAGCTTTATTAAAAATGACACCATTCCGTGTATTTGCTCAGTGGCTGCTCATCTAGATTAGGTCACATGTTGCTGTGTAGCGCGGCCAACAATAGCCGGGGTTTATGACAGATAGCAGCTGTCTTGTGTGCTGACTGCGTGGCGATAATATATTGCATATTGTACATCTCTAAATCTGCAGCCTCCTCTCAATGAGATAATCTGCTTCTGTTTTTTCGACAGAAAACTGTCGCCGACCGCAATTCAAAAGCGAGCCAGCGCCGTTCCAATTTCCTGTGACCAACTGCACATGATAGTAAATCATGAAGGCGGGGTGACACGGCAAACGCCGCACCGACTTCACGGGGTCTTGAGGCTTGGTCCTGCAGAAATTTGATGTAACACACGTAACTTCGCATTGCACAACCAGAGAGAGCTCGAGTCGAACGCTTCGATGAGGAAATAACCAACGTGTGTTTCTCAACCAGTTTCATCTTGATAAAGAGGCCTAAAAATTTGTACAAACCAAGATAGCACAGAGCACATCAAGTGTCTGCATCGTATATGTTTGTGTGCGCGTGGCGGCGGCGCCTGTGCGTGCATGCCCATGGATGTATAACACAACACCACAGAGGGAACACAGAGAGGGGGGGTGGGGGCGAGCGTTCAGAATTGTGTTGCCTCCTGTTTAGCTTTTCCCAGAGCCCCAGGCGACTGGAAAGCATCAAGGACACCTGGGTGCGACTTTATTAAAGTATGAAATGAGAGGTCAGTGACGCGACGGTCCCACACATGACATCCTGCTGCTGGCCCTTTCTTCCCTGCCTCCTCCCCTCAACCCGGGGCTGTGATGGCTCCTCTATGAAAGTCTGTTTCATTAATCCCCCTGGGGGACCCCTCAACTGCTCTTTCTGCCGCTGATACAAATTTAATTCCTGATAGGTCTGTTAGATGGAAGCCGCGTCTATCAAGGCTTTTAATTAATGTGGCACTACTCTCGGCGTATCGCCCGTGTTTATCTGAAATTCATGACCGGGGCGAGGACGGACGGGATTGTTCGAAGATGGCTTGTTTTTCCATTTTTGGTTGAAATGTGAATTTTAATTAGACACGGTTGTTACTCTGAGGGGTTGTAAAAAGGGGGCTCTGTGCTTGTTACAGGGAGGCACGCGTGTGTGTGTGTGCATTGTGTGTGTGCATTGTGTGTGTGTGCTAGGTAACGGCGGGCTTTATCTATCCGCTCACTGTCGCACCCTTTCCGAGGTGTTTATTTTTCCTTATTTAATGCGCCGGTGTTTGGAGGGAAAACAATGTTGTGAATAGGGTTTCAGGAAACTACCTTACAAAAGGTAAAAAAAAGTGCAGGTGACTAAATTCTTCTGGCTCCACTGTAAATCCAGCGCCTGACAATGGGCTGGCCCCCCCCCCCTGACCGCTGTTTGTATTGGCAGGCTATTTCCAGCCTCATAGCTGTACAGTATCATTGTCAGCCTCTTATCATGGCAGGCACAGCCCTTTCTGACACCTCAATGGTGTGTGTGTGTGTGTGTGTGTGCGCGTTTGGTGCATTTGTCTGCATGCATACATCCACGCTGGCAAATCACATTCATGCATATGCACCCGTTTTTTTATTTTATTTACGCTCGTATTTATGCCAAGCTGTTTGTCTAAGAGGAAGATTGAAGTGACGAGGCTCAATGACTCCCTTTATATTTTTATTATTTTGTCCCCTTGTTAGCAGGCTTGCATCTCTCTCTCTCTCTCTCTCTCTCTCTCTGTGTGTCTCTCTCCCTCTCTCCCTCTCTCTCTGTCTCTCTCTCTCTCTCTCTCTCTCTGTGTGTGTGTGTGTGTGTGTGTGTGTGTGTGTGTGTGTGTGTCACAGAGAAAGGGAGAGATCATGAAAAGCCCACCTCCAGCCGTATCCTCGCTCCTAATAGCGGGGACGGTGCCCTGAGATGGTTTCGGATGGCAGATTATCATTTTGCGCAGCACACTTGTTAGCACCACCCCTTATCCCCGAGTTCCGGCCGTGGCCGGCGCTAATTTGTATGCCTGTCCTTAATGGCTGTGTTTGGGTTAGTTCTGAAAAGCACAAAGCCTTTTAATTGTGAGGTTTAACATTTTGCAATTAAAATCTCCCCTCGTTGCTCTGAGGAATGAACGAGGAGCCGTCTTTGATGTGCTTTTAATCAGCCGAGGTGCATTGTAGTTGAAGATGCATAAAGATGCCAGATACATTTCTGATTTTTAAATTGACACACTCCTTCCACCTTTGAAGCTGATAGTTTTTTTTTCTTCTTCTTCCTTTCCCCCGCTGGCTTAAAGCAGCGAAAGCTCAGTCCCTTGAACCCCTCTTGTCAGATTCTGGGGCACAGATCTCTATCTCCCATTCCAAAGTGGCCAAACAGGATTAGGGGAGAGGAGCGCTTCTATTTTACCAAGTCCAAGGAAGCATACACAATGATTCACCGGAGCCTGACTAAAGATCTTAGACGCACACTGTGACTGTATCAGCTGTTATTTTCTCACCTGTTAGATGGGGCTTTTAGAGATCCCCTGTAAGACACGCTGATGTGATCAAAAGAGCTTCTTTTTTTTTCTTTTTTTTTTCAAAAGCGCACTCCAACGCAAATTCTTATTTTATTTCAAGATGTCTCGATTTTCTTTCTGTGATTTCTCGCCGCTAATTTCTGTTGCCCCATTAGCAAATGCCGGAGAAATGTAGATTATCACGCCTCTCTCCAGAGGTATCCTTGTTTTTTGCCGTATTGTTGTCGAACAAAAAACCTCATTAAGATCAGAGGGGAGGGGGGGGGAAGGGAGAAAAATATTCGTATTTGAGACAAAGAGGTGTAGCGGTTTGATGAGGGGCTGATTGGGAGCATCTGGAGGCTGTTTTCAGAGGACGTACCCAGAGTGAGCAACCCTGGCATTTAAGTACGGCCCGGCTCCTAGGAACTCAAAATCTTCCCAGCAAGCAAATTAACGGGGAGCAGGGATTTGGTAATAATGGAGGGTTCTCGGCTTTTGTTTCACCGTGACAGATGGACAGTGTGCGCTCAAATTGAATTTGGCTTTAATTGCATTGTGGCGTTTATAATTTATCTGCTCCACGGATTTTGTTTACAGGTTTATGGGGTCTTGAAATGCGTGTTTGTTCTCTTTCCCCCCTCTCTTCCACTTTTCCACCCTTTCTCTCTCACTCGTTTCGGTGCGTGTGTGTGTGTGTGTCTGTGTGTGTGTCTGTGTGTGTGTCTGTGTGTCTGTGTGTGTCGGCCAGATCCTTTTTCATCCTCCACTACAGCAGGATAAAGGACACTGTAATTCTCTGAGAGTGTGGTGTTCATTACCGTAGCAGTTTGCCCTCCAGGGTGAATGTGTTCAATAAGCGAGATTGTCTTTTTTCCAATATACACTTAAACGGTATAAGATTGCAAATGTAAGCTCCGTAGTGCCCGTCTGCTCCAATGCTCAATGTTCAAATCATTTGGATCACTTGGATAGGTGAACACAGTATAATCCAATAGCTCTCCTTTTTGAATAACTCCTCCTGCACGTGCACAGGAGGACACACGTTAGCGGACAGACGAGGGCACAGTGGCACGCGCGCACGCACACACACACACGCACACACACACACACACACACACACACACACACACACACACACACACACACACACATGCAACCAAACAGATCCTTTCAGAGTGTCCAAGAGAAAAAGAGGCGTACTTGAGTAAATCCTGAGCTCCTGTCTAATTCTACATATTCTACATATGTTCAAGTGTTTCTGTATTCAGGCCGGTCGCTCGTACATCCTTTCATGCAAACAGAGGCCGATACTTGAGAAGCAGAAAAAAAGGGGCTTATTTGTATTTCTTTAGAAAAAGAAAAAAAAAAGTACAATATATCCAGTCTGACAATGCTAAGCTCGGCCTGCTACTCTGCGATAGAGTGATTGCTCCAATCACATTCTGGACACGTATATAAAAAAGCCAGTGCTTTGTCTCATTAATTTGTGCAGTATTTCAGCTTTCTCTCTCCATTCTTTTTTTTCTTCCCTTTGCACAGACCTCCTGCAGCATCTCGCAGCGGTGATAAAGATTATATGCTTGTCTCCTGCTCCATCTCGCTCTCCTCTCTCCTTATCCTAGCCTCTGCCACCCTCTAATTGATGCACCCCTGCCAATTTACACTTCAGCCCTGGCGCTGACCCCTATTAACTACCTGGCCTCACTCTCCCAGGGAAAGGCACTGTGTTCAGGGAGAATCCCCCACCCCCAATCAACTTCTCTTAAGACTCGCCGCTAAACACATTTTCATACTCAGCCGGCGAGCGAAAGTCCACTTCACACCCTCGCCCCAACTTTTATCTGGATGAGTGAAGAGGATAAGCCGCGGCGGGCCGCTCCCCTAAACGCACGGCGGCGTCCCGCACCGCAGCAGTTTATCACGGGGCGAGCCTCAGGGTCATTTGACAGAGGTCATTTATTCTGTTTTATTTTTTTCTTCCTGTCCTCAGATTACTGTCCCGGTAACACTGCACCAGCCACTTGTCATTGTCTGTTTTTCACTTGTCCTAGATCGGGGGGGTATTTTGAGGAGTGTCCGCTCTCTGTTCTCTGTACCTGTCCCAGAAGTCAGCCCACATGGGCTTTTTGACAAAGAAAGAGAAAGTGATCTCTGTGCTGCTTGGCCAGCATTCAGGCTGCGTGTCTCCATCAGGTGTGCGTCTTATTTGTGGTGGGCTTAGCCCGGCGTTCCGACTCCGGGTTTCACTTGACCTGATGTTATGTCATCACAAACGTTCCTACGGGGGGGGGTTCCAGACTCTGCGCTGATTAAAGGGCAACAGATAATCATATGTGTGAGCTGCTGATCATCCCATGTTTGTGCTGAGATAATATGTAATATGGCCAACTGGAGTGGAAATATTTGGAAGCGGACGTTGCCGGGATGCACTTCAGAGGCGTTGGTCACGTACTGTAGTTGGATGATTTAGTTGTTTTTTTTGCAGCAGAGCTGGTGTGTGTACACGGTAATGAAGTAGGGAATCATTCTGTGTTCTTTATTAACAGTAATCACAAACCAATTGAAGCGTGAAAAATGAATTTGTTTCTCGCAATGCGGAACAGTTTCGGAACACACGCGGCAAACTTGTTAATTAAACGACGCCAGTGAGCCAGCAAGCAGAGGAATATGCTTTTTTTTTTTTAAATGCTGTCATGTTCTGTCTGCTTAATTGTAAGGTTATTGTGCATAGTTTCTTTCCATTCAAGTAGAAAAGAGAAAAACCCTTTTCCCCTTCCTTAGCTCAGCTGAGCAGCATTGTGGCTGTTTAGCCACTTTTCTCTGGGCAAATTGTTTTTGTGACCCATGGAATGTTAGAGGAAATGCTTCTTTCTCATTGGCGGTCCCCCGGGTGTGGAGGCCATGGCCCCTGTCATCGGCCCCAGTGCACGCACACACACACACACACGCAAAGACAACACACACACACACACAAACACGCACACACACAGGATCACTCTTTGATGGAGGAAAGCAATCCACCACAGGAGAGGGACCTCCAGCTCTTTTTATAGCACCAATACCCCCCCCCCCCCAACACTCCAACTCCCTGACGTGACATCACAACAATCAGAGATCATTTTCAGTGGTATCATCATAACCACACGCACTCACAATTACAAAGACACTCGCCCTCTCTCTCTTGATATCTGTGTTGTTTACCCCTCCTCTTTTCCTTTGCTGTTTAGTTTTCAGTTTGCGCACACAGTTATCATTAATTTGCCCTTAGCTTTGCGGGAGTAAACAGACACCAGGTAGCGTTAACGTTTTGTTTTTTTCCCCGACCTCCCTAAAAGAGAAGTTAAAACGTAATCATGAACAGTCCCAATTCGAAAAGGATTTCCCTAGAATGTGCAGTTGAAATATGCTCCTCAGATCAATTAAGTGTTTACAGCCTGTAAGAATAGGCAACACAATAGAGAGGCTGTCTCTCCCGGACCCCCGGAGCCTACCGGAGCAGTGTTTCATTAAGTGCACTCACTCCTGTGGCCTCCTATAAACACACATTAATTAAGGCACACGGAAAAACGCAGTCTCTGAGCTTGCACTATGGTAATGATGATATGACCCCAAAAGGAGAGGTGCACCAGGGGTCAGGGAATAAAGGCAGGGAGCGTTTAATGCCAGAGCTTGGCTGATCTGCAGAAAACACGGCCTTAACTGGTCCAATTCAAATTAGGCCAAGATTTGCTTAATTGGCTAATTTAGATGTGCATGAATGTAGATTCATTTTCCAGCAGAGAGTGTGGCTCGGGCGTGTGTTTTCTTTCCCCACCATAAAAATAATGATGAGGGTCAAGATGACAATTTCCTCCGTGTCAGCAGTCAACGCCTCGTATAATAATTTATATACACTAATAATATTAATAATAATGTTATCGTCTGTGTTGTGCTTTCATATGAAAGCAGAAAAGTTTATTATGGGCTGTTTGATCGCAAAGCAGAATTAATAACCCCACAATCTAGGGCTGCAATCATAATCGATTAATCTGTTGATTATTTTCGCGATTAATCGATTCGTTGTTTGGTCCATAAAATGTTGAAAAATGCCGATCGTGTTTCCCAAAACACCAAGATGATGTTTTTTCTGTAGACGTGCTTGCAGCTGACCTGAGATCATCCCTCAAATCACACGCGTTTCAATAGCGGCCGCCACCCATAGACAGGCTAGGTAGATTTGTCAGTGGCAAACGGGGTGTCATCAATATGATTCCAAACATTGACATTTTCTTTTGGTGAGGCTAAGTGGAAAAACCCCGTCCCATCCTCTCAAGATCTGCAGCGAGAGGCCACGGGGGGGGCTGGTATCCATCTTCGTAACTGTGACTGTGCTGGAGGAGGAGGTGAAGGAAGAGGAGGCGAAGAGATGGAGGGGAGGGAGGCAGCATGTCAATGAGCCTGCCCAGTGTCACTGAGCACCACACAGAACAGCCATCTGGAGAATCAAAGACTCCAACCATCTGGCTGCCTCACCCACTCGCTACCCCCACAGAATAAGAATCAACCAGATAGCACTTTTGCCGTAACACTCCTTGGCCTTATGCACCCCAAAAAAAAAAGTCAGGTGAAAGTGCAGTCAAGTAAAAAAAATCTTTGACATGCTTAAAAAAAACAGGTTTTTGATTTGCTGTGGGGGGGGGGGGGGGTGCGGTGACCCTCATTCGTCAAAACATCATATGTTATTCAGTCTTTAAAATGAAAATGTGCTCATTCTGTTGCCAAACCTGATATTTAATAATTAAATTTTGTCTTACAATTTTTTATCTCACGTCTTCTCAAAAAACACATCTTTAGTTTTTCCACATTTACAGAATATATTTGAGCTATGCATCGAAAATCTTTGGAAAAAAATATTTAAGATTACCCCTATATGCTCTATAACAAAAATTATCTCATATTAATTTTTCCTGAGAATTTGAGTGACAGCGTTTTGTAAATGACTCCATACATATCTGAAACTGTAGCCTCTTAACTTCTCAGTTCCTGATGTCCAAGTATCATTTGACTGTTATTCTTTCCTCTTTTTTCGATGATGGATTTGTCCATAAATTTTGGAGATATCAAAGCTGTCCGAGGCTTTAGTGAAACATTCTGCTCGAGGAGCTAGAAAACTGAAACGAAAAAACTTCAACATCCTTCAACATTGAACCATTCTCGCTGACTGGTCCTTGGAGGTCTTGATTTAAATTATGTATGATCTGTAAGTATGTATTTGGCAGGAAAAGATAGGGGTAAGGAGGAAGGACTGAACCCTGAGAAGTCGTCAGCCATATTCCAAAATGCCATTTCCGTGTTGCTGAGGTACCATTGTTTACAGGGCTGTGATGGAGAGGTGCCCCGATCGCCACTAGCTGTTTCTCTGCCTCCCGCTCTCTCTCTTTTCCTTCCCACTCTTAGTTTGAGAGAAATCTCCTGACGCTGTAAAATGGGCAATGATGACATATGTGGATGCAGGCCTGTTCATATCTTTGTGGGGCCTTTAGGGAAATAAATATCTGAGAACATTCAGTGAAATGAAGCTCACTCAATAAATCACCATGACACAATAAACACTTCTGGCACATGAGCACCCCCCTCCCCTACCCACCATCCCCTGGTGCCCAGACCCCCCCCCCCCCCCCAACACACACACACACACACACACATGCACGCGCGCACACGACAGACTCTCCTCTCAGACACCACCTACCTCTCCCCGCCTCTTCTTGTGCTACCAAATGGTGCCTCCCCACAGGCCAGTAAATCAAATCCCAGCACAAATACAGTGGGAATTTATTTGGAATGGGCTTTTGTTCTCTTTAACGCCTGATTGTTAGGCTGACTAGGTCGCATGATAAATTTTGAGCAGGTTGTGTCTGTGCACTGGCTGCGTGTTTGCGGCCCCGTGTACCTGACATGAATCACGCTGCCTTTAAGGCTCCACTCCTCTGACCGTTTACACCCAGCGCAGATAATGGCTATTTAACTGGAGAAACATACAGGGAACCTATTTTTTTTCCCCCCCCTCCTCAGTATTGTCACTACACTATGTCCATCTGTAGATAAGCCGGCGGTGCTTCACATCAGTCATCAAGTGTCTTTTCATACACCTGTTTACACCTGCGCATTTTCTATTTGCATTATGAATTGGAGAAGAAATGCTTGAAATTGAAATTGATTGACAACTATTCTTGTGCTCAACTGAGGTGGAGACGTTTGCACATTGATAAAAGCGAAATGCGATCAAGTGCTATGGACAGACGCACGTGCAGCATGTGACAAAACCATCGGATCCGAGTGGAGCGAAGAGGAGACTGTTGAACAGAAATAGGATATGTGAAAGGGGTTTTGGCCTCATTGTTTTCCGTTTAGTAGAGAACATTCCCTTTTTGAGAAAGTAACCCCTTTGCGCCCTCTTCTTCACCAAGTGTAATTGCACCAGATTGAGGGAATTAGCGCCACCAACTGTTTGCTTTTTTTTTCAATGCGCCCATCTTCAAATCTCTAGATAGAACAGTAGTGGAAGGGAAACGCGTGTTTATCTCTTTGACGGAATTTGTCGAGCACTTGCCTATCGGCTCTAGGAACGTTGGGATTTAAACTGGTCCAAGGGTCGATGTAGTGCATTTATGATACTATTTATGAAATAAACATGTGACTAGATAATAGAAAAGACTTGTGCGGGTGTTGCAGTGTTAACGGAGAGGCCTGACACCTCCTGAGTCACACTGCGAGAGAAGGATGGAGGGGCTCAGCTTTTCCCTTGGCTCACAGACTCCCAGTCAGTCTCGCATGGCAGTCGCTGTTTATGCAGTGGTAATACAAGCAGTCATATAACGGACTAATTGGTTTATCAGTGTTTGCTATGGTAACCCAGCATGGAAACACTCCCTTTGCACAATTATATTTTTAAACCGCTGGCCAGGATATATTTTGCTTTATCTGTGGGGGCACCCTGGATATGATTGCGCACTGTTATAAATGGCACATAGTTAGTACAAGGAGAGAAAGGACATTGTTTACACTGGGCCTCATGCGGTGAATCTGTCCAGTGTAAGGTAATCTGCAGTAATAAGCTCCATTTGTTTTGTTTAGCTTTTAAGCTGAGGGAGAGAGAGGAAGGGGAGAGAGAGAGAGAGAGAAAAAAAATCTAATTTCAAATCCTGCCCACCTTCTTATCTCTATTTGTTCAGTTGTTTTTAATGCCACATACTGAAAGAATTTCAATGGCTGTTTTGCCATGAAGTCATTTGTTATCCTTCGGCGGGCTTTCGTCTCCCTATTGTGTGACAGCCCCCGAGTGCTCGAATCCTCCAGATGGAGCAGGTCAGACACACACACACACACACACACACACACACACACACACACACACACACACACACACACACACACAGGCTCGCTCGCTTACATACAGAAGGGCACATACACACTCATGCACGCACACACACACACATTTACAGGCAGGTTCACACACTTTCTTTTCAGTGGCTGACATAGATCTACTTGCCTCGTGACATATACGGAAATGATAATGTCATTTTTGGCAATTTGTCTTTCCACCGCTTTTCTGTGAGTTGGAAAACGTGGCTGTCGAGAGCTGCCTGCCCTGGCAGCCGCTCGGCTCATGTCATGTTTACAAACAGTCCAAATGAAAATGTATTCTGGTTTTTACACATATTGTCAGTTGGCCCCGTTATCCACTTGCAGTTTTTCCCTCTCCAAAAAAAAAAAAACGTGGACGCCTCGCAGAACAGATGCATCTGCTTTGTCTTCTTTGGCAATTGCACTCATCTTAGGAGTCGTGGCCAAAAAGGCGAAAAAAAACGCACTGTGAAAGCGTTTATTCCGGAGATGAAACACATTATGTTTCCTCCTGTTCACTTAGTAATTACAGTTGATAAGTTTATACTCTTAAAAGTGGGTTTCTTTAATCGTTATATTGACTTTTTTTCCTCTTCTTTGTTTCCCCTCTTGTCTTTCTCTCCTTTTCCATGTGGTGTCCTGCATCTTTCCTGTTTGGATCTCCTGATGAACAGGTTAGTAGTCTCTTAAGATGTAAAGTACACATAATCCTCTAATGTATTATTATTCATATTTTTATTCGTATGTCTTTAAAGTAATCATTTTGTCTTTTTATTTGTTCATTTTCTAACTGAAAACTTATCCCATGTGTTATACTTTTTCATAAACCACTGAGAGCATTTTTTTGTAAAGCAATACGTAGATTCTCTACAATTCAGTTGTTGTAGAAGTATAGTTTTGGGTTTTGTTCTGCACGGTATGAAGCAGAGTTCACGGGAAAAAAAATTCTTAACAATTTTAGTTTTATTCATTTTTTAACGTTGAAAAAAAACAACAGGTGCCGTCGGCCGATCATTCACTTACACTTGCCGGCGATGGCAATGAAGGTAAGAGTAGGTTCCATAACAAGCAGTGCGTAATAACCTTAACAGCCATCCTCAAATGATTTGATTGACTCATGCTAGACCTCATCGCTCCATTTTCGACCTAATGGAGTCTGGGTATAATTTGACCGAGGCTTGATTGACAGCCCCTTTCTCTATCTCAACAGTAACCCCTGACGGTGTACATTAGAGTCGGATTAAAGCAAGGTGCTAACGCATATTAAAAAATTAAGCCAAGCCAGTGGACTGGCAAGGCGCCCCCTTTTCTATCCACCGCCCCCCCCCCCCCAAGTTTTTTCCATCTCCTCCGTCTAACTCCTTTTCGATGGTCTGGCATTAAAACATTTCAATGCCATCAAGTAGTGATAGCGGCTTGTTAATACAGCTGCAAAGTTGCCCTTGTGAGGGAAATCAAATGACACAGTGCAGCAGGCCACAGTGGGGAAAAAGACTGATAGGACATTATACTGCTCACACAGAGCCTTGCAGAAAAAGGGAGGCAAGGATACGGCATCAAACACAATGATGTAGCCTTCATAACTGGCTGCTTAATTTGTCAAAATGCCTCACTTTTGTCTGGGGCATTATTTTACGCCGCCTCGAGCCCTTGGCATATTTAGGAGGACCGTGGCGGTTTCTCCTGCGGCAGGATACCGGGCTTATTGTACCGCTCCGGTGTTGCTGTAAATAGTAATAAATCTTTAGTGTTGCATTTATTCTAGCATGACACCAAAAGCCTCCCACTCGGGGTGATTTAGTGTAACTTATTTGATTCCGCTTCCCCTTCATTTTGGGGGGGGGGGGGGTTTCGTGAAGAGTCTGCTTCTGAAGACAATGTACCAACAAAAGAGTGTTTTAACAGCTGCGTGTCTTTGATTACACGCGTCTTTGAAGCATCACTCTGACTCAGCCTTCTGAACTTGGAGAGAGATCATAAATGAATCCGGCTCCTTTTTGATGTGAGAGGAGGGGATTTTTTTTGGTTTTGTTTTTATTGTTGAAATGTTCATAAACTGCTTCCGTTCAGAGAACCACCCCGGTGTTGGTTTTTAAATTCATGCGAGGGAGAGAGGGGGAGAGGGAGAGGGAGGGGACGGGACGGCACGGGGCCTCGGAGAGAGGAAAGGCGGGAGGTGCCGGCCTCTGCGTTCATCTGCACCCACCGACAAGGAAAGCAAAACAAAGGCTTTCATTCCCCCCAGAGAGAGAGAGAGAGAGAGAGAGAGAGAAGAGTGTTCTTAGATGAAGTCTTCAAGATGCAGAAAGTGTCTGCGTTGGCTTGTGTTGGTCTTATTAGGACAGAGTGCCATCCATATAATTTGCTGAATGATTGCGATATCAGTTTTCCCACTTCATAAAAAAAAGGAGCATCGTACGTTCACAGAATCCCAACAGTCAAGCTCGCCCGTGACAGTCGCACTGCACTTAATCTGCTTGTTGCTTTTGACGGCAGTAATAATGTTCATTTGAGCTACTTTTTGTTGTTTTGGGCTAAACTCAAATTGTATTAAAGGATTAAGTAATTGAACACTAATCTAAAGGACTCGAGGTTTATCTGCTTCTTTGGTAATGCCTTTACTCTTGGCACAGTCTTTTAGAAAAGGCAGTGAAGTACTCAAGTCACCAAGGGAAAAGCAGATTAGTTCAATTTCATATATTTTAGGGGAGAGCGACACTAGCTTACACGGATTACTGTCGAATCATTCAAACGAAATGTACCGACACAGAAATGTGTCTACATGCAAGAACATGCAGCCGTATAAACTTTCTCTTTATGTATTAATGGCAAAAAGTGAATAATGGGAATGACGTTCAGTAATATTCGGTTCAAAATTCTAATCAAGTTGGATTGTTAATTCCCCAAGCTACAAATTTCACACAATACCAAATGTATAAGTGTAAGGCGCATATCAGCTGTAGGCCATTGTCATTTTTTTTCTCTCCATCATATCCAAATTAATCATGCTCCAGATCCACTCCCATTGTTCAATTTCACTGTTACCAGTAACAATAAAGAAACAAAAGTTGAAGGAATTGCTTGCCCTACATCTGTCATTGTCATTGAGGGACTGGCCATAATACTTTATTTGTAATCTGCTGTGGAGATATGTGGTCTCTCTTGTGAATGTTCAGTGATTCAAGGGCAGACAAATGTACCCCCCAACAACCTGAATGACCCACATAGAGCAGCACTACAGTTCACCATTCATTCAAATAACCGGATAGATACAAATAAACTGCGCTCTTTATTCCGTTACCCTTGTGGCCAATTCAAAATGACATTTTGAATGTCGTCCTTTCAATCTCCTCTCGTCTTTTGTGCTTTCTTTGATATAAATAGACGGACGTTCAGGGGTCTGAGGAGTGGAAGTCAGAAGAATAAAAAAAGGAAGAGGAAATTTAGATATTTTTAAATGATGTCCTACATTTTGTCAGCTAAAATCAGGATATTGCCTGAGCGGGGCGAAGCCATGTTCTTCAGTTGTCAAAAGGCAGTAAGTAATGATTAAAATAGCAGTGTGAAACGCGGGGAGATTAAAGTGATGCTAATGATAAGTGAGAGAAGAAAAGGGCAAGCTATATTTTAATTCCTGGGAGAATGGTTAATGACTTCTATTGCCTGAGATTAAACTAAACCTGTCTCATCAGCTTTTTCTGCTCGCTGAGGAAAAAAAAAAAGCCCCCTGCACTTTAATTTATTAAACTCTTTTAAGGAAGCACATTGATCTACATAGGTTAAACTTTCAAAATTTGGGCAAAAAAGACGCCCCATAAAGCTGTCATGCAGGGCAAAGCTGTTGAGTTGCTCAAGGCACACTATAAAGAATTCATTATCTCCAAACTGCCACATTTAATCAGAAAATATCAATTATTTAAAAGGGGAGGTTTGCTCCTGTTTAGAACATCAGGTTTTACTGACACACTGCATTATACTGACACACGGAATATATATTTTTTTCCCGCTGTCACTATAGTAATAGTTTTCCATTTTCCACACAGGTTTTTCTTCCTTTTATACCTTTTGAAGCTGAGTAAAATGTGCATGTGGCCACTGTAAATGGCTCCATGTAATCACATCAACAGTGTAATACCATCCAACAAGTACAACATTTATCTCCAGGTTTCAGCTTGCTGGAAGGACCGAGACTTGTGCCGCGCAAATGTTTCGCATTGGCATTAAGCACCGGTGACCTCCGTAATGAAATGTATGGTACTGTTGACATGGCATTGCAGCGATTCAACACTCTTCATTAATCTTTGTTTTCTCTAGAACCCTTCTGGCATGTCGTCCGCCAAAAGGTGCGGAGCAATGCCAGAAATCGCAAGGCCCGCCACATATTTCTGATGGCAATTAGCATGCATTCCGATCCACTGAGCCCCTCGCACAACAGCCCGGTCCTCACGGCAGCCCAGAGTCTTTATCAGCGCCCGGGTGATAGGAGTCATTGAACATTCTGCTGACAGCAGATTATTTTTGTTTTTATACAGATGTCAGGCTTGAGTTGGTGGTGTTTTCCACTCTAACTGTGGGACTGTGGGCCCCCATTAGGCTCTTTTCACTCGCAGAGGACAGAGCAGTACCAAGTTTTTACCTTCTCCCTCTCTTAGCCCCCTCCCCATCCGCCTTATTTGCCTCTCCCTGTATCTTTTCCTTATCTTAACCTCTGTCATTTCAGGTCTGGAAATAGGTTTGATATTTAGAGCTCTGGTAAAGAGTAACTGTCATCCCCTGGAGGACAAATAACAACACTCCGCCAGCGCCGTATCCCGTGCGCCTCTAAATCCTCAGTGGGTCTGTCAGCAGGAAGCAGGAATACGATTAATAAGCCCTTTACTTGTAATATCACAGTTCTGCCAAATGGGGAAAATTCCACGCAGATATAAAAGGAAAATCCCCACAAGATTTTCTCTGAAGAGAGGAGGAAACGGTTTCAAAGTACCAACTGATGGCCCAGTGGTAGTTTCATAGTAGCCACGATTCTGATCGATATCATCAATGGCTACCGCTGTCGTGCAGGATGCGATCCAGGAGACTCATGCAAATGTTCACGACTGTGTCAGATACAATGTTATCTCTTCTTTTGAGTCAATGAGATTTTTTTTCCTACAGTCTCATCGCTTTTCCAATGTAGGTGTTACTCTATCCCTGAATCAAAATGTTTGCCTTGGCCCTTGAAAAAAGGCTTTGGATGTATTGACAGCTGAGGTAACATTGTAACTGTGCAAACTCAATGGAGGCCAGTTTCATCAACAGTCTCTGAATATACACTGACAAAAGAAAAATTCAAAATTACTTGAATTGGTAACACACATTAATTAAGCTTGTTCAACTTAATGTTAACAAGTAAACAAGTTAATGCAATTGAAAACTTTAAGTTGAACAAACTTTATTCATTTGTGTGTTACCAAGTATTTATTAAAGATGGTAACCAATTTTTTTTCCAGTGTATAATAGAGAGTAGATTTGAGACCTACAGTTTTCGTGCATAACCGCCAACATTTTTTTTGACAAATTCAAAATCTTCTTTGGAACGTTGACGACTTAAATTTCTAGATTGCGTTGACACATTTTTTTTTAGCTTGCACCCTCGCTGCTTCCAAGTAATATCTCTGTGTGTTTCTGGGGACACATTACAATAATGCATTAAGAAATCACATTAATAATGCACATATTTTGTCACATATTTATAACTATCCCCCAGACATCAACATGTCACAGTTGTTGTTAGATCCCCTTTGGTTTCAATTAAA
Organism: Scophthalmus maximus; assembly: GCF_022379125.1. Lineage (NCBI taxonomy): Eukaryota > Metazoa > Chordata > Actinopteri > Pleuronectiformes > Scophthalmidae > Scophthalmus > Scophthalmus maximus. Next base: position 6,084,264 of record NC_061528.1, on the reverse strand, counting down.
ATCTCACTGAGGCAATAAAAATAGCCAATTAAACTGGAGCAGGCTCTTCGGAGGTACAATTGGTCTGATTAGATTAACCTTGAACATCAATTAGGGTTAAAAATAAGCTTAAATGTATATTAATAACTGCCCACTGTATTTGATGCTAAACTACGCTACAGTTGTGTCGCTCGTTTCCTCCGCATTGATTCCCCGTTAAGTGGCATCACTTTCACTTGATTAGCCCGCGTTGTCATTTATTTTCTCTCGTACTCGTTCGCGGCTTAATTATTTGGACCAGTGTCTTTTTCGTAGCGCTCTCGTTGTGAAACATTGAGAACTCCGTCGTCTAATTGCAGGAGTGTGCTTCAGAGTTACAATAAACAATGGAGATATAATGATGTATGACGGGATTCATTTGTACGTATCAATCAACACAAGTTTTCTGAAGCAGTCACAATGCAGCTTTTACAGGTGAAGGACTTCACTCCCTGTCACACACACACACACACACCCCCACCCCCACGCACACATCTCTCCGATAGTTGCGGTGTGTGTCACAAGCTTTTCTCACCACCATTACTGCCTGGCTGCCTTCGCTTATAACATCCCACCTGGTAACTCAGAGAGCCGAGCAGCGAAAGACGCTAAAAATACGCCTGGCGCCATATGTCACACCCTCTTGCCATTTCCAGCACCCAGGCTCCCAAAGCCCAGGCTGGTGTGAAAGGGAGGGAGCGGAGCAGACATCTTTGTAATTCTTTTAATAACATGTGTAAATGGGCAAGGGGCCTATCGGTCTTTATCAGGCCTGGTGAGCAGGGCAGAGCAGCTGATACCACCTAGGGGCTGGGAAACGCCTGGTTCATCTAACAGCCCGTGAAGCTGATTAATTTCACTCTTCATTAAGAATGTGTTGTGGCATCTTCTCTGGACTTGAGCATTTCTCTGTAGCAGCACACAGTCTCTTTGCCTCTGCTCCAGCCCGTTCTTTCCCCCCTCTCCTCGCTCCAGCTCACCTTCCTTCCTTCTTTCCTGGGCAGCGTCGGCAGCAGCAGCAGCGGCGGCGGCCACCCTCCTCCTCCTCCTCCTCCTCCTCCTCCTCCTCCTCCTCCTCTCTTTGCGCCCTTGGCAAATGAAAGGTCAAAGACGCTGCAGTGATTAATGAGCAGTAGACTCTGGGATCTCTCTGTCAACCCCCCGCCAGTCCCGTCCCCGTCCCCGTCCCCCCCGCCCTCCCCACTCTTTGCATTATTTCATCTACTAATCTCACACAACACTACTTCGTTAGTATGTGGCGGGGAAGACGTTGTTGTGGTCTCTTTTCCGAGTTGCATGGACACCCAATCTGATGAACTTTTCTCCGGAGCATAAAAGTAAGGAAACAGAGAGAGAGAGTGGCTCGGAGGAAGTGGAAAGGGAGGCGTCCGGGGGGGGGGGGGGGGGGGGGGGGGCGTTCAGCTCTCACAGAATGTTTTTCTGGGCCACAGAAAAGGTGCTGTTGTGTAAATGGTGGGCTCTCGACGCAGCTTTTCATCTCAAGATGTCGCGACCGACTCTTGATGATTTTGGTAGTGCGCCCTCCAGCACAAAAAAGTCCACTTCAGGAGCCGGGCGGGGGGGTTTTGTGGCGCGGTTTGAATGTGAACGTCAGCGCCCCTTTCACGGCATCGATGACACTTCATGGGCTCAGACCAACTGTTTATTTGAAAAAGTAATGAAATATTTACTCTCCATCGCCGTACAGATTAGCATCAGTAATTGACTGCGACAGAGGGTCTGTGCACAAGTATGTGCAAGTTTTATGGCGAGAGGGAGAGAGGGAGAGAGGGAGAGAGAGAGAGAGGGAGGGAGCAGGAGCGAGAGGGCCCCTCGTGTTTGAATGCAGATCTTCAGCACACAATAGGCCTGTTAGCGAGGCTGAGTTTCTGCCTGTCACTTTCTCTCCACATGTTGCTTTTTTCTTTCAGAGATAAGTGGGCCTAATGCCGAACAAATAGTGGAAATCAGAAGCCACTGAGAATCATTTGCCTCTCCTTTTCCCATGGCTCCCAAACAGACACCCATACTCGCAGACGGAGGGAGTGACGATGGGAGAGGCAGAGCGAGACAGAGGGGAGGGAGGGGGGGCGGCATGAGAGAGAGAGGAGGAAAAAAAACCTCAATGAGCAAAACAATTTTGTCACCACAAGCAGATCCAATTGAAAAGTCTCCTGGATGGGGACGAGCCGGAGTTGTCAGATCAGGCCACGGCGATGAATAGATCCAAGCGGGCTAAGTTGGCATCAGGTGTGGGCTTCCCCTGGCCGGTGATAGGCTCCCACATTGTGCTGGCTAGACATTTGGCCATTTTCAAATATAATGGGAGAAATGAATGCAAATGAGCGAGCGGACTGAAATGTATTTAAATGCAGATTGAATGGGGGGCTCTGCGTAGCGCCTGATAACAAGTTGCTTTAGGAGAAGGGCCACATTGTGTTGGATCGTCCCTCCAACCCCCGCCACTCGGATCCCCACACCAGCAAAGCCCCCCGTTCTCTCTCCCTCTGTCACACTTGTGTCTCATAAGGGTTCCATTGTTCGCTGGGTAAACTCTTCTCAGAACTATTTACATTACCCATTTATTTGAATTTCAAATATTGCGGGTCCTTTCACTTTCCCATATATAGCCGAGACACACACACACACACACACACACACACACATGCAGCCCACCGCCCCTCGGGCTAGCCAGTAAAACAATAATTGCAAAAGGGGCAGGGGGCTGGGGCAAGAAAAAAGGGAGAAAACGCATGAAGAAAGAGCAGGAAGAGGAGGGGTTCAATCATTTATGATAATGCTGCGTATGTCCATAGCCTCATTAGAAGCAGTACGGCAGCTAGTCGCATGTGTTTCACAAACAAGTCCCCCCCCCCCCCCCCTGCCCACTACCGGCGGAACCGCTAGCCCACGGCGATCCATCTTCTCAAACGTCTCCTTCCCATATTTAAGGAGCCCTCGTTACAGCCTTTTTCCCAGACCTGTGAATTTATGGCGCACTCCAAGTGGTTAGCATAATCGCCGGGAATGCAGTCACTTCGCCGAGAATGTGGGAATCAGGGCAGGAGAGACAACGAGCGCGCTGTCGGTGTGTTAATTGAATTTCATAAGAATCCGTGTGCAGCGGCGTCGCCTCGTTCGCAGGGGCAGTGTGGACATGTAGGACTCCGGGTGGAATTCACTCTCTCTCTCTCTCTATTTAAAAACGTTACTTTCCCTGTTTTTCAAAGATACTGTATAGTATGAAAAAGAAAACAATTAAGTATTTGTAATAGCACAACTTACTTTTACAAAGTGAAGAGTAACAAGAGGGTGCGCTCTCCTCCTGGAAGACAAACAACAGCAGCGTTTTTTTTTGTTTTTTTTTACATTTTTCCCCTCATCTGCATTTAAAACACAATTTACATGCAATTAAAATGGATTAATTAAAGACACTAACCTCTGCCCGTCCTGTGTGTGCGCGCGCGATACATTTCAATGTCAGCCGACCCGCGTTTGCTTTCAAACTCTGTGTGTGTCACGAACCCGTCGTCGTGTTTAGATTCCACAAATGCATAGCTTGAGACAGATTTTTTCATTTGAACCCTTCAACATTAAGACAGTCTTGGCTTTAGGGGGTTCACTTAAACAAACAAGTCGGTCGTAGTAGCTTTAAAAAAAAAAAAAATTAAAAAAAGAATTCCAGAATTGCCAGTTATTTAAAGTTGGCCCTGTTATCATACGGGGGCAGCTGGGGCAGTAACTGCAGAGATGTTTCAGTGTCCAGAAGTTTCCATCCAGTGATTAATAGGAGGGGTAATGTAGTGGGGAAATGAGTAAACACTCCCTTGCTCCTGGCTTTGTGCTTCAGCGGCTTGATGACAAGGGCAGAGCAAGGTGAGAATTAAACAGACCCGCAGAAGAAGAGAGAAAAAGAAAGGAGAGGGAAAAAAAAAAAAGAAAGAGAAGAGAAGTGAGCAACGCACTGGGGGGGAGGAGTGAAGCGCATGGCAGACCTGGCCAGTGGGTGGGAGTGAGGGAAGAGAGAAGGCCGCTCTGACAGAAGTGGAAGTGGAAGTTTCTCCTGAAGAAGAATAATTAAAAGCGCTCAAGGGAGGGCAGTTTTAATTTCACATGTAAGGGGCTAAAGATTTCATTTAAAGGCGCGGCGAGCGGAGAGGAGGTTAATAAGATGAACAAAGCAGGGAATGTGAGAACATCCAGTGGTGGGGAAGCGCGCTTGGACTTTCACCTGACACGTTTTTAATTATTGAACCTCTGATATTCCTCCGTTGGAAGGAAAGAAAGAGGGGGTAAAAAGAGGAGATTAACTGATTAATGGTCACGCTAACCAATTACTCACTCGTGGGGGAAATAGATGTAACTTCGCCGCAGTAGCACATTTCCACTTTTTTTTTTCTCTTCTCCCCGCGCCGAGCATCACGGGAGTGCAGCGGCCGCTTCCGACACCAAAGCTGAAAGCGCACTCCTCCGTTGTGCTGGCGGCCTCAGCAGGCCTGCCTACTGGGAACGCAACCAGAGCGTTGCGTAATGCCTCCTTCTGCAAGGAAGGAAAAAAAGGGAACGTGCTTCTCCACAGTTGAACGTGTGCTCTTGATCACCGAAATCTCACTCCGTTAGCGCTATCTGAAGTTGATGTATTCCAATTATCATAATAAGATCAGCTTGGTTCCGCACTCCGTGGGACTCCAAACTCTCTCACTGCCGCGGAATGATCAAAAGGACTTTGTGAACCCGACCCAGAGTCCCAGCTGCGGGCTGGTGTGTTCAGTAGTGGTGGAAGAGGGAACTTTAATTGAATACGATGTATTGCCTTTTCTCCCACTTCATGGGCGCAGGCCGGCCGGTCGAGAACAACAGAGATACGCCGACCCGTCTTGTCGTGGCTGTATGTGGACCCCCGCAAAAAGTACTTTTCTTCACCTTAAACACTGCTCGAGTACCACAATTCGGTCCGGCGTTTTCCGAGGCGGTCATAGTCTTCCTCCCTGCGACGCCGAACAGCATGCGCCGTAGTCCCGACGTGTCTCCCCCCCCCCTCTCTCTGTGAAATCATTCATATTGCCACTGCAGAGAGCATGGGAATGACTGTTGCACTGACATCCCAAATATCCCCCCCCCCTCCCCTCCCGCCGCGCCGCGCCGCTCAGACACTGTACACACACCGTGTTTGACACCTATGTATTATATGTTTATCAGTCTCTAATGAAACACTGACAAGTTCCCCGCACAAGGGACACTGTGTTCCATTAATAGCCCCTAACGAACCTCGGGCACTCACAAAAAGACCGGTCCTATTGCAGCTGACAGCAGAGGGGCCCTCAGCCGAGGCCCCCCGGAGAGGGAAGATATTAAGGGTTAGCAACGTCTGCACTCCCTCCCTCAGTCTCTCTGTCATTCCTTCCTCTCTCTCTCTCTCTCTCTCCCCCATATATGCATCCGTCTCCCCTGGAAGTAGAACGTGTCTGATTCCATTTCTTCAGGCGCACGTTACTTGACCACAGTGTTCAGCGCCGGGGCCCGGCAAACAGAGCAGTGGCAGTTCATTTGTCGGAGGATGTTTGTGATTGATTCGTTCATTTGGGGGCTCAACAAATGTTTGCGCTGCGACGGATCCCTCTGAACCGTAATTTGTATAATTCATAACTCAAACCTCCAATGACACGCGCATATTCACCATTTGATTAGAAAAATAACCTGTATTTATGTGACTTGTTTGAACATATCTAAGAATTATTTAGCACAAGAGTTGTTAAAACATAAAAGATATCTTGGAATGAGATATAATGCAGTGATATACTTTTTAAAAAACGCTACAACTTTTGTTTTTATTGTGGACATGGTGTTCAGAACATATTTGTCTAATTTGTTTGGTCTCACGGTTTTTTAAAGGACTGGTGAAATTCCTTCATGACATATTTCACTCACATTAAATGTTATCAGCTACTCAACCACATGGGACAGTTTTTCGCTTAAAAATGAAACATCGTTTATGGCATTTTAGCAAATATTGTGCAATTGCCCCGCTTTTGCCCCGTGACTCTTTTTTTTAATACTGTTTTTGGCCGGGCTGTGTTGTTTAAACGTCTCCAGCGAGAGAAGAAAGAAAAAAAGCCACCATCTCCCACATGGGACCCGGCGTCTCTCTATTAAAATGTGACAAAACATTTGTTCCCACCAGAAATAATGGTCTGTAGCATCCTCTCGACGTGATTCACAGTTTATTTGCAAGTCCGTCGCCCGTGTTGAACAAGGGGCCGCGGGTGCGTCACACATATGGATCATTTTAAGCAGATGCATCTGGCGTGGGCTACCACGCCGTGATTAGTTTCCAGAGCGTTTTGTGAGTGTGTAAACCATCGGCGACACGGATGAAATATAGCCCAGGTTCACTGGGAGTGCAGGGAGAAGAAATGTACCCCATCTGTAATACACTGTGTAGACTAATATCAGCTCCTTTTCTCTGATATTGCAGTGAGATATCGATCTGGTAAAATTGTCCCATATTGGAGCTGTCTGTTGTGATATTCATCATGCTGTCACCTCTCCCCAGCACCTACGCGTTATTAGAAACCCGGGTTTGAAGAGGTTGAAGGGTTTTAGTCTCTGAGATGTAGCAAACAATTCATCACGGAGCTGGTGCGGGGAGAGCGGGAGAGGGGAGGGAGGGCGAGAGAGAAAAGGATTCAGGTGAGCTGATGCTTGGGGAAGATTTATGTCCAGTCAGGCTGTACATTAAGAATTATATCATCAAGCGAGAAGACACCAACAGCTTCATTGCTATCTGCTGAGTGGGCCTATTTGCTCTGCTGCCAGACTTAAATGGAGTTTTATTTTTTATTTTTCCTCTTATGGAGCATTTAAGGAAAAAGACTCGCGACGTAGTGTCTCAAACCCAAAGAGAATGCATTTGTGAAACATGCGGCAGCTTGTCGAAAGCAGTTGTCATGTTTGGTGGGGGGGGGGGAGACAACCAGTTGAGCCTGACATCATATATAATTCTCGATGCCAGTCACTCATCGGGAACAAAGCCCTGAAAGACTGGTGGTACGTGCCACCTTCAATTTGGCCCACTTCAGGGTGGGGACTCACTCCAGTTTGAGTTTCTTGTTATTTCCTCTCCTCCCCGCTCGCAGCCGGAGATCCTTCCGGAAAGGATCACAGAGATGTACACAGACGGAATCCAAGTCTTCCGCCTCTCGCAGAGCGGTCGGGCTTTGATTCGTCTTTAACTCGGTGCAAATGCTCGTCTGGGAATGTGCAGACCGGGGGCTCCCTCTGAAGTTCTCTCTCTCTCTCTCTCTCTCTCTCTCTCTCTCTCTCTCTCTCTCTCTCATCCTTTTCTCTTCTCTGGGAAGCGTGCGTGCTCGCTCGCTGGCACGCTAAACTCTGCTCTGTTCGCCGCGATGTTATTGTTGTAAACAGCGTTTAAAGCACAGCTGGGCCAAATTGATCGGGGCCCGCGTCGGAGTGAACCCGAGCAGCCGAGAGTGGGGCTGCATAAACAGGGCTGCTCGCATCTAAATATGCAAACACTCGAGCGGCGGTCCACACTCGGGGGAGCAGACACTGTTACTTCTGATGGGGAAACGGAGAGGAGCGGTGGGAAGCAGTTCTCCGGCCCTAACCTCTCCGTGTATACAGACGGAGAGAGGGAGAGACAGAGAGCGGGAAGACTGGAACTTCTTTTTTTTTTTTCTTCTTCTGATTGTGTAAACATTTCTTTTCCTCCCTGGATCATTTTTTTTGGACTCCTCCAAGTATTTACTCTTCATTAATTATTTAGGGGAGAGGGAAAAAAAACAGAGAAATGGGGGGGGAAAAAAGCGAATAAACACAAGATAATTTTTGTTTAATGTTTCACACAGGATTCCAATCCTCAGTGCAATTAATGCTAATCACCACGGTCTTCCTGTTTAGCTTGAACTTGGAGTGTGTTTGTGAGTCTCTCTCTCTCTCCGTCTGCATCTTTTTCTCCATCTCTCTTCCCTTAACCTCTCTCTCTCTCTCTCTCTCTCTCTCTCTTTTCCTCTGCCCCCTCTTCCTCCTCCATCTCGGCTGTTAGTCACCGTGTCTCCTCGTGTTATGATTACATCACCCCCCTTTCTGTCTGTTGTGTCCATTTAGACCCTGGAATTAATCACATCCGACAATCCGCTGGTGCTATTCCCAAAGTTCAAAAGCTTTAGTGGCCAGAGAGTGATGTATGGAGCGAGAGAGAGATGGAGCGCATAAAGCACGTTGGAGGTACTTACCATTTGTAGAGTACAGTATATTAATTGCTTATCGGTTTTTGATTTCAGAGTCATTTGGAGTCAATCGAACGCATCATTTTCACAGCTATTGTTCTTTGGGGTTTGTTAATTGTCACCCCACTGGCGGAATTAAAAGCAAATTAAAAGCCTTAACTATTGACTCCATCTGAAGTCACTCTCCACAACAATTTCGCAAAACAATGGGGAGGATTAATGAAAATGCGGCTTGATTTCTGTTCTCCAAAGCTTTTGCTATGGGGAACCAATTAACTACCCTTCAGGATGACTTTCACTTCTAACTGCCGGTCTGTTCCACTGCCAGAAACCGGGATTAATTCTCAATTAATCCCTCCACCAGAACAACTCTGCCTTTGTCTGCTGGGGAGGACATGAGCATACAACACCGAGGTTACCCCAAGTCTGTTTGGCGGAGGAACTCCACCCCTCGCTAAGATTGATACACCCTGTAGACCGGCTCTTCTCAAGCTGAAAATAAGAGCCATTAAAAGGGGGGGAATGGTTGACAATGATTTTTGTTTTAAGGATTTTGAGCTTTATTAGCCATGCATATTAATGAGTCAATTAATTCCATTCGTCCTGACGAGTGGTCTGTTTGTTTTTCGCCTGACCTTTTATCTTCGATGCGTTCACGCTCCGCTCGGTTTAAGCACTTACTCCATACTGTGTTTCCCATAGCCTCGCGTCCAGAAGGGGAGGGTGCTTTCTTTTTTCTTTTTTCTTTTTATGTGTTTAGATGATTCTCCACATCGCTTTTTGTTTTCTCTCTGCCTCTGTCTCTCCCTCTCTCATCCGTCCACCCTCCCCTCCCCCCCCCTGTCAGCATGCCTGCTGGATGTATTCCTCTCTAAATGTGACAGGAAATGTGCTATTATGGCATGCAGAATATTTGCCTGATGGGATTTGCAATAAAATTACTACATTTCCTTTCCATTAGGATCACTTAAAAAAAAAAAACCCTCTCTCTAATTTATGATTATCCTGGCAAAAAAGAAAAAAAAGAAGACATGTTACATGCATAAAGACTAAAGTAGCCCCCAGTCCACATTTAGCCCGTCCTGCCTTTCGGAAGTTAGCAGAGAGGACAGGAGAAATAATTGAAAAGTGCAGCTGGACTGTGTACAATCTTGTAAGGGATGCCTCGAAAATGAGATTAATCAGCGCGCAGACATTGTGGGGAAAAGTTTGCAGTGAATGCCTGACAGTCGTGCTCTTTCTCTCATTTCAAATGTTGGCAGGCTAGCAGGCAGCTCCAAGGGAAATGCGCTCCTTTCATACTTGAGTAATTGATGAATTGTATGCAATATGCAAATGAGAATCCATAAATCTTATGAATGACAGCTTAATTTATGTGAGCCTTAATGAATGCAGGATTAGATTTTAATTAAATATCCTCAAAGGCACCCTGACTGGGTAAGTTTTTAAAGCCTTGTTTTGAAGACTTGTTTCATATGCATCGCAGTTCATGAAAAAAAAGGAAAAAAGAGGGAGAGATCAGTGAGAGTGGTTAGATGAAATTTCCTCGCCGCTTCCAGATAAGACCTGTTCTGTTTTGCTAACCAAAGGCACTCGCAATTAATAAATATTGGAGCAAAATCATATCTAAGCGATCTCATTTAGGCTTTCCTGGAACTGCTCCTTCTCATACATTTGATTAACTGCATTTACTTTAAGCGCTATCTGATTCCTCACATTTGGTACAGTATCTTTTTAATTAAGAGAATCATCCATTAGGCATGGAAAAGTCAACCAATTAGGCTTTTCCTCATCAGTCCCCGCGATGTAGAAAGTCTGCTTACTCATTATCGGCGTCCGTTGATGTGATACTCGACAATCTTCCGACGCTGCAGCTACGCGACGTACAATTATGAAATCAGCTTTTAACATTAATGATGCATGGGAATAATCAGCAATTTTATCGTGTTTTTAGATCTTCTGTAGATTTCCATTTCACAGCTGAGAGGCTTCAAATGGCTCTAATAGAATGTGATTACAAGTAGTAAGCTCCTTGGAGCTACTGTAACAGTGGTTTTACCTTAAAGACTGTGGCTGCGGTTTGATGACACAGGCTTTGGGAGGGGGGGGGCGGCGTGGAACGAGTGGGACTGGCTCCAAGTTCCTCAGTTGGCATCAGACGCTGTGACGGTCCTCGGTGCTTCTAATCAGGCCTGAGCCCAGACGAAAACACCAGGAAGGCACCCGCTCTCCCGGCTACACTGATCTCAGCCCCTGCACGTTAGTCCACACGCAGGGATCAGAGCACAGACAGCACTCTAAAAGGGCTTTCAGTGGGATTGATGCTAACTCTCTCTCTCTCGCTCTCTCTCTCCCGGCTTTGATTTCACACCATTTGATCTGTGATATATTGTTCCGTAACAAAGGTTCACAGTTTGCAGGCGGATGCAGCTGTTCCTACCCCTAATAAATTAGTGTGTGTGTATGTTGTCCCCCCTCCCTTCCGTGCACTCACAACCTCGCTCTAATCCAGCCATCTAGATCAGATAAGTGCGATAGGGCTACCTGTGCGAGGCGGCGTTTGACAGGTGCAAGGGGGGAAGCTGATTGAGATAATCCAAGAATAGGTTCAATGCAAATGCAGATACGTGACGAGGATGGATGGATGGATGGATGGATGGATGGATGGATGGATGGATGGATGGATGGATGGATGGATGGACACGCGTGAACAAGACGGATGAGTGAATAGTCATTCCCATGTATAACGCCGCGACTCTGAGATCGCGATCATCACGACCAATAGACTGTCAAGGTCAGCGGCGAATTTATTTATTTTAATTTTTATCAAATATTTGGGCCATGAAAATGTCAGCAAAAGGTGAAAGAAACCCACCCGATGTGTATTTTATTAATGTCGTAAACCCCAATGTGACATCTCCAGATGTCGTTTTTTTTATGCGACCAAAGATATTCAGTGTCAAAGACACAACATAGAAAAAGGAAAGCGGTAAACACTCACACTTAAGAAGCTGGATCAAGAGAATATGCGGCATTTTCCATCAAAGATTACCTCCCTGATTAATCCCTTATTGACATTTGATTCATGTCTTGGTGTTAAATATTGTGCAATGCTTCTTTCAAAGGGAAAGCTAATAAATACTTCTCGCTTCCTCATCTGTTAGTTTGCGGGGACAGTGATTTGTGATCCTTCTGTTGTTCATCATTGTCCCCTCGTAGGCAGCTGATCAAGAAGGCAGCCGGGGAGCCGTGATCACATTCGAATCAGCCCGCGATTAATTATACATGTGTGCCGTCGCCGACGAATCCGTATTTGTTCCTTGTCACTATATATCGCGCATGTCAGTCGTCCTTATGTGTCTTTTTTCCTCAAGGCGAAGAAAACAAAGCGGAGGCGCTTGTTTCTCTACAATAACCAATTTGTAGAATGTTCTAGAAAGTTAAACGTTTAATCGTTTCCCTCTCAACCGATGCTGTTATCACATCCGTGGGGATTTGGAAAATGAGGAGGAATACACTATATGTTATCCTCAACTCGCAACAGACGTAGTTAACCTCACAGGGGGATTTGTGTGCATGTTGTTAGACAGTTTGATTAAACCAAATTAAAAAAGGGGAGGGGGGGGTGTGAATCCTAAAAACTCACTAAATATTCACTCAGCCGCCGCCGATGGTCTGAGGCCTCTGAATTTCTGCCTGACCCGGCACTTAGAAGGTAAGGAGCTGCTTTGTTTTATCAATAAGACCTTGTTTTCATGGCTGGTCACCACCCCGGCAAACCAATCAATGGGGCATGCTCCGCTATCGCTGTGAGAGAAATGAAAAATAAACCCCAGATAATCCTCCAGTTAAAAGGTTACTCAGGGCGATAAAAGCTATTTTGTTAATTTATTTACTCTCTGCAGTGGAGAGATAAAGAAAAGGAACAATTAGGGAATTCTAGGTGAGAGATTTTAAAAGGGCAATGACATTGGGTTAATATTTTATAAGGCCTGATTGGCAGAGACCTGGAGAGGCCCTTTGTTTACAGAAGCCCCAGACGGAATGATTCACTCGCTTGTTTTGGCCGACTGGGCGGAAATGGAATAAATATCTTCATCCTTACCTTTTAGAAACGTCAAACAAAAGCCCGAGATAAAAGGTTAATGGCTCAATCGCAACCAGCAGGAAATACTATTATGCTCCCTTTCTCCCCCCCCCCCCCTTCCTTTCTGCAAACTGGAATCGCTGTTGATACAATCGGGGGTTGAATTCCTAAAGATACCCGAAGATGGGAGGAGCGGATGAGTTCCCTGTGTAACTGAATCCACTGAGGGGAGTGCGCTCACTTGGGCTAAACATTGCGTTTGTGGTTCCAATTGATTTATAACAGATCATAATCACTGCATTAACGTCGTTCTGGGTAATAAGATCTGCAGTCGCCGCTTCCGTCGGCAGAAAAGAGTGTGATAGTGAGATGTCGGAATTTTCATTTTTTGCAGGGAGATCTGAAACCGTCCCTGATACCTCGCGCGATGTTACACCTCTAATGCCGATCACTTCGTGTTGGCTTCCTGTAAACGGCGGGTGAGAACGTGAATTAAATTATTGGGCTTTTATTGCGTTGTAGCGCTGAAACTGGACCCGTGTCTGTAGTGTATTGTTGGGCCCCGTGTAATCTGATTGCCTGTGTGGCGCAGTGTGTTGGATAGTATCGGGTTCCAGCCGACTCTGCTGGGTCAACACGCGGGGCCCGGCCCATTAAAGGAAGTCTGGTTCAGGGAAAGTTCACCACTATTTTCTTTTCACCATGGCAGCAAAACAAGAAAAAGAGAATAGATGCGTAACATATTTTCGGCCCCGGCCCAAAGCTGGTGGGGCCTATTTTGTTTCCTTAATTGAAGCCAGAGATATCAGGGGCCCCCGAATATCTTTAGCACAAATATAAATAAAGCAAAAGGGGGCAATAAGATTCTTTCATGATTGACCTCCGATGCAGGAATAACACTGTCCAAATAAGTCCGATTCCAAAAACCCGGAGCGTCTTACTCTTTAAAGCAGAGAGGAGAAAATGAAAATAAGGGGAGGAAATTAAGCAAAAACAAACTCCGGATAAGAATCGAAAAGCACCAGGAATTCCAATCATAAATCCAGTTGTTGCTTGCTTTTTTTTTTTCTTTCCCCCCCTCCTGCAATAATGGCCTAGTTTGGAGCAGTTTCTGTGCCAGGGCTATTTAGGGAATCAGCATCTGCCGCTTGATAAATAGCCCGGCTCTTTTGTTTGAGGCCAGGTTGAGTTCCTCCTCTGGACAGAGCTTATTAGCCTGGATTCCTCCTGACCAGCGCAGATCTGTTTGGATGTTAACATCGCGCCTCAGCTGCGGTGGGGAACTAAAGAACGCATTGTTGAGGAGCATGATGCCGAACCTGGATGGGGGGGGGGGTGGGTGATAACCACTCCACTCCCTCCGTGATAAAGTGTACGCCATCTTCTGTGAATACAAGACGAAATGCCATTCATTTCTGAGAGGCTTTCCTGTTGCTCCGAGGTTCCTCAGTTCAAAGCATTTCTTCTTCTTTTTTTTTTCTTCTTCTTCCAGTCGGTGTATTGTTTTCATGGCCGGCCAGCGTTATTTGTGTGCAGAGAGCAGCTGAAATGCGATCCCTCCCGAACACGAGGGAGGGAGAGAGAGAGAGAGAGAGATTCCCTCGCAGCCCATCTGAACTCAACCTTAACTCGACTGAGGCCCTTTGTACCTGGGTTCACATCCCTTGACACGATCTGCGGTTGATGTGACACTTTTTTCTTTTCTTTTTTTTTTTGTTGGTCCATTTCAGGGCCCTTTTTTTTGCTTTTAGCATTGTTGGTAAAAAGCCTTCTTCCTTTTTTTTTCTTACCCATCACACACCCTCTATTGAGGTCTTTCATAAATAATTCAGCCAGAGTACAAGTGAAAGTGATGACAGCAAAACTGTCTGCGATCTCTCCCCCTCATAAGATCAAAGAGGCACTTCTATAGAAATAGGAATTACATTTCCAGACGTTTGTGGGTTGAGCAGGGGGCACTCGTTTCTCTCTTTGCCACTCACTCCCCCTCCTCTCTTCCTCGCTCTGTGCCCTCCCCTTCGCCTGCCGTCTCGTCGCCACTTCTTCCTATCACTTGTGTGTTTTCCCCATCCGAAGGGGCCGCGGCTGAGTGAAGGTTTGCTTTTAGTCCTGAAACCCTCCAGAGCGGCCGTACGAGGGAGTCAGCACATTGAGACGGAGAGAGCGGCTGCACTCTATTAGCAGAACTGAGGTAAATAAACCTCACCAGACACGGCTGAATAAATTCAAACCACTAAAGGCTGCGAGGTATCTCGACTAAAGACACCGCGTCGCCCTGCGGATGCCGCCTCTGGGAAATGGTGGTGAAATGTACTGTAACACAAGCAGCCTCCTGTACTGTACTGGGTGACAAAATCCAGAATGAGCAATTATCTTAAAAACAAAACAAACAAAAAACAGCTCATCAGTAGATTACAATTAATTAAACTGTAAATATTTATTGGATGTGAGCGGCTTGTAAAATATAAGACGGTGATCATGTTACAAATGATTGCACCAATTTGACCTACATACACTGAGAACGTGCAAAAGAAATGTTATCAGTGATTAAATTCTCTTTCACCATTGTAAGGGACCACTCAAAGTGTCATGGGTTAAATCATTGACTGACAGATATTTTTATGGTGAGAATTTGCCCCGAGATTTTTTTTTTTTTTAAAAAAGAGAAAGAAATTCACCTAATAAGAAACTTGACAGTGACATTATTGCACGATGATGTTAGCGCACCCCCTTCAAGCCTTAACAGAATAATAAGTAACTTGAGAGCAAACCTCTCAGTGGGAGAAAAGCAGCTCAACAAATATCTCCCCCCCCGGTTTGATTTCCCGGTGATTGATTTGTAAAACAGACCTCGTATTTGTTCACGTTTCCTCCCGTAAAAACACCGCGGCTGGAAAACCCTTTGGTGTTTTTAAAGATGGATTGAACTTTTTGCGCCACGCTGGAAGTTCGTATCGGAGAGGGAACTTAGTGTCCTGGTTAAGCTTGAAATGGACTATATTGTACGAGAAATAATGTATGAAGCCAATATGTCACCTGTGTCAAGTCGCCATAATTCATCTTCAGCCCAGACACCCAGCTCCTTGTTCATAAAGAATGTACCTCCATAGGATCTTGGCCCCCTCATTATATGCTCATTGCATTTTCTTTGTCTTCTTATTTATTTTTTTTCACCCTGTGGGCTTTTTTTTTCCGTTTTGTAACTATAAGCCAGCAAAGTAGGTATTGATTGCAACTCGAAGCTGTATTAATAAGTGAATGAGTAAGATGTGTGGAGAGTCAGGGGTGTATCTGCTTCGGAGGCCCCCTTCTCTCCTCCACAGTGAGGTGGCACGGTCATTTATCACGGCTGGATCTGTGCCCCTCGTTTGGTGTAATAAAACTCCCCCATCAGAACCGTCCAACTGGTCTGAATCACTCTGTCACCCCACCTTCCAGCTAAGGCGCGCATTAAATCAAGCAAGCAGAACATTTCCTAAGGCAGCCATTGCCTTTTAATTTCCTGAAGAACCTTAAAATATCATTCATTACCAGAACTACACATATTTGGTTTTTAAAAGTCTCATAAATCAATAGTGGCCTGACTGCAATAATTATAACAAGTTAACATGTAATTTCCAGGCCGAGGGGCCGCGCTCTGGATTTTAGCATATGCAAACGAGGCAATTCAAATAGTGTGGGGATATTAATACGGGGGAACAGGTAACGAGGTACAGGTTATGAATTATGCATCGAAAAAGTGGTTGATCTTCAATAAAGGAAATGAATTCACCGTGTAATCTAATTAGTTGTGGAAGTCTATTATGTTGAGCTGCAGAAAGCAACTGTCCTTGAAAAGAAATTTATTTACAGTACATGTTAGCTCTTTGGAATGGAATTGCATTCTGGAGTGCTCCAAATGTTAACACCCCCCCCCCCCCCCCCCCCCCCCCCCACCCCCTCCTCCTGCCACCGCCAACACCCACACAAACCCCCTCCTCCCCCCCCTGCCAGTCTCCTCCGCGTCTCTCACCCGGCATTCTCCTCCTCCTTCTTCCTTAGCTCCAGACCCGGCCGGCCTCCGAAGAGGACCCAGAGTGTGACATCGCCAGAGAACCCCCACATCATGCCCCACTCGGTCCCCGGCCTCATGTCCCCTGGCATGATGCCACCCACAGGTAACGGTTTCGGTCTCGGTCTCGGTCTGTGGCGCTCTGTCGCTGTTGCTAAGGCTCTGATTCACCCTGTCCGGGTTTCTGCTATCTCCTTCTTTCTTACTGTGTCTCTTTCTCTCACACACACACACACACACACACACACACACACACACACACACACACACACACACACAACCTCCCTATGAGTGGCCACCCCGCAGCTTATCCTCGAAATGGCAGCCAGTCCAAAGTGACACATGCACCCAACCACCAGACACCAGCAGCTCACTCGTTTACCAAAAACAGATCCTCTGCTCAACGCCCGGAAACCAAATCGGGGGACGGGGGACGGTGGGGGAGAATAAATTGAAGTGGAGATCTTTTCTCTCAGATTATTCCAGTAGATGTTGCATTTCGCCTTAAGTGCATTCTAATTAGTGCGATTAAATCCACTCCACTGGTATATGTACATAGGCAGTGGTGATGTTAAAGCAGGCTTATCGCCACAAGAATCAACAACAACCATTTGTGCCCCAACATACCCCCGGGCCAAGTCTTATTGCGACTAATGCTTTTGTTCTATTTGTGGCGGGCTTCATTGTGACTGCTTTGATGTCGGTGGCTGTAAGTGCTCTCATTTGCATATTTTGCTCTCCTTTTTCGATATGTATTAAATGATATTATACTGTCAGAAGGAGCTCTTTGGATGCACGCTGGGTGTACAGTACACATTGGATTCAACCATTAAACTATTAAAATGTTGGTTTTCCATGGTGACTGGTGATTTGTAAAAATCTGTTGGGATTAGTCTTGTTTTTTTTCTTTCTTCCTTTCTATCTTTTATTTTCTTTGGCAACGCGGCGTCGGTAAGGTGCGGCGTTTGAAAATGTAATATAAATCCCGGGTCGGTCCACCCTGGAAGTTCACAGGCCACTGCTTTGAACTCCGGGGGAATAGGGTGAGGTCACCGGCTATCTGCGGCGTAGCACGGGAGGCGAACTTAAAGGCCGAAAGTGAACACAGAGGAGGACAAAGTTGAGATAGACCCCGTGTTATTTAGTGGAACATAAAGCAACAGAAAGAAAAGAGAAAAAAAAAAGGCCTTTTGATATCATCCCCCTTTAAAGCCCAGAGGGATTCTATGATCTTGACATTTAGTCAGGGTATTCAGGGGGCAGAGATAAAGTAATTGAGGTTTTTTGGTCCTCTCGTAACCGCCTCGAGCCCCCTGACTGCGCAGAGAGACGGAACTTATCAATCAATTCCTGCGTTATAATTAAAAACCATTTATTGTTTTGATGATGGCATTAAGCATTAAACGTCAAGGAAGTTACCGATTTTGACGGATTGATAATTAAGTGTAAATGACCACACAGGAGTTGGCATTTAAGCGGGCAACTAATTGATCTCCCTGTCATGTCCAAATGTACTGATGGATGATTAAAAAAAAAGCGAATGCTGGGAAACTGTCTTGGATTGTTACACTATCATGTCATGTCAAATTAGTTCATTTCTCAGATGAGTTAGCGTCGGCGCACATCGGGCTGGAACATGCGCCATTGGCTTTTTTTCCTTCTTTTTCTTAGGCTTCACCGATACACCGCACAGTTAAGAATGTCCATTGTCTCCTGCAATTGTACAATGATGGCGGTGCTTCTCCCCGCAGCAACTTATCACTCAGGACTATCTCATCGTACAGACTCAAAACCCTGTTTTATTTCATTTTTTTAAAATATTAAAAATAGGACATTGGACAACTAATCAGATCAAAAAAACGACGACGATATTCAACCGCAGCGTGCGGACGCCGTCTTCCTCACGCACTCCTTACGGGACCGGAGGAGCCCTTTGTGAAACACATTGTTAACATATGTAACTTTGCCCTTGACACCGGTTTCCATTTAGAGGAGGACATCTTAATATGCTTAGGTTTCCATTTAAGGAAATACCCTCACACGTGTGTGCGAAAGAACACGTGTGCATGTGCGAGTGTCATGACAGCGCTGGTGCCTGGGGGGGGGGGGCTGGGCTGGGGCTGGAGCCTTTCCAGTTGCTGATGCATTACAGGCAGATTGGCCCTCAAATCGGATTATTTGCCGCGGACTGACACCACACCGAGATGACATCTCCTTTAAAGTGGAGAGGGGGCCTCCACTCACACTCTGGCCACTACTTAAGCAGCAGCTCCAATATAATTCATTTATGTCCTGGCTATGGCTTCAACCTTTTGAATAACGCAAGAGTACTGCATTTACCATTAGAGAAATGAATGTCACCTACATCCTTACCGGGGAGCATCCTGTACTTTACTGATAGAAAACAATATTTCCTTAATGCTAGATGCCTCTGCTTTGCTGTACAAGTGTGTGTGTGTGTGTGTGTGTGTGTGTGGAGTGTGGATACCGGTGCCTGCCGCTTTATAGTAGGCGGAGACACAGTGTAATATTTATGTCCTTTTAATGTACAATTAGCACGTCAGCTTCCAGAGCGGATCATCTAATCTGGTGCCACTTCAATCTGCTTTAAAATAGATCCAGTGTGCACCAGGTAATTTAGCGTCACTCCTTTGTGCCTCCGCCCCTCCTCCATCAGTCCGCCGCTTGTCATAAGGTTAGCGCGCCCCGTAATTGATACTAAATTTGTCATGATGTGGATGGCGCAGTTCAAGTGGCGCGGCGTACCTCAGAGTCACGTCGCTCCCAACCCCGGTTTGTCATCGCTGCGCCGCCACCAGTCCATGCATTAAATTGAGGGCGGGGCCACGCTCATTGACATGGAGTGTCTCTTCCCCCGCTTATCCCCGCTCGCCTGATAAATAAAGTGTGTATTCATTGTTGCCCATGGTGCGGTCCCAAACCCAGACAGAAACACAACAGATAAGCTCTGTGTGTTGTTGTTGTTGTTTTTTTGTTTTTTTTCAAACCGCTGCTAGAGAAAGTCATAAAAGTCAGTCTTTTGTGTACTGATGTGAAAGTTAATCTGATTTTAATTCAATTATACGAGTTAGTTGCGGAGGGCACGGGCATTGGGCTGTTTGTTGTAAGAATGTTCTGACATTGGCGCAGGTATGGGGCAGCTCGCATGTTAATTAATGATGAAGATCCTGACAATATGCAGAGGCATGACAGCGTTAAGCCAGTCGGCTGCTGCTTCCTTTGCATATTAATAGATCCTTCATTATTATTTAATATGACAGCTGCTCCAAGGGCTACCATCAGACCTTGTCTCTGTTATTTGCTGTTTTGTGCCCCCCTCCCCATGTGACAGTGCCATTCTATTCTCTATTTGTTGTTCCCTTTCCTGTTCTGTGGCTGGCGTGGCTCTCGACGTGCGGCTGCGATGCGCTGTTTGCTTTGTGCTTTGTGCGTCTCTGCGAGAAAAGTGTGCGAATCTAAAGGTGACTTTGAAAAGAAAATATATACGAAGCCGGATTGTTTTGTTTGCATAGTAATGAATGCAGATTAGTGCTGAGTGGGCTCGGTCTAGTTGACGTTTAGACTTCTAGTGGCCTAATAGACTTGTTGCTGGGCGCCGCCAACGTCTCCCAGGCTCCCTCATTACGTCCACTGTATTGAGGCGCCGCGTTGTGCGGATATGACAATTGATCTGGCGAAATGGAACAATTATCAGAACAAAGATTTCAATCTGTGAGTGTCGCCTAGTCAAACACAGGGTGGAGGATGCAGCAGGATGATAAATGGGGAAAAAAATGGAAAAGTGATCATTTCATCTGTTTCACTATCATTCAAATCAGCGTTAATACGTTGTAATTACTTAATGCATATTTGATTTAACTGTTTCCCTTTTAAAAAAAAATTTTTTTTTACACTTTGGTCCAGTTTACAAAAGGGAATGAAATGCTGAGGGGAGACAGGCTGCAGTGCAATAAACAACAGAGCTCTCGCAGCCAAAGTTAGAGAGCGTCGGGGGGGGAGCAACACTGCGGCACTTTGAGCGGCACCTGATTTGTGGAGGGGAATTTATCACACAAACAGCCCAGAGGTGATTTCAATATTTACTCGGCAGTCTGTTCTGCATACGTCTCATTTGGAAAACAGTTGACTCTTGCCCATTATACACAAATGAAGGCTGACCTTCAGACTGGGCAGAGGCCACATTCATTATGTGGAAAAGTATCACCTTCTTACGAGGCAATGCCCCCCCTCCCCCCCATCCCCCCTCCCCTCCCTCTTCCTATGCATATGGAACAGCAAGCCGGGGCCCATTGCAAACGAGAGGCCCCTCGTTGACATGATGTATACTGTACGTCAATATGGTACTGATGTATTTTAAGATGCAAACAAGGCTTTAAATTATATGCACCTCCATGTCAGTGGCTCAGAGTGACTCTCGCCATCTGCCTATCAGCTGGGGATGAGAGGAGAGGGCTGCCCAGGCCGGTATGTTCTAGTGTGTGCGTGTTTTGTCAGTGCTCGTGTGTGCGTGTCTCTGTGTGTGTGTGTCTCTGTGCGTGTGTGTGTGTGTGTGTGCGTGTGCGCTCGTGTATCTATTAAAGCCACATGTTTGATTTCTACCTCTCCTTGTACTTGTGTCTCTCCCCGCAACTGCATGGCTAATAGCCGCTCTCGAGTCCCATCACGAAGACGTGACAGCTTAGCGATGATAAACGCGGACGTTGCCTTGTTCCGCATCAAACGTAAAGGCAAACCTGCATATCAAGTATGGGCAGCCTCTGTAAAAAAAGGGGCAGGTTGATACTGTATACTGTATTGTGGATACGAGTGATTCCACTAATAGGTACAACCCCCCCCCCCCTCCATGCATCTTTGATTTTGTCGCTAGGATTGGCAAGAGGAGTCGTGGGACTCTCCTGAGACACGTCAGGCCTAGGAGCTTTAGCACAGTCTGTCCCTGCTGCTTGAGAGCGGCCTCATGAATAAAGATTTCAGTCACGTTCAATACACCAGAACCCTGGAACTACCACAATGACAAACCAATGCTTTATGATCTCTGCAGTGTGCTCGGCATATGTATGTCTATAATCTCAGACTGACTGTATCAATCATGCGAGGTCCATGTTGATCGAGGTGGACAGAGCATGTGAAATATTGCCACTGCAGCGTACATTCAGGGATGACATGGGGGAAATGTGAACGATTATTTAAAATGTAATGTCAATAGTCGTTTAGTCTGCTCAAGGTATAAAAATGTTTTTAAAAACAGGGTTGAACCTGAAAAGAATCCATTTAAATTCTCAAAAGGATTTGGCCTGTTGATAGAAAGTGATATATAAATATGAAAGATGTATCATAATTGCTTTTTATGAGACAGTGAAAACATTTATGTTAGTTAATGTGACAAATTACAAATGACAAAACTGTCAGTGCACAAAAATGACTTTTTCCTGTTTTTGAGAATTGTTCATGATGTTTTTTTAAAGGTCTTTTTTTTTGCCAATATCCTTATTAATATCCTACCTCAAAAAACCAAAATGTTTTTCAAGAATTTAATGGAATGACACTGAATTCCACACATTGCTCCTTAGTTCAGTTTCACACACAGCCCTCTAAGTACTGAATAAACTCAAGGCTCTTTACAAGTTTTTAAAGAATAAAATACTTGAACCCGTTGTTCGTTGTTTAGACTTCTCCATTTCACGGGGCCTTGACTCTCAGAAGACGCATGTTATCATGAAGCACTTCACTATATAGCTGTGAAGAACTTGAATTCTTCACATTTCTTATTAGAGGTGATCTGATCTGATGAATGCATTTGAAGGCATCATTGGAAAAAAAACACCCGCTAAGAATTTAGTTTAGTTTTTAACATTTCGTTGTTGAAGTTGAACCTCTCACCCACTTCCTGTTTCAATAATCTCTGCCTGAGAGCCTGTCAAGCAACACCGTTCCACCACGCCGCTGTTATATATACATATATGCCGTGTATAATAAGTTGTACACACAGAATGCTTGCGTCATGCACTATTATCTTGACCGCATCTATTCCCATCAAGTTACAAATCTATCAATACGGCGACGGGGGATGCTGGAATTGGTGAAACATTCATAATAATCATGTTTCCACACGCACACACAGGGTTTCATTCCATCGGCGTGATAACCCGCTGTGAAGATACCCCCTGTCAGAAGATGAAAAAAACAAGCCGTGATCTCATAGGCGCTTACTCTGCGCAGTTTATAAAATTATTCATTGTTTTATTGTTTCAACCCCCTCCCCCCCCATTGTTGTTTTTTTATTTGCCAGGTGTCTAAGAGGTTTTTGCAGGTGGCAGTGGCTCAGCCCCAGTAGACGTGTTGCAGGTCTGTAAGCGCTCTGACTCCTCCGCCTCCTCTGCCTCCCTCTCTCTAGGCCTGACAGCGGCGGCGGCGGCAGCTGCCAACGCAGCCATCGCAGAGGCCATGAAGGTCAAGAAGATCAAGCTGGAGGCGATGAGCGGCTACCACAGCAACGCCAACCACCACGGGGTCGACGGAGAGAACGGAGACCTCAGCTCCAGCGTCGGTGAGGATGCCCTTCGCACGCGCACGTGCACACGCACACACACACACACACACACACATACACAGGCAGATTTACTTATCACTATTTTGACATACTGTACTAGAGAACTAATATATACTCCATTACCACACAATCATCTATGTACTATTTCAGTATTAGGCAGACAGACAGACAGACAATTGAGCCTTACGACTTCTAAGTTATGACCATAACAATCCATCAACTCTTGTTCGGACAAGCTGCTGTAAGGGCAGAATGGCATCATGTTTGTGTATCAAAGTACACATTATAATTGACTGGTTTATCCCAGCTTTGTCATTTCAGGAAATCGTAAATCCGGTCCAAAAATGTGTATTTTATAGAAGACTGAATTTCCAGTGAATCAGGCTTAGGACCACTACAATTGAAATACCCCCAAAAACCAAATGGAGTTTATGTCCATTCCAAATTTCTGCAGTGATACAGTACCTATCAAAAGAATTGACCCACAAATGTCCCTTTTTATCTTTTTCTGTTTTTTTCAGGGAGTAAATGTGTGCTCTTGTTTTATTGTGGAGTAAATGTGTGCTCATGCATATTTCTTTTGACTTAGACCTGACCCCCTTGTTTTCAAATTCCAATCAAACCATTCAGTGACAATTGAATCTGTCACTTTTCTGAATGTGTACACATATATATATATATATATATGTGTATGTAAACTTAATAATCGGTTCAGCAGTCATACAACAAACAGTGTTTTCTTCTGCGACCCACTGCATAACCTCCTGTAGTAGTTTTTTTTTGTTTTGTTTTTTTTTTTTTGTTTTTTTTGTAGTAATTTTTGTGTTGAAAAGTTTTGGTTTTTTGTTAATAGCTAAGTGAAACTGTGATCACAGTTTCCCAAAGCTATCAGCTTTTAACATGGTCTAATTGAATTGCTGTGAGAGCATTGGCTTTTCACTATGTGCCATTTCAATTAATTATTAGCCCTAAAATGCAGAAGGATTTTTTTTTTCGCAATATCACACAGAACCACTTAGTGTATTAAAGAGAATGATAATGTATGTTGGTGCGGCTTCATGAGCCCATTCCAAATTATAGACCAAAATGTAATCCCAGTAGCTTTGCTTGCTAAATGGAGGTTTTGATTCACTTACAGTAATAAATGGCTCGACTGCTGAACACATTTCAACGGCAATACTTGACACCGCGGGGGCTCACGGCGTGCGAGATGAAAACAGGATGTGTTCCTAAGCCGATTTAACAATGCAAAATGCATAAAGTGTGAGGTCAT
This sequence comes from Scophthalmus maximus, assembly GCF_022379125.1. Classification (NCBI taxonomy): domain Eukaryota; kingdom Metazoa; phylum Chordata; class Actinopteri; order Pleuronectiformes; family Scophthalmidae; genus Scophthalmus; species Scophthalmus maximus. The sequence goes on along the minus strand of NC_061528.1, from coordinate 6,060,015 downwards.
CACTCTGAGAGAATGGAGTGTGTAAAAAAGAGAATATGAGCGTACGAGGTCACGGAAATAAAGATAAATGTGAGCACCGACTGCAAGGCTATGGCAATGGAGCTAATAAGAATCTGTTTTATCTTTTTACAATTTAAATTGTAACCTTGAGCCCACAGCCAGCCACACAGGCTCCCAGTAGAATCATAATTCTGGCAAAGGGGGAGCAGCTCTAGGTGCGGGTGCACGGGCCACAGCATTAGCTCTCTGAGTGAAATATATGGCAGTGACGCCTCTCGGCCCCATCCACAATCAATTGGATTCTTTTCCTTTAATATTTACTCGCAGCGATGAGATGCTCGTCTGCATGGTGATGAACAGTCTGCCACTGGCGTTTGAAGGTGACCTGTCAGTGAGTATGGACAAATCTCTCGCTTGCAGAAATGTAGAAAATAAATCATTAGGGGCAGGCAGTCAAGACAGGGGCCCTCTCTCGCTCCCTCACTCACCCCGGGATTTAAATCAGCCCAGATTTATGATTTGAATTAATGCTTCGTTTGGTCAAAGGAATGGCCGCCGAGACAAATGATGTTTGGTACTGAAACCATCCTAATATTGATTACTGGTTGTCGCAGCAATCTCTTGTTTATATCAAGCACTCTCCTGTGACAGGGTGGCCACCAGGAGTCATCCTGATAATACGCCGGAGAAATATGGGCCGCTCTGCTCTGCCGGGGCCATGAAACACCGCTCGCAGTTGCGCTGTCCTCTTCATCCAGCCCCCGGGGCTTCCACCGGCGTGTTTATTTTTAATGGAAGCATTTAGCAATTTTCGCCCAAAAAAAAGAAAAGTGAGTCGACTTAAAAGAAAAGCATGATTACATTCCAGCAGTGTCTCGCTCCGGCGTGTTTTCTCAAACTATTTTGGACTGACAATGCCTAATATGTCCAGCTCTCGGGCCTAAACTTATAAATCACTTGACTGATATAGCACTGGAGTGGGCAGAGGGAAGAGGACTGTATTTGGCTGTGGCCTCGTCGTCGGGAGCACAGACTGGGGTATGACTTCATGCTGCTTTTTAAACAGACTCACACCACAGCTGCTCCGAGGAAATGGACTCGAGTTTTTATAACCGCCCCAGCTCGAACCAAGACTCACACGGGCAGATGTGTTTATTCGCACGTATGATGTTTCCGAACCGTGCTTACTCGAACTGAAGTGATAATGTACATGCCTGTGACAATACCACAGAGATCCATGTAATCGGAAAGAGCTACTACATAAAAAAACAAAACATCCCCGGGCTAAAACACAGGTGCCTCATTTCAAGGAATATCTTGTATTGCAAAGAGCTTAAATCAAAGCGCCGCGGAGACACAGCCGGTGAAGGACACTCTGTTCTGTTTGTAGAGTTGGATTGCCAGTCGCTGTCTTTGTGTTGATGTAGACGGAACGGGCTAATGTTTCTCTCCCTCGCATTAAATATTCATCACAATTAGACCTTCCTGTTTGCGTCAATGTTATTAATTATAAGGGGGGGGGGGGGGGCGCGGAATAAAAATAACAGCCAGTCCAACCCTCAGCCAGAATAACCAAACATCCTGAGTGAGGGGGGAGAGAGAAGGAAAACAGGAGTATACGAGGGAGATAAAAAAAAAAGATGGAAGATGTGGTGACACAGAACATTAAAAAGAGAAAGACTGAGTGTGAGGTGTGTGTGTGTGTGTGTGGGGGTGTCTTTCTTTGATTCTTCCTGTCGCTCTCTAGTTGGGCAGACGGAGTCGTCTCAGAGCACAATGTGGATTGTTGCCGCGTCTCTCAGGAAATGCCACAATTACAGATCACAGACCAAGCAAAACACGTGTGGCGCGGGGCCTTGAGGGGGATAAACAGCCCGCCATTCCCTCCCAGTGCACTGACCCCAGCCACAACCTTCATTACTGAGAAAGAAAATATTGTCAGCTGCCCACTAACAAACACCTGCCAATTTCAAGAGAAGGAATTGCTTTTTTCAGCTGCAGCGAAGGAAAATAAAGTGTTTCTCCGACCCCTCTGAAAAAAAGGAGTGGGAAGAAAGGATAATGCAACATTCACCCTTGTCCCTCTTTTGCACCGTCTCGCTTGCTTCCCTGCGTCTCGCCCCCTCTGCCTCTCTTTGGCCACTGGGTGCTGCCCTGCCACTCATCAGACTCATCAGCCACACTCGTCTAATGGAGCCGGAATCTTGTTTGTAATTAGATATGGGAATTCCGTTGTCATCGGCCAGATGATGCCACGATACGCAGACCGAACAACGTCTCAGAGCGAAAAAAGGAGGATCAGCGGCTCTACACATTCAGACTCCATTTGCAATATTTCCTAAACCTGTAACGCCACGACAGAGCCGTTACATCCTGCGGCACCATGTTTCCAAAAAAAAAAAAAAGGCCTGCGAGCCCCTTCGTCTCACATCTGTGGCTTGGGTCCAGGCCGCCCGCGTCCAACGGGGAGCGCAGGGAGCCACATGCGAGGCCGAAGCTGGACGGGTGGTGACAGGTACCTGGAGTGTTGCCTGACTGGGAGTTGCGAGGGAGAGGCTCTGGGTGAGATGATGAGGAGGCATCGGTCTCTCTTCCCAGGGTCATCAGGCTAATTTCTGCATGCAAGCTCCACCCTCGTGCTCGCATGCGTACGTGCGTGCGTGCCTGTGTGTGTGTGTGTGTGTGTGTGTGTGTGTGTGTGTGTGTGTGTGTGTGTGTGTGTGTGTGTGTGTGTGTGTGTGTGTGTGTGTGTGTGTGTGTGTGTGTGTGTGTGTGTGTGTGTGTGTGTGTGTGTGTGTGTGTGTGTGTGTGTGTGTGTGTGTGTGTGTGTGTGTGTGTGTGTGTGTGCTTGCTTGCTTGCTTGCTTGCTTGCATGAGAGAGAGAGAGAGAGAGAGAGAGGGGGCCCTGGCCCCTGAGAGTGCTCTGTGAGGAGACCACAGCTGTACACTCCCAGCAGCTAATTGGTCCTTATCTAGCTGTCCCATTCATCTTCATTTTTTACCAATTACTGAGCATTATCTGTGTTCTCAGTTGGGTATGGGACTTAATCCTTTTTGGTTAAGCTGGTGCTACAGCTTGCAAATTTTCAAACAGAGGGAAGGAGGGGCGGCGGAGAAAGCAGGGTAAGGTGGAGAGGGGAAGGGGAGTGGGGGAGAGGGAGGGGGCGAGTAAAAGTCATAGCAAGAAACAAACTGAAACTTCCCATCATCCCTCACTGGCAGGAAACAATCAATAAACAATGACATCACACAAAGGAGGGGGGGAGGGGAATGGAGGCGATCAATTATTGGCGTTATAATTCAAGTCCTTGTTTGCAAACGTTGCAGCCTCATTGATTAGGCCGGTCTTGTTGCACTCACCATTATTGACTTGTTAAAACCATATTTTCTCATCATCGGTCGCTTTTGCGTCCGCGGTCACACAGATAACAACGCTTTAACAGGGGGGGGGCGTCATTAATTATTCACACGATGTATTCATTTTAAAGCACAGCGAGTCCCAAATCATCTTGTTTACTCTACAAACAATACCAGCCGAGTACATTGCGCATCCAGAAGGTACATCAAGACGACGCAATCTGGGACAGTTAGCATTAATTTTCCGAGATCAATGCGTAACTAGGCTCCTCTCTATGTGGGGTCCGCACTTGGCCACGCTGCAAAGCCGAGTGGAGTCGGCCCGGGGTCCGCGCACTAATTACTGGAGTGTTTACCGCTCTGCTGGATAGCATTTGTACCATTTTGGATCATATCAGCGGGCAAATGTGCTTTGCCATAGACTGATAAATAAGACATTAAGATGTCAGTGTGTACGAATGAAAGAAAAAAACAGTGGAGAAACATTAAAAAAAATGATCTGCATCAATTATGGAATAATAGAATAAGTCCTAAAATGGGTCAAATTAGCAGCTGCGCACGTACAGTACGTACAGGACACGGAGGCATGCGCGTCAGCGGACGCAGACGGTCGTGCAACACAAAAGCAGGACACACACACACACATAGAGCGACGCTGCTTCTGCACTTTGATAGGGATCTGTTTGGTCACACTCTCTGCGCCAGCTGTCAGCCCGGCTCCACTGCTGCGATTTAATTAGTCTGTTTATGTCCTTTCTAATAATAAAGCTCTCTGGGTGGAAGGACACGTCCAACTGGCCAGCCCCGCGCTCCCTCCAACCTTCTAGCTGCGCTCGTGCTGGTGGCCCGGCACGGCTCAATGTGGGCCACGGTGGAGGATGGTGGCTACTTCCCGCTCCTCCAGACAGAACAATGGCCCTCGGGCTCAGATCTGGTATCGCCCCCCCCCTACTCAATCCTAACCTTAACCATTAGGGGATAAAGCACATGCTGACCTGATATGAGTGTCTAGGGGGCAACTTCATCCATCTTCCTCGCTGGCTCTCTTGTGGGAGCCTTTGTCAGCCGGAGCTCTTGAGAGAGACTAGATTGTAGCCATGGGCTGAACAGAATTCATTTCGCGAACATATCATAACACCTCGTGTCGCTGTCACCGATTATTGTCTTGTCTGAGTTACGCCATTACAATGTGCTTTGTTTAGATTTTTTATTTTTTATTTATGTATTCCGCCTGGACGAAATAGGGGGGGGGGGGGAGTGACTGAGTCAGACACAGTGAGCTCGACAGACAGACAGACAGACTGAAGAGCTTGATGGGTCCCTGTCTGCCTCTTGGGATTTATTCGCCCCTCACCATCTCTCTATTAGTCTGCCAGGCTCATGGGAGCCAGGTGACAGATAAGTGGAGAAACGACACACACATTTTAATAGACATTTCAAAAGATAAACCTGATAATGATTCCTCTTGTTAATGAAGTCTAATGTCCTCGTTCTAATTCCGGCAGCGTCGGGCTGTTAGGCATCGGCGTAACGCTTGAATATGCATGATTGGGAAAATGCACGGCGGCGGCGCACCGACGTAGCTAACAAAACACACAAATGCGGACAACTGCAGAAATAGATTGCAATAACCGGGGGGGGGGGGGGGGGGGGGGGATTGATTAAACATTATTTCCGTAATGATCCATATCAAGTCCTATCATCTTTTGAGTGGCAGTGTGGAGTTGCACGGTATAGAGAGGAGGAGGAGGAGGAGGAGGCACGAGGAGAGAGACAAACCTCATGTCACGGAAATATTTGTGTGATTGTCTCTTGTGGTTAGTCACAGGAGCAGAGCTAAAAAGAAAAATCCAAAAAACCCCAACAACAACTGACCAGTCGAGTTGTCACCCCTCATCAGCATTAGGCCTCATTCTCCATTAATTGGATAGATTAATTTGGCGCGCTTTGATGCCGCGGTGATGCATGCGTTCGGGCTGTCCCCTCCTCACTATTCTCTGTCAGGTTGAATTTAGCCAGGAGAGGGGCTGACCTTTGAAAGTGAAGAGATCAACACAATTTGAAAAGACAATGTCACTTGGTGTAAATGTGATACGTGTAATAAATGACATTCAACCTTTCAGTGATGATGAGCGTTCGCAGGTTGCAGCAATGTGAAAGCATACACGGCGTGTAATTGCGAAAAAGATTTGCGGAGCAGTTTTTCCTCGCATGCACATTTAAGACGGTGCCGCATTTGGAGTCTGGGATATCATGTGCTCTCATTTGGCTATGATCACGTCTGAGAGGACGCATTAGCATAGAGTAACAATATTACTGTGTACGCAATAACAGTAATGACAATACAGTGATGACGACGAGCAAATGACGATCTGTGATTACGCTGTAGAAATGTGCCGTCGCCCGAACCCGGCAGCAATCAGGGGCGAGAATCAAAGAGCGTTTGTGCGACATAAAAAAACAGTTGTTTGTGTTCCACGAGAGCACTCTGTGGGTTACCTGAGACGAGAGAGAGAGAAAAAAAGGTGTTTCTTTTCTCAATTATGATATGGGAACCCTCATCCAAATAGAGCTATCAGCCGCACCGGGGCCCAGACATCTTCGTCATCACGCCGCCGCTCCGCCGGGACCGAGATAAAGAGGGAGAGAGTGCAGGCGAGTTCAAACAACGCCGAGGCATTTCGCAATCTCAGCGTGTCCTTCACGCCGCGAACAAACGAGAGGATGGTATTTCTGGTAGACAACGGTTGTTTGGAATGACTCAGAAAAAATGCGATTGCAACAATTTAAAAAGATCCAAACTAACTGGACTGTTTTGATCTAAAAATTCACTTTACGGCCGGAGACATCTCACGCCTTGAACTTATTAGCGCTGCCACTAGGAACGACACACACCGCGTCACCGATACGCTCTCATGAGGCGACTGTAACCGAGGTAGTGATGCTAATTTTGCAATTAAAACGGACGATCTGATGACCACGTGCAAACTGATGCCCGCCCCCGCCCCCACCCCCCACATCCACCAAAAGCGATATGAAGACTCAGTGGGCCGTGATTGATAACGCTCGTCAATATATTTCATTCCAGGGGCCTTAGTCAAATGACAACTGGTTGTCATTGACTGAAAGCAATCTTTTTAAAAGGGGGAGCCTTTGCTAAGTATCAGATGAAAATGATTCCTCTGTCTGCTTGGGTGTCACTGTCTGTGGGAGCTTTATTGATTGGGCCTGAATATATTGCAGCCGCAGTAGTAACAGCTGCTGGTAATATCTCTCCTCTCCTCATGCTCGCCTCTTCTGCTCGCAGCACTCCCCCCCCCCCCCCCCCCCGCCGTGCGTATCGCCAGCGAATCGGGTAGCCGGTGCCCCCTCGCGCCGACGCAGTGCATTCATCAAGAGTGATGTGAGGCAAATGTGAAGTGAGCCTGGTTCTGACCCAAATTACGGCGGCGAAACGCCGTTCCGTTAATGTGTCCTGAAGGCCCGGCACGGCCGCACCGGCCACCGCCGGCCATGTGCATGATTGCATTAACTAAAAAAAAACTAAAAAACCCCACCATTGTCTCTCCTCCCGCTCTGTACGCTCACTGTTATCAAGCGCAAGGATGTTGGCATTGGCTGGTAAAGGTCATTTACTGTAATGGGATTTGCCACATGCGAGCATATGGCTTGATTATTGCCCTGTTCGTTAACATTTTCAGCAGAGAGACAAACAGACAGCTAAAAGTGGGGCCGGTGCGGGAGGGGCGGCGGCGGCAGTAGAAAATGTGTTTTGCATTTTCCCTTCAGAGATAGGAGGAACTTTTTTTTCTGATTTTTTTTTTTTTACAACAGATCTGTCACAGGGATGATTGATCTTTCAATTTCATAAGGAATGCGTGCCATTAGAGCTGAGGATTTAAATTATCCTATAAAAGTTGCCTGCCTTAGATTTTATACACTTAAAGGACAAACACCTCTGTCTGTCTCCTTGATAATTTCTACCACATGTCACACTCCAGCGGCTTGGGAAAGGGAAAGCAATTATGTTACCTCGTCAAACCAGAAGATGTTTTCTTATCATAGCTTCTCTTACATTTCGGTTACATTAGGAGTCTTGGCAGGAAAACCTCGGCCCCACCTGAATCGTTTGAAGTGTATCTCTTCATCCCTGCGCGCTGGACACACTTTGTTGTCGTGGACGAACTTGAAATGGACCCAATCGTGGCGGCTTTATCCGGGATGAAAAGCATATTGTTCGCATGTGTTTTAATAGGTCCGGCCCGCTCCGTGTGTGTGCGTGCGTACGTACCTATGCGCAATTATCTACGCTGCATCACTGCCCATATGTTTTCATGTTTACCTCCTCCGAGTTACAGCGAGATGTATTCTTTTTATGTGTCTGTTTTTGTGTATGAGTGTTGTGTGTGTGTGTGTGTGTGTGTGTGTGTGTGTATGTGAGCGCATACTCAGGTATTTAACAAAGGCAAGATGTTTGCTTTACTATCAACATAAACCGCACAAAAACAAAAGGCTTCAAAGTTTCATTCAATGACACTGAGGGGCTGTGGGTGGCTACATCAAAGCTCGATACCTTCCTCTCTCCCCCTTGTTTTAATGAGAAACAGGACTCACCAGCCTTGACTGAACCTGCCATCTGCGTGTGTGTGTGTGTGTGTGTGTGTGTGTGTGTGTGTGTGTGTGTGTGTGTGTGTGTGTGTGTGTGTGTGTGTGTGTGTGTGTGTGTGTGTGTGTGTGTGTGTGTGTGTGTGTGTGTGTGTGTGTGTGTGTGTGTGTGTGTGTGTGTGTGTGTGTGTGTGTTTTCTTCCTCTTGTTTGCGTGTGTATGAATGCGAGAGCTAGTTGTGTCTCTCTGTGTGTGCGTGTAAGCGAGCACTTGCGTTGCGTGGAGTGGCCCCGGCGATGCCAGACAGCGTATTTATGGAGGCTGACTCTTACGTTTGATCTAATGGCTATAAGGCTCCCTCCCTCCAGCCTCGCGAGGAGAAGGGCTTCCGATTTCCACAGGAGATTAACAGTTATGGTAAAGATGAATAGCTGATTAGCGCTGAGGAGAGACCTCTAAATGTCTTGCCTGCATGACAGACACTCTTTCACGAGCCGTTCATTTCCTCTTTTTTCGGGGACCCGGTGTGCGAGCCGCTCGACGCGAACCACAACAAAGGCCCCGTGCGTGCGCGCGCCGCCCCGCCTCACCTTTCTCGGAGAAATGCACACACGACATGGGGGCATTTTTACAGGCGCAATTAGGAGGGGGGCGGGGGGAGGCGAGATTGTTGTGCGGCCGCCGTCTGCGTGTGCATTGTGCGGCGAGTCAGTCCACTTTAGCTGCCTGACTGGAAACGGGCCCCCGTTCAGTTTGACAGATCAGAAGAGGAGAAAAAAATGATCTCGACACCACGAGAAACCAAAGGCTGAAGCACGGACAAATCAGCCCTTTGTCTTGTTCAATTCAAATCAAAGGATAACCAGGAATGTTTGTTTGACAACAGCCTTTTACAGCGCATTGTTCTGGGGCCCAGAGCCTCCCCAACAAAGACAGATAGGCTTTAAACAAGTCATTTAATTAGCACGGGATCCGCGGCTTTGGCTGCGCCAACCAATTATACATTCCTGAAGGCATGTGCAGGTCCTATTTCACGGCGGCGCGAAGCGGATCCTCTCCAGCCCTGTCTCTTACAGTACATCTCCCCGTTTCCATTTAAGAGAAGGTAAATAGCCCAGACAGACAGCTTCATTAGCCGGCATCCGAGGAGCGCGGGGCCGATTGTCGCTTAAATAGTGCGCTTTTACTGCGGGCCCGGCCGGCGACCTCCGATCAATTACAGCTGACATTATTGTTTGTCGGGGAGCTTTTTTTCTCCTGGACAGCGGGAGTAAAAAACGAGATCAGGCCTGAGCTTTGGCTGGAAATGTAATCTTCCCCCCTCTCTTTGGTTCTTTTTCGCTCCACAAACAATAAATCATTCAGTTGAAGAGATAATAAAGTGCCAAGTAGGAGCTAGTTTAATTTTTGTCAGGGGAAATCTGTCCACAACAGAGTTAAGGGTAAGGGGCTGGCTGCCGCCGCCGTACCATTTTCAGTGACAATGGCTTAGTTCCCCTTTTTTCCCCCCTTCTTATTTCCCTGTGTAGGGTTAAGATGGCCACAAAGGCTGAAGTCCTGTTTAGATGAAGATTAACTGCGGCGCAAATCACTGCAGGTTATCCTTTCTGTCATCAAAATAAATTACTGCTCCCTCTTTAATCATTTTAAAACATTCAGCGTTCAATCTTCTTTTTTTTTCCCCGGGTGTGATTCTGCTAAGTATCGGACCTATCGCGAGGCCGCGCAGTCTGGTTCTGATGTAACAGCTTTTTAATCATGTTGTTACCGAGGGCTGTTTTAATTCATTCAATTCATCCTCCGCGATTCAGATCTTTGCTCGTCCATGCGCGAACCTCGCCGAGCGCCGCGCAACATAATAGCTGAGCTGTTTATATTGGTATTAAGTGATTTGTAGTTTTAATGACGGTAAATAGGAGTTCACCTTTGCGGAGTCCCTCGGGCTTACTTCAGGTAAATTACTCCGAATGTATTGTTTATGCCCTTCAGGAGGAGGGGGAGGGGAGGGGGGGGGGGCTTGTGGGAATTCACCTCATCAGGTCTAAACTTCTGAATCAGAGATAAACAGAAACCGACAAATATGTTCCTGAAGGTTTCGCCCACTGGAATATCTGCACAATAACCGAGTGATTAATGAGTCCGAGTAATATTTGTTGATTCAGTTTTTTGTAAAAAGGGATACAGATTAAAAAAAGTGCACGCATATTATTACCAAGTTAAAAAAATGTGTTGTCATTCTTAATCCCTTCATTTAACAAGAGCAAACGGAGGCAACGGGAAGCAATTGCATATGAATGAAACCAAAACACTTGATTGGCTTGGCGAGAGAAAAAAACCGCCAGGTTCGATGAATAAACCAATATCCTCCTCACCTGGCCTCTTTCAGCGACAAATAAAGGGATTCGGTGGACCCTCGTTGGCCCGTGGCACATTCCCCCACAGTGGCCCTGAATGGGCCTTTATGGGAGGAACAGCGCTTTCGGGATGGGGTGACATGAAAGGGGCTGGACAGGCACTGAAAGCGAGACTAATACCCACTGGAGGGAACAGAGGTCCAGTGTTTTCCCAAACCGCGCTGCTTTTATACGTGGCGACACACCGCTGAAATTCATGTACCGGTCAAGTGCAAGCTGCAACAAAGAGCCCCGGGAAAGTAGAGGAATGTAATCTACCCACGAGTTGACTTATTTCGGTGATTCTCCAAACTCCTTTTTTCGTACTTTATTGATTTTTTGGAGGAAAAACCTCGGCCCGCTGAGGAGCATGCGCCTTTATGCGTGTAGCTGTATCGGATTGAATGGGCATTATGAATTCTCTCAAAGGGAGAATACGTCTCTTCACCCTGGCCCTTGAGTGGCCTTGATAGGTAGCCTAGACCTCTTCATGTTGTCCTATAGTAAATACCCCCGCAATCAGGCCCTCCGCGGTGTTTTTTAATTGAGCTTAGCCCCGCTGAGTAGTAATTGATTCAGTCTGAGCCACAGCGGAGGCGCTGATACAAGGTGCTGCTTGGCTTCCGCCTTTTTCTTTAATCTCTCCCCTCCCTGCTCTATATTGTTCGGGACTGCTCGCCACTGAGAAACTGCATGCCATCTTTCTTGTGGAAATCAATGCTTCTTTTGGAAGGAGGCGGGGGAATGACAGAGGAGAGAGGAGTGCTTCTCGTGTCCTTTCATTTTTTCAACCAGTGTCCTTCTCTTTGGAGGCTTCGCCATGCAGATCTCCTTGCCCTTTGGCTACTGATGTTTTGTCAGAAGAGAGGAGTGGAGTTGTTTTGTGGATCAGCTTTCTGTAGTGCCGTATCTTTTTTTCTTTTTTTTCATCCCCCCCCCCACCACCACCCACTCTTTCTTTCACGCGGCTTCTTTTCTTTGCTTTTCTTTTTTTTTTTTACCTTGAATCAAGCTGCCAAGAAAGGGACGAGAAAAAAAAAAAGGAGTGAAAAATCAACAGAGGGCTCAATCAGATCCAATAGTGTCTATGAGGTTTTCTTTAAAGCATTTGAGGGAAGCATTTGAGCGGTGGAGGAATGAGACCAAACTGTTCCCAGTCACTTTTGATCCTGCCAGTTCAAAGTCCCCATAGAGGCAGGGGCAGAGGGAGGGGGGGGGGAGGGGGGTACAGACACCTAGCTTTGACCTTCTGTCTGCGCTCATGTCCTTTGAAAGTTGGCTTGTTTTCATTAAGCCATTCAGGAGCCCGGTGCAGGGCCACAGTTTGACTAACTACGAACCCCCTATGGTATCTTTATTAGACATTCTTTACATTGTCGGACTACTAATGTCTTCAGTTTTCCCCAATTAGGGCGTCCATTGCCAGACAGCAATTGAATAATTTAAAACATTTGTAAGATATCTCTGATGTTGTAATGGAATAATTTGTGTGCATATGAAAGAGAGAAAATGAAAATCCCATTATTGTGCGAGCTGAAAGTGACTCTTTTTTGGGGGGGTCTCGCTCTCGTCGCCCGTCTCACTGGTCTGGAATATAGACGGCTATAATTAGCCCAAAGTCATTGCCATACTGTAGTCTGACGGTACTTGTTTGTCATTAGCACATTTAACTAGTCATTTGGGTAATGGCTTTCAAGATTGCCTTTGTTTTTTACGGTGATATTTTTTATATGTAAATATTGAGACAATTTCCATAATGTGCCCTTTTTTTATTCATCACAGAATAATTGATGCAACTTTACTGCTGTGTAAACTTTGGTCTTTGAATGACTGTGTATATATACTGCAGTTATCGCGCCCATTCTTTCTTTATTATTATTGCAGTGGAATCTATTATTAACATATATTGTAAAACATTTATGTGTATTATGTTAACATGGAAGGATACCCAAGAAGCAATTAATTTAAATTATTCAATTTTTTTTTTCATCCTGATGGATCGCAGTGTGAGGATTTAGTGTTATTGGACGCCAATTTTTTAAAGGGTATCTCTGTGGTGGAACATTTTTGATTACTGAATTAACAGTTTTCCGAGTTTCCCCCAGTGAATATCTCACTCATGATACGCATCATTGGGTAACCAACAAGCTCTTCATGTGTCGCAGGCCTGGAACTCCCCTTCATGATGATGCCACACCCCCTGATCCCAGTCAGCCTGCCCCCAGCCTCTGTCACCATGGCGATGAGCCAGATGAACCACCTCAGCACCATCGCAAACATGGCGGCCGCAGCACAGGGCCAGAGTCTGCCCTCCAGAATGGTCACCTCTGTAATAAAGGTAAATTTTAAAACAGAAATCAGCAACTTCCTCACTCCTGGTTCAGTCTATACATGGATATTTATTTTCGGGTGGGGTGTTGTGCTTTTGTGGATGCTGGGGTTCCAGGAGCGTGTGCCGGACAGTCCCTCCCCTGCTCCTTCCCTAGAAGACAACAGGAGGCCGGGCAGTCACCCGTCGTCCCACCGCAGCAGCAGTGTGTCCAGCTCCCCGGCCCACACAGAGAGCTCCTCAGACAGGATACGTACGTTCACCTTGAAAAAGCCAAAATGTGCCGTGCAAACTGTTGTTGTTTTGTCTCATTTACAAAGAGTCAAAATGCATCTCCTTGGTAATATCACTCCTGTTTTTGTCATCCTCTCTCCAGCGATGCACCACAACGGCATGTCCATGAACCACACCCTGCTAGGCCTGTCCCCCAACATGCCGCCCGGACCTAAAGAGGGAGACCTGGCCCACGACATGAGCCACGAATCAAAGAGGATGCACGCCGACAAAGGTCAGTCAGGTTTAATAAATAAAAAAAGGATGGTAGAGTTGTGTAGTCTAAACCCTACAGTTAACAGTATACTATCCACAAAGATTTGCAGTGTGGCCGCTGCAAAATAAACAGGGAAATGTGTTGTTGCTTTTCTAAGATCACAAAATAAGATAATTTTGCCTTTTTATGTTACAAACTCTTCTTTTTTTTGTAGCTTTTGGTTCTTGTTGTTCAATGTTCCCAACAAATCAAAAAGTTAGAGCCAAAGTAACTCAACTGCTGTCCTGGACACTAGGCTCTATTCTAGCAGCCCATAATATATAAAATGTAATTCAGGAGAAAATTAAGTCCGATAACAAAGACGAAGTCTCACAGTTTTCCACAAATATCTGGACCGAGTTAATCCCAAAAAATTGACGGTTGCAGTGGGAGACATTTAGTTTATGTGTCACCAAAGGCAGAACTGCTTTTCTGAGTCCACTGTCCGTCTGAGTGCATGAAAAATGAATGAACTTAGATTGAACACATTTTGTTGCGGACGATTAACATTACTTATATATTTCCGAGGTCTTAAATATACAGTTTGAGAACTGATCAGCATGAGACAAGTGTGTGAACAACCTCCCTGTTTATGTTTTGTATATTGTGTGACTGTAACCGTACTCCTTATATAGTGAGTCTCAAAGTTTCTAAGTTTAATGTGTTTATGTGCTTAATGTATTTTTGTGGAAGACTAAAAATCAAATATGCCAAGAGGTAATCTTTATGAATGTGTTTGTGTACAATTGTGTATGAAAGCCATCACTGTTTAGGAACCCCACAGAAACAAGGGGTTACTGTGTCTACCCTCTGTAGATGCTTTACATTTACAACTTCTGTTTGCTCTACATTGCACCCACTATGATCTCATTTCATCACCTTCTGAGATTACGAATCTACCCATTAAGTGCATTGTTTTTTAACCATTTTACACACGTTACCTGCATTACCTGCAAAGCTCCCATAACTTTCGACAAATGATCACTCAGATTTTTTATGTTCCCATGTTCCCCATGCAGCCATGACCGCTGCAGTAACAGGACACAGCATCCAACAGATGTGGATGCCCCCAAAATATCCCTACATGAACACAAAAGGTGGGAAAGGGACAAGAAGGAGCTGCTGTCGAGTCTCCAAGTTCTGTAATTAATGTACAAAAACCAGTGCCGTCACACAGTGTTAGAACTAGAAACAGGTTTCGTAGAGTCTAATTGCAATTTGCCTTACATCCTATTTCACCTGTTTCTATATGCATCAAATTAATTCTTATGTATTTACATAATTATGGTAAATAACGAGCCCTCACCTTAGATGTTCACACATTTCTCATCATCCCCCACTAACTCTGATCCAGAGGGTAGAATATTCCAAAAAATGTTAACCTCAATCACATTGTCCGGAGCAAATGTATTTATTATTAATTGCTGGCCTTATTTAATTATCCACAAAAAAGAAGAAAAAAAGAAAATGAAAATGAAAGAAATAGATAGATAGAAATCTGCTAAGCGCGGCGGATTAAATACAAAATGAAGCAAATAATAGAATTTAGTATTCTCTGTTGGTTTTAGCTGAGCTGTGCTGGGCGATGCAGGGTGGGGTGAGGCTGATAATGATATTAAAACCACTGTGGAAATCATTGGGCTGCATGTTCCCTGTTGGCAAGGCTGACGTGAAGATCAGTGTTAGACCTTCACTCACAGGGTGTGAAGCAGTGAATAGTAATAATTAGCGGGATCATGAGCGGAATTTATGGGTCACAAACTGTCTGTCTGCACGCGCACGTGTGTGTGTGTGTGCGTGCTCATGCTCGTGTGTGTGGGGGGGGGGGGAAAGGCAATTTAAGCAAACAGAGCAACACAAACGGAGAGGATGGACGGTTTTAACCAAGTATCTGGACACTAAATCAACCGAATGTTTCCTCAGCAACAGAGATCTTACATCTTAACTGAAGTGCCTCCTCCTCACTCGCATAATCAACACAAATGGACTGTAATTTCTTCGCAGTATTAGACGAGAAAAAGTAAATGACCAGGCAATCCACACCAATTCTCGACCGCTGACCCACACACACACATCTACCCGCAAACACACGCACACACACTGTATATTATCTTTGAGATTGTCAATTCCTAATATGTCACCGGACTTGATTAGGATTCCGCGCTCTCCAGTGTGTGCACCAGAGGTCTCAGGCTGTGGAAAACATTTTTATAAAATAACCCATTAATGCAGAGGAGTGCAACTAAATTAGTTACCAATTTGCTGAGCATGAATTAATGAAGAGAGCTTCTCCCGGCTCCCACAGTTGTAATTTTCATAATAACCCCGGACCTTTATTTGGCAGGTTGTTTAGTTTTTTCGTTTGAAGGTTTTCATTAGTCTAATGAGGACTGTGCAAGGGCGAGCAGTCAGCACAATTTACATGAGGAAGCTATCATAATAAATGAGGCAATTTGAATAACATGCACAGGTTTATGCAGCGAGATAAGAGAGATTGTAGCAGCCAGATTCGGAGGTAACCAATACATTAGAACCAACTAATAACCAAAGTAATTCCAATAAAAGCTTTAAGTGAAGGGAATAAAATTAATGATAGATATATTGAACTGTAATGATATGATACATGATGCATTAGATTAATAAAATGAACGCGCTCCATTGTTAAAGCGGGGAGAGGCCTCGCCATCCGAGGCTTTGTTTATGGCGAGCTCTTTTTTTTTTTAATTAGGCTTGTTCATCGCATCGGTTTGTTTAGATAAATGAGATAACATTCCAATGGTTTAATGATATCTCTCCACTTGTTTGATCTTTATGATCTTGGCAGAGCATTAAATTAATCTCTCGCGTTGCAAGAGAGGAGAGAGCGCGCAGTAGGTGCAGAGGAAGGGACGCGGTGCACCCGGCTCGTATGGTGGCCATTTAAAATAGCCAGGCGCCTCAGAGACAGGCCACCATAATGTCGCATCACTCACATCCTGTGAACGTGTTTCATCTTCTTCATGTAATCTCTGGTGATGAAGGACAAAAGGCTGTTTGTTGTCGTCTAAAAAAATAAAGAAAAGGACCATTTCCAAAGTTTGTGTCACCCGGTGCAGAGTAACCAGATGGTAGTTGTTGGTTTTTTTCGGGGGGGGGGGGGCGTGTTGTTTGAACTCGGTTATTTTTTGTCCAAATTTCACCGCAGAAAAAAGGCAGATTAGAAGATGTGTGAGGAGGGAAAAAAGAAAGGAAAAAAAGTCTAGTAGAAAGCTAAGTGTTATCTCACATGTGACTAATTGAATTGCTTCAAACGGAAAAAAGTCTGTGGCGAAAGCTTCCGACAAGCCTCTGTCTCGTGAAACAGCAGGTAGCTGACAAACAAGGGGGGGGGGGGGATTTGAAAGGTACGGAAGCCTTTGGCTGTAAACTCACTTTGGACATCAAACACTTTGACATCATTTTTTTCTCCTTTTTTTCCCCCTCGGGGGAAAAGGTGTTTGAAACACAAGCCATATGCATGTGCGTTGGAAGTGTAAGAGTTTCTTTAAATACCATGTGGCAGTTAAAGCATTTGGCCGACAACAAATGTCCCCACTTTGCCTCAGCCTCCCCACTGCAGTTGAGCGTGCCACATCGCTTTTAACGCTGAGGCTGAAGCTGCCCGACAGGAGAGTCGGAAGGCGACTGCAGCATGTAAACTGATTCTGTAAACCATATTTTGAAAGCCGGTGAATCACTGGTAATGTGATATTGGCACTTCCCCGGTAAACGTTGTGTATCCTCGTTGACACAACAGGAAGATGCGCTCACAACGCCCTGCCGAGCACAAATGGAAGCTCGCCGTGTATTATGTCACCCGGAGTTGCATCCCTTTCATAACCGCAATCAACTGAGCTGATCGCTGACGCGTCGAGCACCCGGGGTGACTGACCCCGACGGACAAAAGCCGCCTTCGCCGCGCCTTTTTCTTTGTCAGGACGCGGCCTGGATCGTCCCGTTGATGTGCTCAGGGCCCTGTGCATCGTCTGTAGCTTGAATGATGAAGTGGAGCAGGTACCCGTGTCACAGTCAATTACCATACAGCCACTACGGCCTGGGGCCCGTGGACGCAGTTGGTCTCATGCAGGGAGAAGGGATATGTTTTTTGTTTTTTAAAGACGAGAAAGACAAAGTGATTTGCAGCCTTTGTAGTCTTTGTTCTGCACCTTTTGTGCATAAGCATTTGCGTTCGGGGACTTTGGGTCAGGCGAAAAGTTTTTTTCCCCGCTTCAGTTCCGTGCTCTCCTTTTTTTTTTGCGCTGTAAATATTTCACTGACATTGATGGTATCTCCGCACAGTATCATTAAAAGTTCGATACGTTCCGTGTAAAAGCGCCGTCTCTTCATCTTTCTGACTTTAATGCATAGTGTTTTGCTCGGTCCTCCCGATGTCCTTGGCGCTGCGAGCTTCAAACGCATGCTGACTACCTGACTTTCCACCGAGTCAGGAGGCAAGATCATTAGCCATCACAACCCTGAAATGTGACTTGGCAGACAATAATGCTTTATGATCAAACAACTTGTCAGTGCGTCCCGTTGAAATGAAAGAGTGCAAAAAAATAATTCAATAGAGGATCAATCAAATTTTCCCCCGGCCCATGTGAGCGAGATTGCTGATGGTGCAGAGAGGGGCTATTCCTCGAGGACATGGGAGTTCATTTGGATATTTGTTCTCCCCGCTCATGAATGTTCCATTGCGTGACACCATCTCCCGCTAATCACATTTCACTGAAAAGGGGGGATGCTTTTAGGGACGTTGAAAAGAGAGAGGTTCTTTTTAATCTTTGAAATGCCTCAAAAGTGACAGAATGCTCTCTCCTGCCAAGACGCGAGGCTCGGATGGGGAGATAAATATGCTGTGGTCAGCTAAGTGTATCTAGTGAGCAGAGAGGCAAATTTAATAATGCATTATCATTCACTTGCGAAGGTGAAATCTCCCTGTCCATCAGAGGGCTGAGGCCTGTTTCATGTTACCCTTCACTGCAAATGAACAAGTGCTTTACTCAGCCATACCAGAGATGCACAGTAGGCACCGGCGCTCAAAAGAGATACGCTGCCCCGGACGGTGAGGGAGCAGGCCTGTAATCAGATCCGTCATCTATTGGTCCTGACGACGGTGGTCTTAATGATCACAGTCCTTAACTCTGTTGAACAAACTCTTGTTGAACAATAACCTTCTTTTTGTGCGGTTTCTCTTCCCCCCCCCCCCCCCCCCCCCCCCCCCCTTCTTCATTTCCCTCTCTCCCTGAGAAAACACAAGGTGCGCTTTACATATCTGAGCATCTGCTATTATGCAGATTGCGGAGGCATATTTACCCGAACGCCCTTGGACAACAAGCATTTAACAATTATGAAGATTATGTACAATGCAGGGAGGGTAAAAATTTGCGATTCAAAACAATTCGCATCTTCGCGACGGTTGCGGACAGATAAGGTTGACCCTGGCTGTGTGTTTTCTGTACTTTTTTCGGAGACATTTCGGCGGGGCTGTTTGTATAATTTAATATTTACATGTAAACAGTAATTACGTGATGCTGCCGACATGCCAGGGCCAGGCTCTGCCAAGGTAAACACCCGGCCTGGTCGTTTGCCACAGTCCACCGTGTTTACAGACTTGCAGAGCCGAGTGCTGTTTGTGTGCTCTTCCCTTTGGCAAAGCCCATAAAACACACGCAATTGGTTGCCGAGTGTCGAACACAGTCGCTCTTATCATCTGGCAGTCTGCTCGCCGACTTGAGGACATTGTGAGTCAAACCTTTAAATTTTCACTCTGCGATAATTACGCCGCTATACTTGAGCTTTTATATCCTTTCACTGAGAAAGTAAATCATTCCTAATAAAGAGAGGAAGAATAGGGGCGGGGGGGGGGGAAAGTGCTCGAGGACTAATTCTCTTCACTCCCTCCCTCTCTCTCGCTCTCCATTCTGCGTTTTTGAAAGCCTTTTCTCCGAGTATTCCAGTCACCTTGACTTTGCAGCTGCAGCCGTGTAGTCTGTTGCTTATCCTGCCTAACCCCGGCTTGTCAATTAGGTGTTTAAAAATTAATCTCTTTAACTGGAAATACCACGCCAGCTTTCTTCCGTCTGTAAATGAATGTTATTAATTCGCACAGTGCAGAGCCAGCGTTGTGAATAATGTTATCAAAACAGATTTCCACACGTTGAACACGTCGCTCCTATTAAAAGCCCTTAAGTATTTTTATAACTGAGAAACCAGGACTACTAATGGATTTGCATCCGGTTCCTTTTTTTTGGGAGCTTTCCCAGTGCCCCCTTATAAGCCCGGCCTCTCCGAGTTTACATTTCCCATTTCCTCTTTTGTTCTCTCATCTTCGTTTAAAAGCAGCTCAGCATATCCAGTCTGGATTAGCGCCAGCCGTCGTCGTCGTCGACGTGCGTTCGGCAGTGACAGAACGGCGGGGCCCGACAGGTTCACAATGCCAGGCAATGACACCGACGTGTCTCCCCCGTCCCTCCCCACGCGAAAAAACCCAGGGAAGCCATGATCTAACGGCGGGCCAACTATCTGGCCAACCACACCATGGCTAATGCTTGTTCCATTAAAACCTGATGATTACGGCGGGGATTTCCTCACAGTTTGTTTGTTCGAATGCTTAATTATCAATATGTAATTGGCGTGCGCGTCGCGATGTCGCGTTTGCACATTCGGTGGCGTATTCTGTACCGGAATGCGCGGCGCTATCGGGCGGAAACAGCACTCCCCAGTCCCTGGCCAAGTTAAGCTGCGCGAGGAAGTTGCTCTGATGAATTAATAAAATGCTAAACAAAGGAGAACTAAACAAAGAGTGGGAAATAAATGGCTGGATGATTAGCGGGTCAGAGAGATTAGCGGGGTATACAGTACAAATGATCCCCCCGCTGAAATGGGAATGATTCGGTGCACAACACCCCATCAATAGCTGAGTCCAATTTAATCTCTGAGATTCTTCTGTCAATAAGCGGTCCTGGTCAACGGGAGTCAATATGCAAAGACAATCTAAACACCTTCTAAGTGACTCACTGCTATGTCTCCCCCCCCAGTATTATCTTCCCCGACAGTTTTGGCTCATACAGTCAATAGGTGAATTACAGAAATCTATTGGGAGTCTGCCCGGCTGTCATTTTAGTATTTTTTACCCTCCGACCCGGGACCTTACCCTCCTTGTAAATCTTCAGAGTAAAAAAACTAAGGTTGCGGATGTAGCGCCGCGATCTCCAACCTTTACCCGCCTCGTCACGTTTTTTTTTTTTCTTCTTTTCTTGCTGCGACCACTCCAACCGCCATCGCCTCCTCTCCAAAATGCCACTTTTGTCTCCGCCACTGTTCACTTTAAGAGCTCATTTGAAGGTGCACTGGCAGAAACAAAAGTCCTGTGTGCTTTTATGCAGTCATCACAGTCAGCCAAGCCTGTAATCCTCAGAGGTCCGATAATGACATAGCCCCCTGCATTTATTACATGGAGGAGAGGAGAGAGGGAAAACGCTGACTTTGAACAAATGAACACTCTGACCTTTATGCAATAAATATGACATGGGCCGCATAAAAAGACAAGATATCTTCCTCCTGAATGGAAGTCAACACGGATTCTGGTCCCATGCCTCTTGCTCCCTCTGTTTCCATTTCTCCCTCTCCCACTCCCTCACTTGTTTTTGTTCCTCTTCCCCTCTTTTTCCGAGCCAACGGTTAAACAAATGAAGATGATTTGTTTTTCACCGTATTGTTTTAATCTGCGCCCCAAAAGCGCCGTTTGCATTCCATAATGTCTCTCCGCTCTTGTTAGTGTTACGCGTTCAACGTACTTCCAATTATATCGTGGACAATCATGTGCTTAGATTCTTCAATTGAATCATTCGCAGGCTCGCTCCCGAGCGATGAAAAGGAACGGAAAACACGCCGCGAGAAAAAGGACAGTTATTAAACGGAGAGAATCAACCTTTCACCGTGTCTTCTCTGATCTCACTGAGATCCCAATTGAGCATTGTGATTGTCTTTTGTCACCTCACACTGCCTCTCCGACAGCAGAGGATTTATGGTTATTTCCTCCACGCAGCCTGTCCATCTGTGGCTCTATCTTCATATGGCCTTGAGAATACCATTCAATTTATTAAGGCAAACCAATGGACTCATTACTTTAAAAAGGTGGCGAGAGAGAGAGAGAGAGAGAGAGAGTGTGTGTGTGTGTGTGTGTGTGTGTGTGTGTGTGTGTGTGTGTGTGTGTGTGTGTGTGTGTGTGTGAGAGAGAGAGTGGGAGAAGTGACACACTGAATTGGTTATTAATGGAAAGGCACAGCCATAGGGCAGTTGAAATTTAATGATATCCTACAAGAAAATATGAGGGTGTCACTCTCCAAAAAGTCATGCTAAATGTCAACATTTTAAGGTCTCGCCGCTAATTTTATGCCTGTGCACAGTAATGTTTTGGAGAGCATTTAGGAAACACGGCCCAGTGGCCAGCCTGATTATCCCGCTCACCTTCTCTCCTCTCCCCCAAATGGGTTTGTGCATCAAGCGATTTCATCTCTAAGTGAAGGGAACATTAGGGAGGGGAGAGGAGAGCGATAGAGGAAAACACGCGGTTTGATTTTCATGCTGTGATAAGAGAGTGGGAGCCAAATGTTACCTGTTAATCTCGCCCAAACCGACCGGGGCTCTTGACTTTGTCCCCCAGCAGGGATGGGGCAAACACTCATTTTCCTCTCTCCGTGATGAAAAGGAAATTAGCTTAAATGTGATGAGGGCACATTAGTGTGTGCCATGCATGGGTGTGTGTGTGTGTGTGTGTGTGTGTGTGTGTGTGTGTGTGTGTGTCTGTGTGTGTAATGGTTGTGTGTGTGTGTGATTGAAGTTTTTTTTCTTCTTCTTTGTTTGTTTGCATACATCACGCATGTGTGTGTGTGTGTGTTTCCCCCGTGGTCGGTGTGTACAGTACATTACACACACGTACACCCAACATATGCAAGTGATAGTCACTCGAAAGGAATTTGTCTTGTATGGATCATCACACACATTCTCTCAGCGTTTTCCAGTAGGTTTTTTTTCTTCCGTACTTTAGGGAAAGTGTGCCTGCGAGTCAATCTTACCCTCCAGTAGTTTGATTATACACTATCGTGTACAATTTTCCTGTCCAGGTGTCGTGAATATTCTTCAGACTTTTTTTTTTCTTTCTTTTTTTCCGCGCAACACTTCTTTTCGAAAGCAGCGCGGCGGTTTTAATCTAGACACGGAAAACATGTAGTGATATGTTTGAAACAAGCCTATGGCATCCTTCAGTTTCTGTTTAAAACTACCACACAGTCAAAGACAAATTCATTTTGCCTGAAAGACCCTCGACAGGGTGCAGACATCATTTGCAAGATAAGCCAGACTGGCTCATGTTTTTTTAAACTGCTCAAATTGCATGCGAGTCCTTTTTCTTTTTTTTTTCCCCCTTCCGTTTTTCTGCATCACCGCATTTGTACCAGAAGACAGATATTTCCCTTGACAAGATTTTTTTTCTCTCCAAATCCACCGCTTTTTAAGTGCAAGTGCAATAATGCTGCGTTGGCCGCTAATGGCTGTCCGCGAGGTCATAACTACTCCGTTTGAAGGAGGCTGGTTTCTCTCCCCCCAGCAGCCCTGGCAGGTCAAATCAAATGTAATTGTGCAGCGAAAAGCAGCGCATTGCTTTGTGCCGGCCGCGCTGACAACCCCCGGGTTTAGCATTCCGTTCTCCTGCTGGGAGGAACACAGGTTTGCAAGGACAAAGGCTTCACCTGTCAATATATCACACTGACTGGCTGGCCAAATGTACCTCTGCATTCCCTCTCTCTCTCTCCTTCTTTCCTCCCCCTTCTCTTCTATCTCTCTTCCCCTCTGTCAGCCGTTCATCCTCCACACACCCATTCTATTCCAGGCCTCCTCCTTCCTTAGACCCGGCCTCACCTATCTATCCATCCATCTTCTGTCTTCAGCCATCTATCTCTCATTCCTGGCGTCCCTTCCTCGTCCCCTCCTCTTCTCTTGTCTTTCTGTGTGTGTGTGTGTGTGTCTCTCTCTCTGTGTCTTCCTCTCCTGCCGCTCCCCGCTGCCTCCGCTGAAATGTCCTGAGGGACCCAGTTTCAAACACAGGAACCAGAAACATATGGCACATTTTCAACTCCCAAGGTCAATTACCGCTATTTATCCAGAGATTGCAGCTAAATTTCCCAAGGTTTTCTTTTAGATTTACCACAGATTGCAATGTGTGTCTGTCACATTTTTAAATCAGGCCAGTTTCCCCTCTGCCTCTCTCTCCGCTCGCTGCGACTTTCCATCAAACATTTCAAAGGCTTTCAAGTGGGTTTTAGACATGTTTTATCTCCGGTTATCATGCGCCCCATCTTTTCTTTTGCCGCGGCTCTGCGAGGTCCAAGTGCCGCGCGCAACACAAATCTAATAACATGTAAATTGGAGATAAGCCCAGATCCCTCCAAGTGATATTTTTTACATTCATAGTTTGTCAAGTCAATTCCTGGGCCGCCTGTTTTAGCAGCACAACACATGAGGAGTGAGAAAATTAACTGGATAGGTGATTCATCATTGCTAGCACACTGTCAAGGACTCCCTCTGCAGCTATTGAGAGCATGGTGGAGGACGGCGAGGGGAGGGGAGGGGGACTTTGTTTTAAATTATGGCATTTCATTCAGAATGCATTGTATTTACAGCGTCCCATTTTTATTTGTGGCTCCTATTATCCGCCGAAACAGTTGTGCATGAAATGTTATTTGTGACAGGGGTGACCTGCGAGTGTTTTTCCATGCAGTATTTCATAGTGGGGGGGGGGGGCCTTAACTGTGCCTTTACCGTACGGTAAGCACAAGAGGCTGTCACAGCTGCTGCTGGCAGCCCCTGCTAGTGGAGAAATATCACCTGGAAACAGAGCACTCCATCGCGCCGGCCCCCATCACTCCAACGCCTGTCGCTGTAATTAAGTTGAAGTCAATGATTCTGGAGCGATGCTGAGAAATAAACATGCAAACACATGCCAGCATTTGCAGCCAGGCACCGGGAAAAAATTGGGAATGGGGGGGGGGGGGTTGTCGGGGCAATAAGATTAGAAGCACGGAAAACTACAGATCTAGATCGTGTTCGCCGGAATTTACATTTGAGTTTTATTAAGCCACCTTTGATTATATTGATTGAATTAGTCACTTATTACTTTCTCGTTTCTTTTTTTCTTTCTTTTGGAAAATGCCACTATTTATGCACCGCTCCTGGTGGAAATGTTATCTGACAAGTGGTGCTGTACGGTAGTCAGGAGTCTGTCGAACAAAACACAGCCTGTTTGCTTTTTTTCCCAGAGCATGACAGGTTGTTTCCCCCGCAACAAAGCCATCAAATATTCCGTGTGATCCAACATTGTGTTGCAGGGGAGGGCCTGCTGAGTGGGGAAGCCGGAGTTTGTTAAAGCAATGATTTATGATTAATGCCAACACTAAATAAGGGACAAAGTGCCTACAGTACAAATCAATTACAAAGCTACAACAGCAGACCTTTCCCCGAGGTCTCCTAACGTCTCGAGTTGTTATGGTGATTTTATTGGAGGTGGGTTATGCATGCATATGATGCATGCAATACATCTATATCAACCTGGAGCTGGAGCCAACTGTAATGCTTTTGATCTTTGATTAGTTCTCTTATTGAGATAAAATGGGACTTTCATGTTTTGCCACCGCGTGCGAGAGGAGAGTGCGTTTTCATATCTCCACCCAGACGCCCACCTTTAAAAAAAAGAAAAGAAAAAAGATGCAGACAGGAACTGCAGCAAACAAAACAAATTACTGCAGGAGTGGCTTCTTAAAAGTAGGCAATTCATTATTTTTATGAAGTCAAATTATAAACAAATTTTAATCCATTAGGCAACCATCCATTCTAATTAATCAACAGGAGTGAACTCCATCTGAAAGAGGAGAAAGGTTTTTTACTCTCTCCACGGACCAGCGGTGCATATTTCACCGACTTCCCCTCTCAGAGAGCGAGCGAGCGAGAGACAGAGAGAGAGAGAGAGAGAGAGGGGGGAAAGAAAAAAAAAACATTCTCCAAATTACAAACCTAAACTGTGAATCCTCACACTCGACTTTTGGCGCAGAGATGTTTCCAGGGCATTTGCAGATGCTCGAAATAATCTCCAATGTTTTTGCTCAATCTGCTCTGAGGATGGGTGAAATAAATACTTTAAACTAATTAATGTAAGACCAGCTGTTCCCAGCACTTGGCTGGCGTCGGTGAATATTGATGGGAGGGAGGGAGGGAGAGCGGGAGAGAGAGGCAGGGGCTGTTCGGCTCCACTCGCTGTATGTACAAGATTCCGCCTGCCACACAAACAGAAATGAATTGTGGATGAGAGCGGAGTGGTGCCGTGGCACCAACACAGCCGGGGTTCCACATTACAAATAAAACTCTTTTTCCCTTCTCCGCTCTCATTACACTAACAATTAAGCGGCTGACGGCGCGGACTTCCTACGGGGACCCGTTTCAGACTGGATGTGTTTTAATAAACCGTCTCTCGGCAAGATGGTGGCACTCACAAAATCGTTTGGCTCCGTAAAAAAAAAAAAGAAGCTCACTGGACGAAAACATGTGTCGGATCTGATGGGACAACAGACGTCAGTGTCTGACACACTGTTTTAGTTTGACCAGGCTGTATCTGTGTCTGTCTGTCGGTGCGCCTCCCTCCCCTCCCCTCCCTCCTCCGCTCCTCTGAGGCCTGGTGAGGAGGCTGGACAGCAGATGGCAGGGCCCTACCCCTCTGCCTGGTGATGAATGGAGTATGATGTCATCTTCGGTTTGACAGGCACTCGTGCGTGCGTACACAAAGGAAGGGCCCGGAGCCCCTGGGGTCGACACTGCAAACCTGCTTCTGATTTTGGAGTCCACATGACACCCCTTAAATGAAGCGGGGATTTATGTCCCGGTTGATATTGTTTAACCCCACACTTAGACCCCGGGAGGGAGCAATACAAAGGAATGTCCAAGTCCACTATGTCGCCCAAAAAAAAAAGAGGGGAGATCAATACAGATCCGGTTGTTCAGGGGTCAATATGTGTCAACGTGGAAAAAATGCTCCCATATCCTACTTGCTTAGCTTAGTTTCAAATTGCACAAACATTTGTGGTTTTTTGTTCTATTTAAATGAATGATTAATCAATCCTCAATGCTACTATGTTTTCTTCGCAGACGACCACCCGCTGTGCACCCCGACAGCAAGAGACAGCTACGAGAGGTTGTCGCTGGCCAGTCAGGGTCTACCCCCTGGCTTCCCCTCACCATTCCTCTTCCCCGATGGCTTGTCATCAATAGAGACTCTACTCACGAACATACAGGTATCGTCAACTGACTGATAACCCCTTTTTTCGACAGAGCTTGCTTAAAAAAATGTACCTGCTTGCGGTAACCTCATCATCCTCTTCTGGCAGTGGATGCAGTGAAAACGCCGTTGCGCAGCACATGTGACCTCGTGGTTCCAGGTCTAGGGAAATTCAAACAACGAATGTTTAAACGGGATATTTGGCCGTAATGATTTGTGTACATCCTGTCTCCTACCAACACTCCACATTGGTTTTCTTAAACCATTAATGTTCCTTTCACTTCCATATTTACCAAACGTTATCCAATACTTTTACAAAAATGTATTAACAAAAGGTCCACAAAGCTTTATATTTCCAGTGTTTTCCTTGACAACTGAGCAAACTCCATCCGCTGAAAAATATTTTGGGAAAAATGTTGAACGCTCTGGAAATAGCTATCAAGACAAGTTTTTATGTTTTAAGATCATTTTCTTGGGTTTTTGGATTGTTGGTGTTGTCTTGTAGATCACCTTAACCACACTGCCACCAACATATGTCATAGTTTGTTGAGCCGGCACCCACCGACATGTTTTCGCTGGAGGTGCGTCGTCTTTTTCCCATTTTTTTGGGGCTTGAATAGGTCGATTAGAACTCAATTCACAGAAAGAAAGAGACAAGCAGGTTTTTACAGATTTCCAAAAAGTCTTTATATCTCTACAGCCCAGTAAGCTTAATAACTCAGTCTGGGCAATCACATTTTAGCACCGCCATAGTTTCTCTACAGCTTTAGGCTTTACAAGCTTTAATTTCATAGGTTAAATTAATTGTGGCGATTGACACTCTACGAGATCAAATCATCTCATTCCCCGCTCCCCTTCCAGAGATCCTAAACACGCCTGTACAGTAAGGACAGACAGGAGTTTGTGAATCTACACACCCTAAAACTATCCCTACCCACATTCTTACATCCATACATCCATATCTCAGATATTTCACTCCTGGTTAACAGCAAACGCAGTTTAATACTACAACTCACAGAATTCGGTGGGGCTGCAGAAGTCAAGCAATAATTGGCTCCCCCCCCCCCCCCCCCCCCCCCCCCCGTCGTTCTGTGATTCCATGCTGCACATGGCGGGAGCCTTTCGAACAGCAGGGCTCAGCGAAAGGGAGTTGGCTACCTCGCCGAGAAGTTTGAGCGACGTGCAGCCTGTCGCCCGCAGCTCGTCCTCTCACAGCTCGCTGTGGGGCTGCTCCCTCCTTGTTCCATTACCTCCCCGCAAATATATAAATGCTGCAATGTTTTCATCAGCGAGCCCCGGGCTCAATCACCGTTGCGTTAACCTCGCTCGGGCGATAGATAGTGACTTCGCAGACATTTATTTCAAGTGAAATATTATCACGATTGCCACTTTAAGGCTTCGGCTCAAACAGCCTCTGTCAGACAGACGAATGTATTTGCCTTCTGTCGGAGTGTAATGATGTGTGCACACTGCTGCCCTTCTCGTTGCACTTGTACCACTTGGCGTCAGAGTCCCGCATCTCCTTTGGCTCCGCGCGGTAATTACAACGCCACGAGTGAAGAAAAAAAAACGTCTCCCACCACTCCACGTCCGAGTCATTTTTGATAATGATCTCTGCGTTGAGTGTTCATACACAAATCAACAAAATGAAACCGAGCGGAAAATGAAGATAGAGCAACTCGCGGATAAATTGGGGTCAAAAGAATCAACAATTAGTAAAGATATAGCCCGGCGCGTTTGATATAATTGCTGCGTGGATGGGGAATAATCGTGAAAAGAAAATGGCCACGGCGCTGCAAAGCGCACACATCCCTCAGTTTAGGGCTGTCAGGAGTATATTTGAAATGGCAGTAATGTAATTGATACATGATGAGATGCCTGTCATTCATATTACTCATCCTCCGCCTCTGTGCGGAGCGGGAAAATACCACAGAGACAGATATTGTGTTTTTGGTTTTTTTTATACAATCCAGCTACAGTTGTCAGCTGCGGAGTTGAAAGAGATCAGTACGAGATACAAAGAGTCACCACGTCCACGTAAACCTTTTTACCCTCGGCTGAACAGACTGGAGCTTTGTCTGGAAGCCGAGTAATCTCCAGTTTTCAAACTGCGCTTCCTGTCCCTCTCCTTCCCTGAATCTCCTCCTCCACTTCTCCGAACTAATTTTGGGGGGGGGTTAGGTTCCCGAAAGCGCGTTAAAAGTCTCTCTCCACTTGCATTTCCCAGCTTTGACCAGAAGGGGGTCAGACGTATCCGCACTTTATTGCTATCATTTTTCGTTATTAAAAAAGAAGAATTATTGCCAAAACTGATTGATGCCACTAGATCTTGTGCTCGAGCTCTGGAACAGCTAAAAGATCGTCAGTGACATCTTTACTGATAAAAGTTACCGGCCAAAAAGGTGGTAACACGCCCGACAGGGATTCATGGTCAAGCTTGGCCTCCTCTTCTGAACTGCTGTGTGACACACTTTCAGTGGTTCGCTCGCCACTTCATCTCTGAAGCCCTTAAATAGCCCACATCACCCTCTCGTTCCCTGGCTCCTGGCTCTCCCATTCTGTCCATATCTCTTTGTGTGTACATATACAGTCTATATATATATATATATATATTTATGTTTGCCTGTGGGTTTGTGCGTGTGTTCATGTGTGTACACAGGGCCTGCTCAAAGTGGCAATTGACAACGCACGGGCTCAGGAGAAGCAGGTGCAGCTGGAGAAGACGGAGCTGAAGATGGAGCTGTTCAGAGAGCGGGAGCTCAGGGAGACCCTGGAGAAGCAGCTCGCCATGGAGCAGAAGAACAGAGGTACAGGCCATGACGACCGCCTGCCTGGCACTGACTGCTACCTGCCAGCAGCCGTGTGTGTGTGTGTGTGTGTGTGTGTGTGTGTGTGTGTGTGTGTGTGTGTGTGTGTGTGTGTGTGTGTGTGTGTGTGTGTGTGTGTGTGTGTGTGTGTGTGTGTGTGTGTGTGTGTGTGTGTGTGTGTGTCTGTGTGTGTGTGTGTGTGTCTGTGTGTGTCTGTGTGTGTGTGTGTGGTCACGTGTAAACATAGACGCGATGCACGTACGCGGTTCTGCGTGTTCTCTTCACGTTATAGCGCTTTCGAAGCTGTGACCCAAGTAGTTGTCTGGTT
The DNA here is from genome assembly GCF_022379125.1 of Scophthalmus maximus. Taxonomy (NCBI): domain Eukaryota; kingdom Metazoa; phylum Chordata; class Actinopteri; order Pleuronectiformes; family Scophthalmidae; genus Scophthalmus; species Scophthalmus maximus. The sequence goes on along the minus strand of NC_061528.1, from coordinate 6,030,325 downwards.
CTTCAGTTCCAACTTAATCGGCTCGGCGCCGGGGTTTTTCTTACTAATTGTCAGTTAACATAACTGGAAATACACATTAACTCGGAGAAATTCGCTCGCCGTCTCATGTTAAATGCATCAGCTCCGTACACTTAACTGTGCCCGTTTATGTCTAATGAGAAAAATTCATGAAAAATATCCCAATAAATTTTTCAATTTGTTTTAATTCCCTCTAGCAGTTTGCCGAGACGCAGTCAGTATTTGCTATGATTTTCTGTTAAGGGGAAGATCTTTATATATTGTGAAATATTTAGTGTTTTTCTTATATAACAGTATGCTTAATTTTTTTAATGAGATGATTATTATCTTCTCCATCCTGAATGTGATTCAAATCTAGATTAAACAGATTGTGGTAAAAAAAGAAAAGAAAAAGACGTCTCCCCTAATTTGCCCCAGACCTGCTTGATTTCCAACTGCGTCCTCTCCCCCCGTCCTCAGCGATCGTTCAGAAGCGTCTCAAGAAGGAGAAGAAGGCCAAGAGGAAACTCCAGGAGGCTCTGGAGTACGAGTCCAAGAGGAGAGAGCAGGCGGAGCAGACCCTGAAGCAGCCCTCGCCCTCCGACAGCATGCGCTCGCTCAACGGTCAGATGCTCCACAGTGAGACGCCATTGCTTCTTTTTCCCCCCTTTCCTCGTCTTTCAAACGTTTGTAGCAAATGTGTTCATCCGATAGGATTTTTCAGGAGATAGAAGTAACGTGGAGGAAATATTTAGATATTTAAGCTGACACCTTTAATCATATCGTTTTCTACTTTACATTTATGGCAGCGGCAAATACGTCAATGCTGTTTTGGAGGAATTCTGAATTTTCTCACCCTTTGCGCAAACGCTGCAACTACCAATTATTTTTATCAAACATGTTCTTTATCAATTCGCTAATCCTTCAGTCTGTGCAATGTCTAAAACTAGTATAAAGAAAGCGCTCATCACAGTTCATGAGTCCAAGGTGACGTCTTGTTTCGTCCCGACAACACCAACAATCCAAAAACCCGAGAAAATGATCTTCAACAGGAACCAGAGGATGATTGACACATTTGCTTGAAAACGATTAACTGATTGCCAAAATAGTTTACCGATCAATTAATTTTTTACTTTTAATATCCCAATCGATTAGCCGATTAATTATTTCAGCTCCAATGAGTATTTGCGTACTTATCGCAGCGACATGTGCAGCAGTGGCACTGAAACTGAAATTCAGTTCATTACTTTAATCTGACACTTTGAGTCACTTGCAGAGTTCTGGATTTGCATAGAAAACGAGACGAGCTCATAAAAGTTATACGTTCAACAAGAAATTAAAAATGTCCCTTCAACTTGTTGGCTGGTTGTGCAGATAATTTTGTGTACACAAAAAAATATGAATATCCATGTGCATCTACTACATTTACAGTAGTGATGTTTAATCAACACAGGCAGTACTTAGAGTTATTAGGCCAGTTACAAAATCAAAATATGACTATGAAAAACCTGTTTCATACCATTTTTGCCATTGACACCATTTTTAATACCAACACATCTGTACTGTGATGTAAGCAAACACTAGAATGCATGGTTCAGTTAATTTAATAGATAATTATTCCAAAGTGTAACATCAAGGAATTGAGCAACTTTGTTGTTTTGTACACCACTGATGATAATCACACAATTCGTCCAGCAGCTCCAATAGCTCGGAGGCTGAAGCCCTCTTGTTTTTGAATGAGCGATGCTGTGAAGCCGGCACTGGTGATAGGTGGATGTCAGGGATGTTTAACGGCGGTGATCCCTCTCTTCTCTCAGACTCCCTGACCCCTGAGATGGAGAGTGACCGCAGCAGTGGAAGAACAGATGCTGAAAGGACAATACAAGGTACAGGGGCTCAGATGAGACAATAAATCTCTCTCTCTTTCTCCGGCTTCTCACTCTTGCTCTCTCTCCCTCTGCCCCCCTCCCTCCTCCCTCCTTTCTCGCTCTCCCTCACACACACACACACACACACACACTGCCTCAGTTTATGAACATTAGTGTTTCTGTGCCTGCTGTTCGGGCATACAGCTCACCATCTGGGCCACAGCACTGGGTCAAGATCATTGGTTTTTCCGCAGACATAATATTGTTCTTTTTACTTGACTTTTGGTGGCCCGCGATTCAGTTTCATTTTTATATTAGTTTTGTTTTATTTTTTCCGAATAAAAAAACAAAACAAGCACAATACAGTAAGTTAAACAGAACGCCGACGACCGAGCGAGAAGAAGAAGGATGCAGGGAAACGGCTGAAAGAAGTGGTTTGTTTACAGCCTGGGAAGCATTAATGAGTCATAAAACCACAAAAAGCAGTGGAATCCCCCCTTTGATAGTAATAAACGGGGCAAATCAATCCATTTTATGAATAAGCCTTGTACATTTTTAATGGTTTGTTTGTTTGTTAGCCTTGGGGGTGCAGTACGTGTTTGGGGAAGGGCGCTGCAGTGATAACCTCTGTAGACTGTCTGCTATCTGTGTTTACCCAGATCCACGACACCTCGCAGAGGTTGAATATCCTCATTATTGCTCGAAACGTCTTCCTTTAATACGCCTCGGCCGCGTCCGCTCAGAAACCGCCTCTTATCAGCGGGAGGGGTCCCAATTTATCTGGGGAAAATGCTCCCATGTAATTTGCTGTGAAAAGTGTCGGGGGGGGGGGGGGGATATTCATCTTTGCATGTGCCAGAATAAGTTGGGTCTCTTTAATTCCGTAATGTTTGATTAGTCTACTTGAACTGATATTCTGTGAAGGGGGCCAGAAAAAGAAAGGAAACGCACTAAGTGAAATGATGACTCCTCCCTAATTAAATGTCATTCAGTCACTGCGGGGATCTGAGGGGAGTTTGATGTCCCGAAAAAGGAAATCCATATGTCATCATTTAAACACAAAGATAACTTCCGGATAGGGCATAATTATAGCCCCTTATTTCATACCAAATTAGTATATTTAACCAGTGCGTTTTGAACTTAGACGATGAGCCGGGCCCTTTGTAGTCTAATTCTATCAACTTAAATGTGTTCAAGCCTTTTCACTTACAACAACTGCAGCCATCGTGCTGTTTGAGTGTATAGTCCACGTTGAAATGAAGCAGAATTAGATTGTTTTTCTTTAAAAAAAGAAATGTGATACTTGCTGTGGAGCAGTGTGATGCAGCCACCAGAACAGATCTGTGGGGTTTTTTTGTCGGGGGGGGGGGGGGGGGGGGGTCTCTCTAAATCACTGTGATCACTGCCTTGAACAGCAGAATGAAGGAGGAAGCCCGAACAACACGCTGCACTTTGTGTTTTTGTTCAATTAGAGAAGAATTTGTCTGCCACCCATGTCTCTCCTCTGCTCGACTCCGCAAGCCTCGGCGTATAATTAACCTCGAATGGCAAAAAATGATGTTGATAAATTACACAAGCAGGAGGGAGAAGGAAAAAAAAAACAAGCCTATCACTCGCATGAAAGCCGAGAGAAATGTGTGGGTCTATTCTCGACTCCAAACTCAGGGAGGCGAATGGAGAGAGAGAGAGAGAGAGAGAGAGAGAGAGAGAGGGGAGAAAAAAAATAATGAGGGCATAATTTTAGAGAACTAATTATTTCTATTTGTCTTTTGTCACACTTCTCTAATTCTGCGATATTAACACAGCCTGTGTTTATTAATTGCTTTTACAGTGTTTTGAATCGGGTCCAAGTGGGAACGTGGCTCTTTTCACAGGCAGGCGAGCTACTGGGACTTGCACCTCGCCAGTACACTGCCTGGCAACGGTGCACGCGCCAATATCTTCCCCCGGTATCTTCTTCTCCGGTTCCCCGCCGCGTTTCCCACTCGATGTGTTCGGCGAGTTTACACGACCCTGTGCACAGAGATAAAGTTCTTTGTTGCGAGATTAAACATCAAAACAGTTGAAGTGAAATTAAAATTAAATGAATGAATGTCACTGAAGCAAAAAAAAGGCTGTAATTAATGGATCCCTTAATTGTCTTCATAAAATATTTGCATGGGCATAATTTGCATAATTTACATGTATTAATTAATCTTTCAAAGGAATTTTATGCTGAGAGAAGCCAAAAATTCCCTTTGTTTTATTTAGCATCTGATGAAATATTTATTCTCTTTAATGAACTTTTTCATCTCGATTTGAACATAAAAATACTAAAGTTTCAACATATTTTAACGAGGCGGTCTCTCGTAAAGCAGCGTATCAAGACGTCACCGATGTTTCCATTGGTGTATACGAAGCGGATGTGTCAACATTTGCTTTAATATCGCGCACTAATTTGAAAATGGATTTGAAGTGAGATTCGCTTATCATCCACCCCCACCCCCCACCCATCCTCCATCTTTCATGATGATTCCATCTATGAGAAGTAAAATGCTGCAATATCCCAACGTCCTCTCGACGGCGTATTAAGTGTCATCATCCGTCAAATAGTCAAGATTGTCTTTATTTTCATCAACACCCCTATAAGCTACCCCGACTGTGGAGGCAGTGAGGTGAGCGTGTGATTGTGTGTGTCAGGTTTTGTATCCGCGGTACCGCACCAGCACTGCATTCATGCTGTAATGACTTTTACACAGAACTCAGTAGTTGATGCTTGAATAGAGGCAGCCAGAGTGCAATGCCTCCGAGACCCACGGTAGTGCTGGGTAATTAGCCTGTATGTTTGTACACCCCCCCTCCTCCTCCCCAACACACACACACACACACACACAAAGCCATCCTTTTGTTGTCTCCACTCCCTGTGCCATAAATCCATAAAACACAGGCTGAAGGGAAGAAAGGGACGTATTGATAGGATATTGATAATATGAATTATAAATTGAGCGAAAAAGGAAGTGGTTTCAAATTCTGACTGATTACGATAAGAACACATCCTGTTGCTTCGCCGTGTTGCCCGGCAGAGGCAAATGTTCTCTCGCACCCCAGTGTGCTCTCCGTCTCCTCCGAAGAGTATACGACTCTCCTCCTCCGGTGTCCGTGTGCGGCTCGTGTCATGTCCGACAACTTGTTCCGCCAAACGTCTGTGTGTGTGTGTGTGTGTGTGTGTGTGTGAGTGTGTGTGTGTGTGTGTGTGTGTGTGTGTGTGTGTGTGTGTGTGTGTGTGTGTGTGTGTGTGTGTGTGTGTGTGTGTGTGTGTGTGTGTGTGTGTGTGTGTGTGTGTGTGTGTGTGTGTGTGTGTGTGTGTGTGTGTGTGTGTGTTTCTCTTTAACATTGAATTATTTAGGCGCGCTGCCATGGAGAGGTGTGCTCCTCAAAGGCATTACTGTAGCATTCTCCGGCAAGGGGAAAATGTGGAGGTAATAAACGTCAAACGCGCTCCCGAGCTGTGCCTAACAGATGCTTTTACCAGCTCAGCGTCGGCGCGGCGCTTGCTCGCTCAGGCGAGCACTCAGACAGGAGCGCTCTCGCCGCAAATGGACAAAGCTCGTTAGGTTGGAGGTGTCTGGAGATAACGTCGCGGAGGAATGTCTGCTGCTTTCAATAAACACTATTTCCGTGCAGGAAAATGTCACTTAGAGAGCGCTTTACATCATGAGCGCCGTAATATGTTCAAACAAGCGGATCAGCGGAGATGTCTTAAACACACGCGGCGCACCCGATCCCTGATACCTTGAGTGCGGTTGTCGTGGATGCTTTTTACAGCGCGTGTGTGTGTGTGTGTTTTGTTGGTCATGAAATATGCATGTAAGAGTGTAATCATATTTGAACGTCCTGTCTGATGCACTGGATATGATTTTAAATGCGACGGTAAAACAGCTTTGAATTAAAATGTTGAATAAATACGTGTTTTTTTTTCCTTCCTCTCCTGTGTTGCTAGTGAGAAAGAAAATCAGGCTGCACGATATTTTAATCCCATTCGTCACGGCTGCTAAGTTTATCTTACACTTAAAATTGGTTTATGAAACGGCAGTAACGCCGCCGAAATGGAAAAGACCAGAGGGCAAAATTTTTTCAAAGTTACGTTTCATCAACAATCGCATCCTGAATGGTGCGTGTGTTTTTCTTCTTTCTCCCCGTCAGCAGGATGTTAGCTGTTGGCTGATCCTTGGCTCGTGTGTGTGTGTGTGTGTGTGTGTGTGTGTCTGTCCTCTGTTGCAGATGGGAGACTGTTCCTGAAAACCACAGTGATGTACTGATAAGGCCGCGAGGAGCTGGGGGAAGCGAAAGGATTTCGGAAAAAAAAAAGAGGAGAGAGGGGAAAGAATGGAAGGAAGAAAAGAAAAGAAAAACCCATGACGATTTCTCAAGAGCCCCTTATCAAGGCTGGTTTGATAGTGGAGAAGAAGTGGAGCTGCTTGGAGGAGTTCAGTGGAAGTGCTGTGTTCACCCAGACGCTGGACGAGGCTGTCTCTGAAAATGTAGAGTAAGAAAGTCTTTTCATCGCCAGAGGCCGACGCCAAGCAGTTGGACGGAGCAGGTTTTGACATAACGGGTCGGCCCGACGCGAAGGATAAACATATATATTGAGCACAGTAAAAAAAAAAAAAAAAATGTACCCGTGGTACACTGTTGGTAATAACTCATAAAATTCACAGCACTGAAGATTTTTTATACTGTATCTCTCAGCCAGCGAGAAAGCTTCGAGAAACGAAATTCCACTGAAGGTTTGTTTTTTGTATTTCCAAAAAATTGAATTTTGCGAAGCTCCAAAATGACACGCGGAGACGAAACCTGGCGGCGGAAGAATAATGAGGGGGGGGGAAATGTGAATCTATCCGTGTGTTCATCAGAAGAGAGAGACTGATGTTTGATTTTAATGTTTTCTAAATTAGATGACAATACAATCCAGTTTCCTTTTTACCATTGTTGTACATACAAGACCGGATGATGACGAGAGGAGAACTCGCTCTATCGAACCCCAGCGGATTGATATGGTATGTGTATATAACGTTAAGAGGTATTGTGTATGCAGTAGAGCTATTAGGCAAACAATGCCACCATTTATATAAACCTACAGTTTTTTTTGTTTCCGTTCTATTTCTGAGCCATCATTCTTTCCTATAGCTGCCATTTTGGTGAGAAAGCATGCAGGCATGTAAATGTTTGTCCTGGAATTATGATATTTAATAAAATCCTATATTGTGCTGAACAAATACTAGGGTTGACTCACTCGAGCCCGTGTTGATTTTGAAGAACATAGCTATCTGACATTTCACAATTTCAAAAACGGAAAAGACTTTTGCTGTCGATAGTACTGTAATCTTTGTAACAGAGGTAATATTTCTTGGAATTTACTGTACATTTGTCACGAGGCACACTCAAAAAAAGAAAGAAAAAGTCAGCACCTCTCGATACTTTTTAAAAAAAAAAAAAAAAAAGGGAAAAAGAAAAAAATATCCAGACCAATGATGATCGTGTGTCCGCTTCAGAAACAATCAGTCACGCCACGATGTTTCGGATCTCGATGCCATTTTAATTCCGACGCTCAAATCCCCGTTGAGCCGACACAAACACACTCTTCGTTTTTTTGGAAGGAGTGCTTTTGCGATATCCCGACGAGACAAGAAAAGACTCATAATAAGTTCAGATTTTCCCGTTACTTTACCTAAAGACTTCTGAATTTCAGCTCCGCGACACCTGTGTATATTCTCTAGACATGAGCCGATGTCAGTCGTTTAACTGCGAAACCAGTTTAGCCCCTTATGTGTTACAATCAGGAGGAGGAGGGGGAGGGGGAGGGGGAGTGTCATGTTCACAATGTGTTTGTTCTTTTTGTTCTCAATGGAGTGTCTAGGTCTGTTGTCACTGATAACTTATATAGCTTCTCGAATCATCTCTTCATTGTATTTCAAATTCAAAAATAAAGTTAACATGTTGATGATAAGCTGTGAGTCGATATGTTGTTGCCCGAGGTCTCGAGCGCACACCCCTCCGTCGACGACACCGTGCGGTTTGGTCACCTGACACAGTTTGCATGCGTGCGTGTACACGCCACTGACACACGGACACGGAGACCGTCGCCACCGCGACCTTTGCAATCAGCCCTCAGTCTTTTAACTCGCGTCTTAGTCTACGGCCCAAAAGCACTGCAGGTGTATACTGTGCCGTGGAAAAAATCGTGAGCATGTCGGTCTTCCCTTTATGTTGCAGTTTAAAAAAAATTAAAAAATACGAGTAATCAAATGAGAAACAGAGTTTCTCCTTTTTCTTTTCATTGAGTAGCGATGCAAATGTGTGTGACTTGGTTTTAAGCCTCTGAACCCGAAGACATTTTTTCCTATTGTTGGTCCGTCGCGTCACCTCGTGTAATAATGCTCGTCAAACCTCAACCCTGTAATGTACAGTCAAGTTATATACTCCTTTGATTTTTTCAGGACAACCTAGGCCATCAGAACAGTGGTATCACATGGAGAGAGAATCCGAAACATTCTTACTAACGCAAATCAAAAGTTATGTACATTTTTGTACCAATAACTCCTTTGATTCTTCAACCCAGAGAGTCACTTGTGAGTGAGGAGTGAGAGGTCTCCTTTTCAGTGTAAAATCTTTGTTTTTTTTCCCACGACCAGTCCACAACACAGCGTCTGATTGGTACAAGTCTGAAACAAAGCCTCTGATTGGTGAAGCGAATCTAAAATGGACGGCTAGCGGTCCGCTAACAACAACGGCAGCGGCAGCGTTTCACGTCTTGAAAAACGGGATATAAATGATCATCAGAGTCATTCGATGTTGGATTTATCATCGTGTTGTACAGAGTCTCAGAAACGACACCCGGCCGCGCTGCCAATCTTCTGCAGAGGCCGCGGTCGCACGGAAGCCGGGAACGGCGCGAGTGTTAGCTCCCCGTCAAAACAACAAACTGTCAGTCGCTGATCAAATGTTACGAGGACTTTTATAACATGACGCGTTTTCTGTCGCATTCGACAGGTCCGGGCTCAGAGGGTTAAATGCATAGACTAATCCTGGGGGGGGGGGGGGGTTCATTGTGTAAATGAGGGTGTGACCAGGCTCACTGTGAATAAATCATGTCTGTACTTTCAAGTGTTTGACACTAATTCACAGTATAACACCGTCAAATAAACAGCGCTTGTGCGTACACTGCCGGCTCATTGCAAATCACAGCCAGGCTTCGATGGAGCTGTTCGGAAAATGTTGCATTGTTCCATTTTCACTCCCTTTCAAACGTGACATCCTCTCTTACCGCGGCTCCTGATGCACATTTTCTCTTCCTCGCTCGTGATGCTCATTTGTGCTGACCGTCGTCGAGGGGCGCCATCTATCGAGGCGCGCTAGTTCTCCGCGGGGGGTCACTTCAGAACGGCTGCAGCAGCCCCGGACACACGTATCAAGTGTGGAATCGACGTCGAGAGACGAATGTCTCTCGTGAGCGAGTCTGAGGGAAATGTGTTGACACAGCAGCGCTCGGCCCGTTCCCGTTCTGCACGCTTTTTTGGTTGTTGTTTTTTTCTTTCTGTTGAGAGCTTGGCCGTCGCGCAGCCCCGGAGATGAATAATTGACTGATCGCTGCATAATTCAATGGAGCATTGTGGAAAAAGTCAAAGGGGCCTGAAATTTTTCTCTGTGCTTTTCTTTCTTTTCATTAAAAGAAATTAGGTTAAAGTTTCAATCAACCTTGAAAGAACAATATGACACAGTGGAGCGATCAATCACCGAGCGTGTCGTTTTGGGTTCACGCTCGCGCCGACTCTGTCGCGGCTCCTCCTGAAATTTAAGCCGCACTCCGTGGAGTGAAAGAAACTCTGACATCACGTCCACTTTATCCATTTAATGACTCAATCGTCGCCCCCTCTCTCTCTCTTTGGCCGCAGTGAAAGATTCACTCCGCTCGCCCGCCAATGAGCTCGCCAGACGTGCGCTGTTCACAGCTATTACTCCGATATTCTGTTTATTTCTCTATCTGATGCCTTTTTCTTTCTTTTTTCCCCCGCGCCGGCATCTGAGAGGAGAAGGGCCCCGCAGCTACATGTTTCATATCACTGCACATTTTGTAATAAATTCAATTCAGTACAAATATGACCATGAGGCACAAGGACTTTAAATACCAAATGTGCATTATGGCTGTGGTGTTGCGTTCCACTCCGCCGTGGCGTGGAAAGGCGCGCGGCGCTGATTGCATATTCAAAAGCGTTGAAAAGCCGCGCTGCTGTATTTGCTTGGCGTGACGTGGAGATGTGCTCATGAAGACATCATCCAGACGTGATTATTCCGCATGATCCCGTCTCTTCTTTCACTGTTTTGCCCCGAATGTTGCATATTGCTCAATTTGTCGTTGTTTTGCACTTCGCTTGACCGGCCGAAGGAAAAGTGTTCGTCCTGACTGTTGCTGACAGATTTTGTCTTTTACCCTTTATAGCTACATTGTGTAATATTAAGAAGAACTTGTTCACAGAAATTGAATACATTGTCCACAACAGTGTGTTCATATATGTATAATCACCTGCAGCAAAGAGCCGATGTTTTTTCGGCATCTTTACGTCAACTTTCGTTACATGAGGTGGACCTGACCCCGTGTGAGTCGCCGTGTTTGCTGCGTCGCGTTGAATACGGCTGTTGCACGAAACGGTCCCGAATACGCCGCAGTCACGTTGGAAACTGGAAAGGGAATCAGCGGTGCGCCACCATAAAGTGTCCCCTGTCGGGTGCTCAGTTGGTTGCAGGTTGGCAACTTTTCCACCAGATGCCGCCAGAAGATTACAAGAATAACGCACTGGGGCTTTAAGGATAAAAAAAAAATAAAAAAAAGTTTCACAGGAGAGAAGACGCAGACGTATTTATACCCCAGCGCAGTGTTAACCCCCGACCCAGCTAATTCTTTGCTCATCATCGCGAGCGGGAGATGGCCATTTAGCGAAAAGCAGTAATTTTGCATGTCTCTTGATAACTCAGCGGTGCCCTGAGTCTGTTGAGGGACATTAGGAAGGTGCAGGCTGATAGTCCGAAAGATAGGACTAATGTCACCTAATCAGATAGACCATTATGTATTAGCGAAACTACAAAACAGTTTTATCTGACAAGGGCCAGGCCACATTACCTAAATTAACATTTTGCAAGCGTGAACATGGAGGACCACGGAGGCGCGGGGAGGGCTATAGGAGCGCGGCCTGCGCTTAGACATTCGGCAGTAATTATTAATTTATGATTGTCTCTGGTCTTAATGAAAATGAAAGCCAGGAAAGAGAACAGGGAGGGATAATGTGGCGTGAAATTGAGTTTCATTTGTACAGGGGCCACCTTTTAACTTTGCGCTTCTTAGGCGGAAATGGAGCTGAGCGATTCTCCCTCTCTCTCTCTCTCTCTCTCTCTCTCTCTCTCTCTCTCTCTCTCTCTCTCTGTCTCTCTCTCTCTCTCTCTCCCTCTCTCTCTCTCTCTCTCTCTCTCTCTCTCTCTCTGTCTGTCTCTCTCTCTCTCTCTCCAGAGAATGTATCCCAGTGGGGGTTTTTTTTTGTTATTTTATTTCATCATGTTCTCTCTTTCAGTCTTTCAGACAAAGCGTGTTCATATCCCCTCAGCCCCTTTGTGATGTTGGGGGGCCAACGCGCCCTTTAACATCTCCATTACGTGCGCGAGGCCTTTTCAAAATGACACGGGGCTCTTTGATGTCTGATAACTATGTCAACAAGTTTCCTGAATGGAAATGTCTCCGCACTGTGCTTCTTTAATGTCAACAAGGCAGCGCCGGAAAGGTCTCCGACCAGGTTGGTATTAGAGAGGAGGGATTGATTGTGTGGACCTGTCGCATGCCCTGCTGATACAATGCACGGCACAAGTAAGTTGTGGGCGATTGTCGTCTGTTATTTTTTCACGTATGCTGCTAATGTTGATCCCTATGGAAGGTGACAAGCTGCAGCTGAGGGGATAATGTTCTAACAGCAGGCGCGATGGCGGTGATAAGACAAATATATGCATACATGCTGTGCATTAGGTATATATACGTATATATACACACAGTATATAGCAGTCGGATATGTATACAGGCTGCAGAGACAGAGCTACATTGATCAACATTGACTGATTGTTGTCTTACTGGACACCTGATGAGTCAAAGCCCTTTTTGCTCTGATTTTGGTCTCCACCCACTCCTCATGGGGGAAACGTCTGTCTCTTAAGCCGCTAAATGTTCCACTGTGTTCACCGGCAGCTGTACAGTAACTTTCGGTGGATTTTAAGCAGGGTTTTGTTTGTTTTTTAAACTGGAAACAGCCACCTGCTGCAGCTGAAAATGACGCCATGACAGTGCTGAGAATGAACCACAACGGTAACAATGCAGGCCGTAAATCCCAGACAATGAATGAAAGATGTTTTCATCGCTTCTCAGTGGAACTGAGGGGGGCGGCCGTCGAATGCCGGGTTCAGTGCTACAAGCTGGCGGTGGTGCAAATAACTGTATGATCCATAATAGAGGAGTTTACAATTTGGAACTGTTCCTTATTCAGAATGACCTTTTCATTTGTATTGATCCAACATCAGAAAAAGGGAGTAAACACATAGATCAACAAAATCCAAACCCCCCAAAAAATTGCATTGTCAATTGCTCTCACTGTCGCGACACATCACCACAACGTTAGACGTTGAAGTCGCCTCGTATCTGAGGATCGGCGTCTGCGAGCTCCATCGCAAAATTACTCCCAGCCAGAGAGTATCCAAATCACCCGGGTTGGTTATATTAAGTCAATTACATTTTTTACAATTGTGAGCGAGGGATGGTTAATTTAGTTTGACCCAGGAGCCCCCCCCCCCGACACTCCCCCAGATAGCAGATGGATGAGAAGAGTGACCACAGGCGCGAGGGAGTGTGTGTCTGAGTGTGTGTGAGCCCGTTGGATTAGTCTTCATTTGGCGCCTCTGTCATGAGGGAGGGGAAGAATGAACACTGTGTGGCAGAGCAAAGGAAGCACACAGGGTCAGGCAAACACACACAAACACAAGCGTGCAGCCATTAACCCCCCCCCCCCCACACACACACACACACACCACTCCCTTTCAGCTCATCAACTTTATTTTGCAATCTTCCCTCAGAACCATTAGAATACCCTGAAGAAATGACTTTCCAATTAAAGGGGATCTAGAAGAAGAAGAAGGTTTCTTTTCTTTTTTTTATCTCTGGCTCCTGGAGTTCTTCATTCCAATAATTTAAATTGGAATTGATTTTTCAATTTACCCGCTGACTGCTATGGACACAGAGCAAGGGATAGAGCTGCATTCCCGGAATATTTGTCATGACGGCGAGATGCATGTAGATCTGCACAAGCCTTTACTAAATGGCCATATATTTAACGCCGCGAGCACAATCGGCCGGGACAACGAAATGCTGTCCTCGAGGTTCGTTCACAGATTATTCAGCAGCAGCAGGTATTTATCTCTGACTTTATCGCGTGTCGCCGATCTTCTCCTAATTGGTGTCCGCTAATCAGTCTTTTTTTTTATTCATCCATGAGAACAAACATACACCAACGCGCCGTGTCACATTAAATGGGCTCAGATAGGTAATCCGTTCAACAGACAGTCTGCTGGTGGATTTAGTGCTCAGGAGGCCGAGGCCATCACTCAGGCCAGAGACGAACTATTACACAGCGTCTCCACATGTTCTCGTGGAGCGGGAGGAAAACGGTAGTCCGCCCCAGACAGGGAGCCCGGAGCCGCGCGCGTTGGACAAACCGTACGTATATGAACTCTGCAACCGCAGCAGTTCCAGCTGCGTTCTAATGAGCATTTATTGCGTCTCGACTGCAGCGAGCGCGTTGCAGGGCCCTGGCTTCACAGCCGGCCCCCACTCCCTTTTCCCGGGCTGCTCTACAGATGCGTCTCGCAAATCCGAGGCTGTTCTTCTGTGGACGGATGGTTCTGTCTTTGGCTCCTGACAGCTGCGCGGGCTTGTTGTTCGCTCTCTCCTGAGTTGTTTTAATAAAGTTGTGCTGCAGGAGTAGTGAGGGAAGATTAATGGACGCACAGGAAGTGTGGCAGTTGTGAGAGGATGCAGGACAGAGCGGGCCAGCAGCCATCTGTTCCCTCTCCTTTACAGCTCTCTTAATGGAGAGGCAAACCAAACAACATGGATCTGAGCCCTGCAGACAGACACGCACACACGCACGCACACACACACACACACACGCACACACACACACACACACACACACACACACACCTCAGTTGCACACGCTAAACACAAAACATCACTTTATGTGACAGAGATGAGAGCTAGGCTTTTGTCATTGTATTCCCTTGTTGGATGTGTGTGTGCTAGTGTGTGCTAGTGTGTGTGTGTGTGTGTATGTGTGTGCGCGCGCTTTTTTTCCCTCTCTCTCTCTACCTTTCAGCGAAATAAAGTTGGGCGCGAGCCACGGCTGTGAGATTTAGATGAAAGACAGCCTGGACGGAACGTGATTAAGAGATATGTTCTCGAGGCAAAACAGGACTTGGCATTCGCTGAGACAAAACCTAATCAAATTAAAGCAAAGCACGGCCATTGTTGTGGAGCGTGTTCTCCGCCTGTGTCACGTTTGAAACGGAACGCCGCGAAGCAGATACGGGCCCGTCGCCGTGGTCGTCGTAGTCATCATGGTCGTCGTGGTCGTGGTCGTCGTGGTCGTCGTGGTCGTCGTAGTCATCATGGTCGTCGTGGTCGTGGTCGTGGTCGTGGTCGTGGTCGTCGTCGTGGTGCAGCATCTCAAGCACAATGGTTTTATTCCGATTTCGCACACGGGCACTGACTAATGACGATGGTGCCCAATGATGCCTGAAGCACTTTATGGAGCTGTCGGGGTTATAAAAAATGTTTACTGTGATGGAGCTGAACGGCTACACTGAGAGAGTATCACTGTTTCCAAGTTATTGTTTTCTAGATTAATTCACTCGGCAGAATTGTTAAACCGCCCTGTCCAACGGGCGTGACCACCTCCAGTCCGGTCGAGAGGGATCCGCCGCCACTTCCCGCTCTTAACCGCCGCTCCGCATTTATCGGTGGCCCTGTAATGAAATCCCAAAGTCCAACTGTTTCTCATTCGGTTTGTTTTGAACGAGCGCAGACCATGTCACGTTAAATGACAAGACGCCTCGCCCCCCCCCCCCTTCCTCCCAGTGAAGACATCTGTACGACATGATGAAGTTTCCTCTCTGAGTATCAATCCTGTAATTGAGCTCAGGGAGAGGAGACGTGATGTGCACACAGAGGAAGTGAAAGCCCTCGCTCGCTCTTCTTCGCTTCCCGTCCCTCCTCCTCTCTCTCTCTCTCTCTCTCTCTCTCTCTCTCTCTCTGTATCTCATGCACACACAGGTTAAACTCTGTGTCTTGCTTTGTCGTCCCCCCCCCCTCCCTCATCATCACACAACTCTTCCTGCTTTTTACATTCCATTGGTGCGTCAGCTCTCTTTAGATGCACATTACAGTAGCTACCACAATATATCGCTCGCCGTCCGGGGCACACTGGTCCTCGGGGGCCCAGGCCTCTCAGGCCCGAGAACAGAGACGCGAGTGGAATCTCCCGACAGCGTCTTCCCGGGCGAGACAGCAGCCCGGGGCTACGTGTCTCTTTACCCGCCTCGCGATGTTGCCCTGCCATCCCGCGTCGCCGGAATCCCGCGGATCATGAAGGAAACCGAAGTGAGACCGGATTAAATATTAACCTGTCACGGACCCCCACCGGAGCTCCTTCCCTGTGTACGCCACTTCACATGATACCATAAAATAGAGAATAAAGTGGGTGAGTGGGACGACTTCATGGAGACCACGCTGCTTCACGGGACCCTAAAATAAATCTCACATTAATCTACGGAGGACCCGACGAGGAGGAGGCCAAGGTTTCCATGCAGCCACTTAGCTGAGTAAGAAAAAGGAAGCAGAGAGCTGAGGGGCCTTACATTATTAATACGTGCTAATGGTGGCCGACTGTGTGCGAGCACGCGCGAATCAGCAACAGAACAATCTGCTAAAATAGACACACAGCTGTAATCAAGGCCTTGTGCATTTCCTCTTCTTCTTCTTCTTCTTCTTCTTCTTCTTCTTCTTCCCCTCCTGTTCTAACCGCCGGAGTCAATTGGAGTCAGTTCAGCAGCATTTGAATCTCTCGCGGTAGATTATCTCCTTTTAATGGAGACGGAAGACAACGCGGGAGTAGACTGCCATTGCCGAAGGAACAGATTACACCCCTGTAAAAAAAAAGGATTCCTGTACTGCACGTATCACTCGTACCACAGATAAGAACAATAGCACGTGTGCGCTGCCGAGTTTTCGTCCGCAAAAGGAGCCCATTAGTCTCATTGTGCGGCCCTGAAGCTCGGCATCGCGCGGGGGGGGCGGGGGCGACCCACTGCTACATCCACACACATGTGCCTCTCATTTCCTACAGCGGTCCAGGAGTATCCTCCAACATCCCATTGTAAAGTTTACCAGGGGAGAGATTGGGGCGTATTAAACGTGCCCAGAGAGAAACGCTAAGTGATGTAAACGCACGCAGCTGCTCGCTGCTAATGCCGTACAGTAGACAAAAGAGGCCCCGGCGAGGCTGGACGTGTACAGTATGTACGCAGCATCACGGGCGCCGCTTTCATCCCCTCGCGCTCTCCTAATTGGAACAACATGAAGACTGATGGTACGGTTGAAAAAAGTGTCGGGGAGCCGCGCTTCCATCCAAGCGCCGGCGACGTTTCCCGCTCCCGCCCGCCGCTTCGAAACCCGACAAACGCGTTCGCGGGCCGGGTGTTTGTTTTATTTTCAGATCCTCCCGTAAGCTTCTGCTAAATCGGGTCACGTGAAAATAGCAGGCCTATAGGCCAGAGCTTCCCCCTTCTAAGCATCCCTCCACTCTCACCACCTATTATGTTCCAAATATGTCCATTTGAATTGATTCCAAATATGTAAAATCACGCCGTGATATTTAATCATACGGTGTCATTTGTCATTGTTTGCATTTGTACTTTTTCTTTTGTACTATTTCATTGGACGGAGAAGTTATATATTCGAGAAGTCTAAATTCTATTCGGCCAACTGTTTCAGCCATTTATTCATCGGGAAACTATTTCAACCATTATTTCTACAACTATTTTGCCTTAATACCACTTGGCTGTTACTTAATATCGATTTCAAATATTAATATGTGACCGGTGGCTATCTATTTCAACCATTAATCTACAACTTTTAAGCCTTTCCACCAATTTCGTATTTGATAAATGGCGCACACAGTCGGTTACTTTTGCCTAACTCTCTCTCTCTCCACACACACACACACACACACACACACACACACACACACACACACACACACACAGTAACAAACTCTTGAGAGCCACGTTTAACGGTAAAGATGAATAGTCCAACTCGACATCATTTAGAAAAGCAAACACAACAACCCCCGTCCCTGATTATTATTTGATACTGTACTGACACGCAAACTCTATTAAGCCGTCTTCAAATATGCAAAAAAAATGATATGATTTTACAATGATTACATATTCACTTCCCCAGCTGGCTGGCTCCGAGCGTCTCCATTTGTCATCGACTATTGTGTCCAATTATATGATTAGCTTTGAACACTCCAGCACTTCGAGAGCTCTCGTGTGTTCCGCGGCGCAGAGTGATTCACAAACAAAGTCATTACAACATGTATTCACACATATCAAATAACAAAACAGATGGCCACTGTGCTCGCCGCCTGATTTGTTTTCCACACGAGTGGTATGAAAGAAGAAAAAAAAAGGGAAAAAGTATTTTGTCTGAGCTGTGCTTAATGCTGACTGTTTTTTATTCCCCAAGAAGAGCAGCTGTCTGCCGCGCTGTGAGATCAGCTCCTATGAAAGACAATCTTGTTTTCATTAATTTCCCTACAACAAAGGCACTTGTTGGGAAGATTTAGAATTACAGCTGGTAAAGCTTCCGGATAATTCATCACAGGGACTTGACAGCGAACTTAATTGTTTTAAATGCCAGTTGCTGTGAGCGAGCGCGGCCGGTCTCCCACTGATGTCAAACAGGTGGGACGGATAGATGACCCTCTGATGTTTCGTCCGACCTTTGACCCCCCCGGTTATGAATCCACTCGTAGCCCACCGGCCAGTGAAGCCATCACCGCGTGATGAACTGCAGCGTGAGACGGCCAACAGTCGGCGTCTGCCTCCTCTCGTCACGCACAGTGTAAATCTACCACTTGGCCGCTTCTTGTTGTGCGAAGCAGTCGAGAGCCGGATGGACTCTCGGTGCACTCCATCCTCTTTTTTCTTCTTTTTTTTTTTTACCACCGACTAAGCTCAGGGGGAATTCAACTGGGTTTTTTGCTCACGAAGACGCGAACAGAACGTCAACATCTCTGAGGAGATCGCTCAGTTTATACGTTAGTGTTTGCGACTGGTCCGCCGATACGATGGCAACTCGCCCCCAAAAAATTTGCTCTGGTGGACGTGCTCACACCGCGGGCGAAGGGTGCGCCGCCTGTCTAATTGCATGAGACACTACATAGTCACTCAGCCACACTGACTCACTGTCTAATCCGGTTAAAACGGTGTCGGCGTGACAGACACACTAGGTTGATTGTTTTAGCGATTTGGCAACACCAAATCAATTCTCAGCGCGGCTGATGTTTGTGCCTGACACCCGTCAAAACCGTCACGTTCAAACACACAGTTGCTCCCCCCCCTTCATTTAAATGAAATCAGTCCCCCTCACAGAGATGGAACTGTCACACATTCGGTCCGTTCTGACTCATCATCTGTCATTTGAGGGGATAAAATCCAGGATAAATTGCCGGGATCTTGCAAACATGGCGCCTGGCGCGCGCGGCAGGAGGCCTGACGTTAAAGCATCCCCGAGCAGGAAAGGTTCCCTCTCTTAAGGTTAAGGTTGCTTTAAATCTAGTAAATAGCCTCCCTGACATCTCTTGAGGATGTTACTGTAAATGCACTTCAAGTGACTGAATCATTTAACAGCTAATCAATATGATTCGCATTGCACCATAAACACACTTCAGTCCTGGTTTGGGGGGGGGCTGTAACGAGCGTAGTTAACTTCCCCATGAGGAGGTGGAATTATTATTTCGCGGCGTGAAAAAACGGAAACGTTTGCCCTTATAAAGCCGGTTGAAATATCGTATTATGCAGGAAACAGGAGAAAAGTGTGAGGAACTGCACGGGAGCGACACAGGGGTCTGGCCACATCCATCTTGCTCTGGCAGATACAGTAGATGCGATCTAGCTGCGCCATGCTGCCATCACCTGGTCAATACATGTTCGGCATCTCTCAATACGTTTGTGTTGCCTGCTATAATTACATCTTTTGTCTGTCGCCTTCACTCGGTCACGATGATCGCGAACACCGAGGTGCTGCCGAGGCGAGGTTGCACGTTGTGAAACAAGAGCAGCGACCTCGAAGAGCCCACCGTTTCCTGTCAGGCCCGTCATGGTTGTCGGGGGCGACGGAGTGAGAAGCCTGAGAGGCGTTTCAATGTCTATATTCATATGCGACAACAAAACAAACACCCAGATACCGTGAGCTATTTCTCAAATGATTACCAGCTTTATTTTCCGCCTGCATTTGTTACACCTGAGCCCAACAGACACCGGCGCCGTGTCCGCCAGAGCAAAGAAACGGAGACAAAACAAAACATCTCAAGTCTCCTGGGTGAGTCAATCAGCTCTGAACACAGATGTTTTTGCCACAACAGCAGCACGCCCATGCTGCCAGTGCAAATTACACCTCGGAAATTAATTGCAAGTTTTGGATCCTCCGGATAATGAACTATATCCGGAGTTACATTTTCAGCGTTACATTGGTGCCAAAGCGCTGCAGAGCACATACTGTACATACACGGGGGTTTGACGGTTGCCGTCTCATGTCATTGCGCTGGTCAGGTTGCTCATCGAGCGAAAGCTGCCCGTGCGCGTGTGCCTGCTCTTCCGCCTCACGCTCCGCAGATAGTTCCTGTACAGAATCACGCTGATCACCCTGTCCTGGAACTGCTTGGAGACAATGTAGTACAGGACGATGTCCAACACTGTGCTCATGTTCATCAGGAACGTGGTGAAGACCGCCCCCGTGCTGAACCCCCCGTCCCTGCCCTGCCCCATCAAGCGGAGGACCAGAAACACGTGGAAGGGCACGAAGCACACCAACACTTGGACAATGAGGGTGATGATGATCCGGATCGACTTCTGCTTCACTTTGGGCTTGAGTTTGGAGGTGCGCCCGTGGATCAGGTTGTCCACTATGACCGCGTAGCAGCCGATCATGATGCATATGGGAACCAGGAAAAAGAAGAGGAGCCGCACGATGTTGACGGCGTTGTCGTGGCGCAGGTAGACGATGTCTTGCATCTTGATGCAGGTGGTGAAGTTGGAGGTGCGATCGGGGTCGTGCTCGGTGAAGAGCAGGGACACGGTGCTGCCCAGAGTCATGAGCCACACGCCCAGACTCGCCACCACGGCCTTGGGGACATTCCTCAGCTCCTTGCCGTGCTTGGGCTGGACAATGGCCATGTAGCGGTCAGCGCTGATCAGCGCAAACAGCCAAAGGGCTATGCAGGGGTAGAAGATGGTGAGCGCGGCCATGAGCCGGCAGAACAGGTCCCCAAAGGGCCAGTGGTCCTGCTGGTGGTAAACCATCCTGAAGGGGAGCAGCAGGATGAAGGTGAGATCCACCACCGCCACGTTGATCATGTAGACGGTGACGGAGTTCTTCTTCTTGGTGGTGAGCGCGAATACCCACAGGGCGGTGAAATTGACGACGACTCCTATGACGAAGACGAAGCAGTAGAAGATCAGGCCTGCCATCCGGTACTCCACCGGGCCCTGCTCTGGCCTGACGGCGCCGGGCTCCACGGACATGTTGGAGCTGTTCACATCCAGCTTCATACTGAAACTTACAGCAGAGAGAGCGTTGTTTTTGTTAATCGTTGGATCGCATGACATCGCTGTCTGTTTCCGGCCGGGCTGTCTGACCAAAGCAGTCCCGTAACTTCATACCGGATAAAGAAAATGGCACAAAAAAAGAGAGAAGGTTAAAGGTGTCTTTGATTCAATTTCTGACTGAAATGTTTTCGTAAGATTTCAAGCTGAACAAATTGTCCGAGGAGAAAGAACAGGCAACTTACTTTTGAACATTATATGGAAATAATCCTTCATTTGTCCATGTGAGAAACAAAAAACAACAACAAAACATTGAAAAACAACTTAAAACTACACTTGTTTTTTCTTCTACAATATACACAGTACTATAAACAAGATGTATTTATGCATGTATATATATATATATATAAACATACATACAAACATTCATAATTCAATGTCAAAAAAGTTGTTGTTACTGTAAAAGTTTCCCTAAATATGTGGAAGTGCGATTTTTACTCCTAAAACAAAACTGTGTCTGTGTCTCGAAGAGAAATCATGTGACTTCTGTATTTTCTCCCACTGCACTGTCACTCTTGTCAGTGGGTGATCATCAAGAAACCCCCCCCCCCAAAAAAAAATCACCTATAAAACTGTGGAATAAAACAAACCAGGGGGTTAAAAAAAACCAAACACGTGTCAATACACACACACACACACACACACACACACACATACAGCAAGTGGCCATACAACACGACATCCAACATGTCTTGTTCCCCTCCGTCTCACAGGGTCAAACCGATCCGGCGCAGCTCTGCCAGGACAAATGAAAAGACTACACTTACCGCAGAAATCAAACCAACATCTTGTCAGGCGTTCCACCGACAGGTCTACGGAGCGGCACTGCGTTTCATCTGAGCGCTTTGCTCTCGCAGCCCAAAGAACAGGGAAGTGAGCGCTTTTTCTCAAAAGGGGCAACGTGATGGAAACGGTCGGCGGCCCCCATCACTTCCTGTGTCGTGCCGCGGCCTGTGTGTAGCTGTTCTGCACGCGAGATTCCTTTACAGTGTCTGCGGAGGCGCGACACAAAGGGCTACAGCTTTCCACAGTCTGCAATTACACCCCCTTAAAGAAAATGATGTGCCATTAGAAGTGGGAGTGTGTTTGGCAGGCAGAGAGATGGCAGATTTAGGGCGAGTTATTGATTGGAAAAGTGGGGTCTGTCACAGCACATTAGTTCTCAGGGGAGTAATCCACAGCAGGTTGCTGTGAGAAGCATCTGCTGCTGGAGAGAAGTAATTAAAAACAGGATGTTGAGGCAGTTGCCATATAAACAGGAAATAAGACGGTGGTAATAGACACTTCACGCTGACGCCGTGAGATGGTTTTACACGGCGTCGACTTAATGGATGCAAAGCGCATGGCTCAGGTGAAACGCTCAAGGTCAGCCTGGACCCCGGATTGAATACAGATGAATGTGTGTGTGTGTGTGTGTGTGTGTGTGTGTGAGTTGGTAACAGCGATGAATTAGGAAAGTTTGGCTCAGAGAACGTTGTGCAATCAAAACTTCTCCGTCCCCCACCCCCAGATCTCACAACTGGTAGTTTTTTAAATCTCCTTATGAGATCGTATTGATAAGGAAGTAAATCACACTTTCCCACGACTTGTTCCATTTCCTCTTTGTGTCGTCTGACTGCTCGTCTGTTTGACCTCGCACAAGTGCTGTTCTGGGTCAGTTGTGATTTGCCATCTGCTCTGACACTTTTTTTTTTTTTTTTTACATGATCGCTACACCATGTGTATTTTCAGAACAATGCTCACACCTGAAGCTGCTTGTTCAGTCGAATTCATATTCCTGGGATGATGATCATCCATCGGCCTGTCCTCTCGATGCGTCTTCAAAAAATCTCACGGCAGATGGTTCTTTGTGTTCTTTGCAATATGTTGTTATGACAACAGTCTGTGTGATGTTTTCCTCTCCCTAATACTTGTCATGTGGCTGCCTCAGTAAGTCCCTTGCTCCATATTAAATATTTTATTATTTACTTGTACCATAAACAATATAAGTGCATTTTAGATATCTGGAAAACGTTGAGTTCATTGGGTCATATTTTGTCTTTGTCATCCCTGAAATGATTTTTTTTGTCAAAGAGAAAAAAAGAAGAAATTCAAGAAAAGGAGAAATGTATCTCCCCCTCGTCTCGTTTGTCAATATTAAGATTATGTGTATGATGCCTCTCAAAAGCTTATTTTACTTCCTTTACTGTCACTTCTTTACCCTGATTTACACTGCCCTCTTGAGGTTGGAAAGAAATACTACAGAAACTGAATTTGTGCCCAATAACTGTTTTGGTCTTTGGATCAATCAATTTCTAAAAACTACATTATGGATTTATTATTTACAGGTAAAATGTTGTATCTGCTGCAGACAACAACCTCATATTATAACAAAATTAAAAGTCTCAGCGAGGGTCACGTCAGTAAAAATTATAAATTGTAAAAATTCAATTGCATTGAAATTTTGAGTTTTCTCAACTTTACCTTGTTTTTGAAGAAAATAAAGATAAAAAAATAAAGATAAAAAAATAAAGATAAATGTTAAATCTGAAGAAAGAAAAGACAACTGTACAGTGACCCTATACTACACACACACTTCTTTGAATAACACACATTTTAGATTTTTTTATTTATTAGAACATGTCGAACTTCAGAGCAAATATGGACAATAAAAACATCAAATTTCATGACATTATTCAAATGTATACAGAGCATATTAACAGTTTCACTTACAGTGTCTCTAACTCCTCAACATCTCTCAGAGCTCGAATGGTTTTGTAAAGGTCGGAGGTGAGGAGGCGGAGACTGAAGAGCAGAGTACGATCCAGAGGTATCTATCAAAAACACGGTTAAAAAAAATACTGGATATGTTTTTGATGAATTTCAGTATAAGGATCCCAAACACTTTTCCACACAGATCCCATGCCCCGTCACCGTCGAAACTACACCATCACACAGGATTATTTTAGATTACATCCGTTTCACTGCAGTTTTGCACTGAACACTTAGCTTCATGATATTTTTGGTTTGTCGTATCATTATTTCCGTCTTCTGGAGATTACCACCGACCGTACTCACATGTTGAAGCAGGATCTTGCACGTTGCCGTCATAAGTGTGAATCACAGGGCATTAAAAACCCAGGAAACACATGAAAATGTTGGCTGGTTTGTACAAACGAAAAACTATTGGGTATGTAAACAGATCCAGCATTCTCGACAAATGGAATGACACCGGATTTAAAATATGCGTTCATGTTGAAACGTTAACTGATCTAAAAGTAAAACTGACGTCAAACTGTTGCAACCACAACCAACCAGACTCGCTTATTAGTCATGTCCAGTTGTATCCTGAGAAAAAGAAAAAAATCTCAAGCGACCGAGATAATGATGAGATTTGACAGGTGATGACATGATGTGAACCGGCAGATTGTCGCTTTTCCTGAGATTTTACGACTTTGTGCTGAAACGAATGGTTTGTCTAGATTGTGAGTCTGATGTCATTTTGGAGTGAAACTCATGTCTACCTCCACCGAAACAACTCAGTTCCTTTGAGCTACGCTGTGAGGATGGGTTCTGAGGTCTGACAATTTTTCGTTTTTCTTTTTGGTGACTGAATTGCTCGAAGGAATATACCTGTAGATGTTCATCAATGTCCCTGTCTCAGTCGATTGTCCACCTTCAACGTGCTCTGCTTGGTAACGCCTCCTTTCTCACCTTGGATACATAATAAGCCTTCCGCTTGAGAAATGTGTAAACAGCTTTCTGTTCCTTATTAAACTCTTGATGTTGATGTCCTTCCCTTGTGTGAACGAATCTGGTCCGGTGCAGATGAATTCCTATGGATCCAGAGGCCGAGTCCATGATGACACGACTCCATTCCGATCAGTTTGTCTGAGTCACTGTCCTGGCTGAAATAGTCCCGCTGAGACTCGAGCATTTCTCATATCCTCTGCGATCCTCGGTGGCTCAGCGCTTCAGTTTCCTCAGGCCTGTGCAGTCTCCGCTCACTGGTTCCACCTGTCGCAGAGGTGTTGAGTTGGATCTTGTTGCCATCGATGATGTCCTTGGAGGAGCCCTCGGGCGACGTCCTCACCACGCTGGAGAAGGACATGCTCACCTGCAGCCTCAGCAGCTTCTTGAGTTTCCTCTTGTAGCCCTTGCAGGCAAAGAAGTAGATGAACGGATCCAAGCAGGAGTTGAGGTTCATCAGACACACGGTGACGTGCAGCGACACTTGAAAGGCCGTGAGGTCGGCGCAGTCGGGGCTCGACACCAGCTTGCGGATCATGTACTGCAGGATGTCGATGTGGTAGGGGCTGAAGCAGACGACGAACACCAGCGACACGCAGCAGATCACGCCGATGACCTTGCGGCTGCGCCCGGACTTCTCTGTCAAGTGGTTGGTCTTGGCTGTTGAGTGGAGCTTGGAGCACAGGACACAGTAACACACCAGGATGGTGATCACAGGGATGACGTAGCCCAGGAAGACGGCGCCGATCAGCGTGGTGGCGATGTGGTCGACCGTCTCAAAGTTGGGGTATTCCATGCAGGTGACGTAGCCGCCATCCTCCGAGTTCGTCATGGGCATGCCGAGGAGGGGGAGCGTCTGTGCCAGGACCAGCAGCCAAACGCCGGCGCAAATGTAGCGCACGTTGCTGACCTTCCTGAGTCGGGCGAAGCGCAGCGGCAGGACCACGGCGATGAAGCGGTCCACGCTGAGGCAGGTCATGAAGTTGACCCCCGCGTAGGTGTTGATGTAGAAGATGAGGCCCGAGATCTTACACAGCGCCTCGCCCAGAGGCCAGTGGAATCCCAGCGCGTAGTAGACAATCCTCACAGGCAGAGACAGGGTGAAGAGGATGTCGGAGATGACCAGGTTGAGGGAGTACAAGGTGGTGGAGTTCATTTTCTTCATATTGGGACGGATGACGTGGAGGGCGAGGCAGTTGCCGAGCAGGCCCACGACGAATACGATGCAATAGAAAATAGGCATGAGGACCCTGGCGTAGTCCCGGTGGTCGTACAGGGTGTTACAGACGGAGCCGTTGTTGGCGGGCGAGGTGAGAGCCACAGGCGCAGGGGTGGAGCCCATCGTGATGTTTCAGGAACCAGTAACTGCAAAAGGGAAAAAAAAAAAAAAAGCACCAGTGTTTTGATCAAAACCCTCGGATTTACATCTCGTTTTTGTTCTCTGTTGTTTTCCATGTGCATTAGGTAAAAAGGAAACAAAATCAGACACGTCAAATGCGATGAATGTTGAAATGAAACTCGCGCGTGCAGGTTGAAGACCTGGCTTTCAAAAAGGAAGTTGCAGTATTTTTGCATTACTCCTTCGCACACAACTTGTGATTTTAAACAGATGTTTCCTGATGTTTTCCAGAAGCTTTTGTGTGCACTAACATGTGCAGTAAGGGTTGGACAGCTCCGCGAAAGAACAATGGGACAGTATCAACATGATGGTTTATTGGTAATATGAAATCATAAAAAACAAACATAAATCGGATGCTTTTGTCATATAATTCCAATGAAAAGATTCCGCAACACAACAAGATGCAGTTATTTTAGTTGCATGTGTTTTACCCCCCGTCGACCAAACCAAGCCCGTGTCACTTTATGACAAGAGCCAGTGACTCACTCTGTGCTGTCTAACAGGAGTTGTTTTTGTGGTGTGTGACGCCACCTTGTGGTTGTTTTGAAGCCTGGCAGAGAGGAAACTCCACCTCGACCTTGGCCTCGGCTGCACTCGCCGTGGTTTGCAGAGTCAAGCCTCCAATTGGTCCTTTAAAGAAAAGGTTAAACTCAATCTAAAGAAAAAAACAACAATAGAGATTTCATCCACTGGGACCTGACTGAAGCTCCGGCCTTTTTATTTCTCCTTTTAAAATGAGGCAAATATAAATGTCACTCTGTCATCCTGTAGTTTGATGTACGAACATCATTAAATCAAAACAGTTCTGATTATTTTCAACTTGACATCACAGGAAGACAACAGTGGAAAACGGAGCCGATGTGTTAACCACATTTTTTTCAACCTGAAGAAAATGTGCTTCACTATTAGCACATCCAATCCACCGACAGGACATGGACGGTTTGGGGTTGTTGGTTTTTTTTTTCAACCTAAAAGTGAGATGAAGGAAGTGAATGAACAACAACACAGCTTCACTGCGATACTGAATGCAGCTGCAACACTCTCACACTCACACTGCAGAGAGAAGAAGGGAAAAAAGCTCGGCGTTGAGAGACGTCCTTGCGAAATGAGGAAGTCTGCTTCCCCAGGGTGCCCTGCTTTACAATAATGGTTGGCAGTTTGGAAAGTCACATTGTTTGAGCCAAAAATCAGAACCCATCTCCTCGTGCAGCGGTGGGGGCGCAACACATTTCCTGCGGCTATTTGGGGAAAAACGCGTGAAAAACTGATTTTTCAAAAGCCATTCTCGTCCAAACAAAAAGGACGTTACAGTCATAAATTAAGCAACTGGAAAAATAGTCATTTTTTAGGCGTGTGTGTCGATAACATACTTTTTTTCACTCTTCCCATTGTAGCTCAAACTGTCATCAAGGTGGTTTGATTCAAACTGTGGGTGTCGCGACTTTCACGCGGGTACTAATAGGAATTTTAGCCCTGAAATCATCTCGTAAAAGTCCCTAATTTCTTATCTTTCAAACTATTTTAAACAATTTTAGTTCTATTTTTTTCTATTTTTTTAAAAGGTGCCAGTGCCATGCTGTACAGTGGATACAATTTAGATACAATTTAAGGTCTTTCTCTGTAAAAAAATATACAGCACATTTCCACAAAGCGTCCCAGGTCAAAGGCCACGCACACGTGTGTGTGTGTGTGTGTGTGTGTGTGTGTGTAACGATCCAAACACGTTTCTCACTTAGAGTAAAGGAGACTTACCTCACGGAAGGGAACCGGCTGATTTCCACTGATTCCCCGGAGCCCACTGGATCCAGTGGAACATGAACCTTGATGTGCAGAGTTGATCTCGACTGTCGGAGGTTGTCCTGGCGGCACTGTGACCACACCACGCTGAACAAGAACAGCATGACATTCAGAAATCAAGATCCGTATCGGCCGCCTGTAACCATAGTGACAAAATATCCTGTTGTGGCTCTCTCTCTCTCTCTCTCTCTCTGTCTGTGTGTGTGCTTATGTCTCTCTCCCACCCTCCCTCCCTCCCTCTTTTTTAATATCTCTCTCTCTCTCTCTCTCTGTCTGTGTGTGTGTGTGTGTGTGTGTGCTTATGTCTCTCTACCGCTCGACGCTTTTTGCTTCACCTTTCAAACTCTCAATCTCTCAGTGCACACTTTTGAAACACGGCGGTGACACTGAACAGACGCGCTCACTGTTCACTGTGTGGATTGTGGTTTGATAAAGCTGCGGCGGGGGAGACATACCTTTGGGAGAGTGAAATTCGAGGGTTTCAAAAACAGCGCCCTTTGCCACGGCGGGACGTGGCCTGAGCTGCCACTCACCTCGTCGTGTTCTTGTGAAGACACTTATGTTGTCCAACGCCACCGTCCCTGGCTCAAAGTCTGACTCCCTCTCTTTTCGGTGTCTGAAATTTCCCCTCCCTCGTGGCAGAATGAGAGACCGCAACGACATGTGGAGCTTCCCCCTTTGCTCCAGAAAGCACCTTTTGCGTGGGCCTTTTCGAGCTCCGAAAAAAAAAGGCCAGGAAAATGAGATCCTCAGCTTTTGGCCCCGCGCAAAGATTTTTGTCTGAGGTCGCCGTTCAAGAGATGGGTGCCGCGTGTGTCACAGAGGTTTCAGTGGCGATTGAAAGTGCAGCTTGGTTTCAGTGCCCAAAGGCGGCTGTAAGCAAATGAAGGTCGTATGGTTTTGAGGTGTAGTGGCAGAGACATGCTATAAAAAAGAAAAAAACACTGAACACATCTGCTTTTGAGTGAGAGATCAGACACGGGTTCA
Organism: Scophthalmus maximus; assembly: GCF_022379125.1. Taxonomy (NCBI): domain Eukaryota; kingdom Metazoa; phylum Chordata; class Actinopteri; order Pleuronectiformes; family Scophthalmidae; genus Scophthalmus; species Scophthalmus maximus. Next base: position 6,001,540 of record NC_061528.1, on the reverse strand, counting down.
AATGCGATGTGTGGTCGAACCTTGGCAGAAGAAACAGACACCAAAGGGAACGTGGCACTCTCATTCATGTTTTCTTAAATCCAGCAATTATTCAAGTGTCTTTGCTTTGGCACTATTACACCAGGGGTTCTTATTCATGTACATTGCAAACACACACATGTGATCTGCACCAACTGTTACCCTGCGGTTTTCACACCTTTGAGCTGCCTGTCAGCTCATGGGCAGCCTTCTGCTTTCCACACTGACTCAAACATATTTCAGCTATGGGACACACACTGTTCTGTGATAAAACCGGCGTCAACATCCAATCGCGCCACTGATTCATCTAAATGAATGCATATACCTTTTTTTCTTTCTTTTCCCCCCCCCTTTTCCCAGTGCCAAATGCTTCGGAGCACAAATCAATATATATCCAGAAGAATTCTAGTCTGGGTATTTAGTTTTTTACCCCGACCTTCCTCTGTTCAAAACAAGCAGAGGAAGCACTGTGTAACTTCCTCATGGCCCGGCCTTGTGGGTCTGACTCACTGGGCCTCAGACGGCCAGGTCACACCCATCGCTGACGGACGACAGGCATGGTGCTCTGCCACCGGGGCTATTCATGGAAGACAATGGGGCTGAACACCGGGAAACAAAGACACTCTGCTCTCCTGGATATTGGGCTAATTTCAACAAATATGCCAACCGATTAAATCATAACAATCATCATAATCATCCTAGTCACAGTGATCATAATCGTCCGAGCAGCAGAAAACTCAAGACTGAGGAGTCTAGAACTTCTCAGTTAAGCCTATCAGAGCTTTGTACATCCTGTGCCGAAGGAAGTTATGAGAGAGAAATGTCAAAAAGGAAATTCTCTTTTTTTTTAGCTGTTTCTGTTGAAAAATATATTTCTGCCATAACCTCAAACCGGTGCCCTTGTTTGTTTGCTGCTTGTGAGGTGTTCATATGTGAGGTGGAGGATATGGAAATCAGCTCTGAAGCGCTGTTACGCTTTGGTATGTAGCCACAAAACATCATATTCTACTGTTTTTTCCCCTCCCTTGTGTATTCAGGTTACTCTTATTAATATTTACAGTTCCATCGCTGTGTGACACTGCTGATGTCAGCGATGTCGTTGCTTCGAGGTACCAGTATGAAAATGTGTGGTTATTAGAAGTAAGGCCAATAATTCACCACGCAGACTCCTCTCAGGTCACAAACACACAATTAGACTTGTCTCCTCACGTCAACCTTGTAAATTTGAACCAAACATGGCACGAGTGTGCGTTGACTGCACGGTGATCGCAGGCCTCCCCGGTGTTTTCTGACAGGCGGTCGGAATCAGATTGCATGAGTGTGTGAAAGAAACTTCTGTGGTTGATCGTTGTCTTCAGAAAGAAAAACAACAACTCTGGTTGTGTAACAACAAACCAAGTTTAGTTTTGAAATCATTTGGTTTCCTAGAATTTGACTTTTTGCAGACACGGAATTAAAACAAAAACATAAAATCTTATGTTTGGAATCTTTTTTACACCAATATGATCGCATTGTAAAAAGAAATACCCTTTTTGATTATAACTTCTTTTCATATTTTACTACACATTTTCACCTTCGCTCTGTTTTGGTTGCATTCGATGAGCTGTGCAGAGATTGAATTGTGGCCCGTGTCTCCTAAAAGAGCTATGAAATCCCCACCGACACACACTACAACAGTCAGCGCTTCAACCTCGTGATGATGCTTTCGCTTCCAAAAACAGAAAACTGCGTGTTGGCGCATGGACCCAAACAATGACAAACAACTGCACTGCGACTGTGTCAGAGTTCATGTGTCTGCAGTGACCTCTCGGGGGTCAGTGCCAACCAGCTCCACGCGCGGCAGAGGATGTGCCGCGATGAGTCGAGGCCGCAATTCCACTTAATGCTGCTATAAGAAATGTGTCGAAAACTCTACTTGCTCATCACGATTAATTATCATTCTTAATCATAACCCCCCACAGCTACTTGAAGAGTTTCGCCTGGTGTGTGCATTCGAAATGTCGAAATATCCCCATCATCATCCTCAACGCAGAACTTTTCAAATCATTCTGATGTAAAACCAGGCGCCTCTCTCTCGGATGGACAGTTCTCTCTTCTGGTCAGAGAGGGGTACTGCAGCTGGCAGTGATCAAATGTTTGCATTTGACGCCTGTTAAGACAGAGACTTTGTGTCGTGGCTTCAGTAAGTCGCAGGATGGCAGCGCTGGCTGCGCTGGCAGAAGAAAAATACTAAGACATCGCTGCAGAGAAATATTATGAGCCCGATAGATTATCTGCAACTGCGGCCAGCGACATGTTTGACTTCTGGAATAGAATGTTGTACAATTTTAAATCGCAGGGGAATTTTTGGGAGGCATGTTGACAATAATAGAAATACTGAACAACATCACAGATGTGTTTTCATAGGTTACTGCAATGTCCTGCAATAGAGCTCATGGCTTCAGCTCTTATCTGATGCCCTTGGATCCACGTCGAAGGCAGATCATATTTTGAGATGATACTTATAATATGTAAAGCTAATGGGAGGTCCTTTACAGTCTACCTAGCAGATTTCATCGGCTCTTCCCGTCCACTTTGCATGATTGAGACCCAAGGACGGGGTTATTTCTGTCACAGTCGTTCCACCGTGGACATTTAATGTATATTATTTTCTGTTATTGACTCATTTAGAGACATTTAGGGACGCATAAAAGAATAATTCACATCATTAGTTGTATTTACATGTTTTTTTTTAATATTCAGAGCCCCGACAAACAAATTGCAGAATAAAATCTAAATACACGGGTCTACTTTAAAACCCGTTCAACTCTGCTTCAGGACACTGTTAATGAATGCTACTCTCTACTCTACTTCTTGCAAGATCATAGGGTTAGCTTTTCCAGCAACCCAGGAAATGTTAAAAGGGTTCAATTTAAATATGTGACTCTGCGCTATAAACAGACAACCTGCACCTGTAACACACGCACACGCACACACACACACACACGCACACACACACACACACACACACACACACACACACGCACACACGCACACACACACACACACACACACACACACACACACACACACACACACACACACACACACACACACAGCAGCTCCACCACGAGACCCAGGAGGAATGAGGCCTTTGAGGGGGAGCAGGAAAGGTGGGTGAGGAAGTGGTGCTGCTATTTATCTGTACACTCCCACGCAGAAGTCAGATGTGGGTAGGAAAAGTGTAGATGCACAACTTGTTCTCATTTTGGCAAAGTTCTTTCTAAAATTGCGAAAATGCGTTACACACCGTGCGGGGGAATAACGTTTTTTGCTAGTAGGAGAGCAGGACTACTGACTTTTACACACGCTGCTGGATTCACATTTGTGGTTCTCTACATAAAGGAAGTAAAAGTTGCTGTTGCAGCACATCGATGCCCACAACCTTTGTTACACACACAGATAAAAAAAAAAAACGTAGCATAGTTTTCACACCACTGTCACTGAATGGCACACATGTGATCAAGACAGGAAAAACTATAAAGGCAGTAAGATACAGCATCATGTATAAGAAATGGGTGGGGGGCTTTTTTGGTTTTATTTTTCTGCATTTTAAAGGACATCTACTGCATCTGTGTACATAGATAAACAGAGATAACTGTCGGTCTTCTCTGTGAAAGCTATTGTTGGCACATTTCTCGTAAACTCAGCTGTGGTTTCGCTCAGGTGTTGCTGCTACTATTCTCAGCTGTCATTTTGGTGGAGGCGCCGGAAGTGTAAAGATAGTCCCTGAAGAGGCTCATCACCCGCCTCTTGTAGGTCTTGATGGCGAAGAAGTAGATGACTGGATCCAAGCAGCAGTTGAAGTTCATCATTGAAACTGTGATCTGCGGGGAGAGGACGGATCATGAAAAGGAAAAAAAGGATGGAGGACTTTTGCAAAATCAACAAAACTACAGCTCCTACCTGTAAGGAACTCTTGAAGGCCCTCAATTCTTCACAGGATGGCTGGTGGTTTATCTTCCTGGACATGAACTGCATGACGTTGAGGTGGTAAGGGCTGAAGCATGTGATGAAAGTGAGCAGGATGAGGAGGATAACGGTGTTGGCCCTGTGGTTCCTCGTCGATCGGCCGGTCACCGAGCTCTGCCTGGCCGCGGCCCGCAGCTTCAGGTTGATCTTGGCGTAGCAAGCCACGATGGCGACGAGCGGACACCAGAAGGAGATGGCACAGGCCAGGAGCAGGAGGTACGGGGTGAAGCGGGAGCCCTCGAAGTCAAAGTACTCCATGCAGGTCCGCCTCTCCTGGCGCTCGCGCAGCATGCTGCGGAACAGCAGGGGGGCCACCTCCAGGGAGACCAGAGCCCAGACCAGGCAGCAGACCCGGCGGACAACCCTCACACTCCGTAAACACTGCAGCTGGTGCGGATGCACCATGGCCAGATATCTGTCCAAGCTGATGCAGGTCATGAACCCAATACCTGGGTGGAAGCGTATTGGATGTGCAAGAGAGTTTATGCTGAACACATTTGGAGCAACCGGGCGAAACAAATGAAAAAGTCCACACATAATATTCAAAGGTGGAGATCATGAACACGAGGCTAGTGGGCTATGAGAAGATGTTTTCCCTAGTCCCATTCATTCCAATTTTTGTATGTCATTTACTAAGGAATAAAAACTGTTATCTTGTGTAACCATGGATGTCTTTTTTTCACACATACAGTGGCTCCGAATGGAAGAGTCAAGTCCTGATTTAGAGGTGGTTGCAGCTATGCAGCTAAAGACACAATCAAAGGTACGGTAGCGTATCAGCAACAGCAGCCCCTTGATATTACCTGCATAGGTATTTGCAAAGAAGAGGAGCGTGGTCAGTCTGCAGAGGAAGTCGCCAAAGGGCCAGTCAAAGTGACGGATGTAGTAGGTGATTCTGCCCGGCAACGCCAGTGTGAAGAGGGTGTCGGAGAGCGCGAGGTTGACCAGGTAGACGGAGGTGGAGTTGAACTTGTGCTTCCTCTGGCAGATCACGTAGAGGACCAAGGTGTTGCCGCACACGCTGATGACGAAAACCGCAGAGTAGAAAATGGGAAAGAGGACCACGGCGGCTCTCTGGTAGACGAACACATCGCAGCCGCTCCGGTTTGGAGCGTTTAAAGCTGAGACCTGGGTGATGTTATCAACAGCCATCCCACCTGTCGGCTTGAGAAAAAAAAAAGGGTCACACGTCGTGACATTATGTCACGCAGCAAAGAAGCGCGCACAGATCATCGCAGTCTGAGATACTTACGAGAAAGAGAGACGAAGGCCGAGTTAAGTTTCCTCCCGAAGCTGCCGAGTCGTCTGAGTTGTGGCTGTCAAGGGAGCCGCGATTCTTATAAATCCCTCTGAGAAAAGTCGCATGAGGAGTTGAGATCCCACCTCTCCTTTTTGACATCATGTGTCTGTCAAATGTTGTCCTGCTGTAACCCTCCTATTGTTCATTGATGCCCTGAGCACAGCAAGCTCTTTTTGAGCTTCGTGCATTGACACAAATGTACAAATAGACCCCCCAATTTTTTTTAACATATACTATGTTATCTAAATAAATATAATAAATAGGCAAAAATAACGTGTACATGTTTCATGAGAAAATATTGTGTTTTTACCTCAATTTTTTCACTTTTTTATCACATTGCTATATCCTCTCTTTAATCATCATTAGCTTGTCATTCAAAGAACTTCAAATAGCACGAACGAAAGCTGCTACAAAAATAGAATTTGATTGATTCGTGCAACGATTTCATTACATACGAATATTGCATATATATATATATATTAAATACTGTTTTATCTTGTCATATGTTCGATTGATGCTGTTGCTGACATGCACACACCAACTCACAGCCACAAGTTGTTCTTACTTAGGAGGATTTTGGACAATACTAACCAGAAAGAATGTCAACACTCTGTGTGTGTGTGTGTGTGTGTGTGTGTGTGTGTGTTTGTGTGTGTGTGTGTGTATGTGTGTGTGTGTGTGTGTGTGTGTGTTTGTGTGGGTGGGTGCGTGCAAGACAGAGATAGAGAGAGAATAAGACAGTATGGATTGTGTTCATGTGTCTTTTCTACATACTTATATTTTCTAATTCACTGTGGTTGCTGTTTAGCACATGCTCATGTGTGATGACATCCAAATAGTGATGATCTGGATTCAAACTCTGCTCCTACACAGGTTAAATGCACGGAATAAAAAAAAAGGCAAGTTGCTTTTGAAGGCGGCATCCAGAGTGTGATACCACAGTGGCTACAGTTCAAAACCCTTACATGTATTTGCACTCCTGCTTGCAATGGGCGCAGCATGTTATATGAGATAGGCTGAGGTTTTATAATTTCGTTCCTGCCGCTGAGGTTTCTCAAGTTTTTTGCTATGAGGCAGAGGTGAAGGCAGGGGAGGCAGGGCCGAGATGGAACTGATGGAAGATGTAGGAGGAAGTTGAAGTATATTGCTGGCACTTGTATAAAGGGAAAAAAAACAAAACCTGTCATGATGCTATGAGGAGTGGATGAATCACCAACAGTTTCAAGAATGTCACATCTTTTATCAAGCATATCTCAACCATCAAAAAACATTAACTACGTGAACAATGTCAACTGAAAAAAACCCCAATGTGTAGCGTTAGATTCTGAGAAAAGACGTGGTGGTTAAAATGTGGCAATACAAGTCTGCTTCTACAGCAAAGGATATTGCAGCAGCTTCAACAAACTTATTTGCATGTTGCAAACTGCTTAAATTGCAGCCTGAAAATTACAATGACAATATTTTACTATCTACAGCTCCCAAAAAGTTACTAACTGAATACCGACCGTGTACAAGGACGGAAGAACATGGTAAAGAGCAGGGTAGAACATGTACGTTCAAGGGAAACATAGAAATAAAGTACTCTCTTACCAAGTACAGGTTAAATAATTACAGGGCACAAGACAGAAGCTTTCATAAATAGGTTTTGTCATGAAAAGGAACTAACAAATGACAAATATAACAGCCACAGAAAGATTTTCCTCCATGATAATGATTCACAGTAAAAGAACACTAGGTAATGCACAACCTAAATGGTGCTGCATGGCGGTGCAGCGGTCAGCGCTGTCACCTCACAGGAGAAAGGTCCTTCAGTCGAATCCCAGCTCAAACCAACCAGGGTCTTCTCCGTGTGGAGTTCGCATGTTCTCCCCGCGTCTGCGTGGGTTTTTCTCCCCGGCTTCCTCCCACGGTCCAAACACATGCAGATTGGAGTTTTACGTTACCCTGCGGTAAGTTGGCGACCTGTCCAGGGGGCACCCCGCCTCTCGCCCAATCTCAGCTGGGATTGGCTCTACGTCCCCCTGCCACCCATTAAAGGATAAAGCGGTATAGATGGATGGATGGATGGATGGACAACCCTACATGGCCTCTAGCGTTGAAAGAGTCTAACTTTTTGGATGGGAGGATTCTAGCTGTGTTGTTAGTGAGCGCCATGCCGGAGACCCAAGGCTGGATGGATGTGTCACAATTTGTTTAGTCCATTGACTTTTATTGTAATGCTAGACATTATGGACAAAAGGAAGCGCTCAAGATTTCTCACTGACAAAGAAGATAATAAATGAAAAAAATAAAAGCGATGATGCTTTAATGTTATTATCACTTAATCATTTCACACAACACACGTTCCGGTGGTACGTTGACGTGAAGGAGTGTACGACCGGCAGCCGGGTTTGTTTTGCCAGGCTCACAGTCTGGGTACAGTGGCGGAGCACTGGCTACAGTGGCTCATCGCCGTTGCACGCCAAAGCCTCCCAGGTTGGTGTAATTGAAATGGATGGCTGCTGGAAAGGCAAAAGGTCAGTAATTGTCACCAGTCAAATGTGGTTATAACACCGCTCGCTTGGGTCACAATAAGGCCTTCACGGAGACGGTGTCACCTGCGGGTTAGGAGCCTGCTGCACTTCGGGCCTTGCATTTCATGCTCCATTAATTTTTGTGCACCGAGTTAAACATCTCGTCCCGTCTGACCGGTGTGCCGGGAAAAGGAAAAGACAGTTGTTTGTTGAGCGCTCGCTGGGCGTCCTCAGGCTCTCTCAGCGTTGAATACGGCAGGAGCGCAGGGGGACATGGAAAGAAGGCGATGATCACTTCTGCTCATGTTTACCCTACCACCACCCCCCCCCCCCCCGCCCCCATGTCCAGCAATGTCCACCCATGTAGTGGACTCAATCTGTGAATATCATCCTGTTTTAAAGAGTCAAAACAGTAAAGAGCATTATACGTCTTCATGACAGCAGTCGAGTTCATACTGCACATCCCACCGGCACCGGGGAGAGTTGGAATGGCACACATGGCTGTGTGTGGTAGTGTGTTTGTAGTTTTCTGGGTTGACGGCTGTGTGACATGAAAGGTCTTAGGAAATTGAAAGTGACGACCCAGCGTGGAACATGCATGGAAGTCACTTCTCAGAAATGTGACCTTTTTCTGGTTGTTGAGTCAGGGGTGGGCTAAAAAAAAGAAAAGAAAAAAAGGTGGGTGGGTGGATGGATGGAGGAGAAGGAGGGGGAACAAACTGATTTCAGGAGAATTATACAATCTTCAATGGTGCGGCTGCAGAAACACCCCAGAAGGCATATCGTTTTAAAAGGCACCCTCATGGTGGTGGGACACCAGCGGTGTGTTGGTGAGACAAACTGAGGATGACTTCTGGTGTCCACAACGTGTGTGGAATAGCCAGCGTGGGCCCACAAATAGTGCCTGACCAAATTTGAGATGTGTTTTTGCTGCCAAAATGAATTGTGTATGAAACTTCCCCCACGCAGTTTGGATTTGAGTCTAGTTCATCGGGTCAACTTCACCTGCGCTGCCATCGACCCACTCAGCAGCAAAATAAAAGCAGCGATAGTGATGAGCACTGATGGACAATGATCTTTTAGTAGTATTTTTGTATATTATATTCATATATATGAATATATATACTTATTTATGTACAGATATATATATATATATATAGGGAGAGGGAGTTAACTGCTATAAAACATAACGCCACTAGAGGGTGTGCAATGATTACAAATGAAAAACAGAAAAATTATCCAGCACTCAAGAGTGAGGAAATTCATTTGAGCAAAAATGTTTCAGGGTTGTTGTTTTAAAAAAAATCCAAAACATTTTACATCCATGTGTTACATTTTTGCATCATGCAATTTTTCAAGTCAGTTCAGCAATAGCAAAATTGCATCTGTGTGTGAGTGTGTGTGTGTGTGTGTGTGTGTGTGTGTGTGTGTGTGTGTGTGTGTGTGTGTGTGTGTGTGTAGTGAGTATGTACACGGCTGGACATACCGCAGGGGACTCCTGCATTGTCAGGGGGCCTCATGTGGCTCGTGTCTGTTCTCATCATCACCATCACCACCGGCTCCTCCACCACCCCACACCCCCCGATGCACCAGCCGCCGCCGCCGCCGCCGCCTGCCCTGCTCATGGCCTGTCCCTTGCTCCACCACGCTCGCGTGAAGACTCTGCCGTTCACACTTTGCTTCACGCTTGTCACCGTTACCAGTGATGAGCTACTTGTTGTTTTGCAGCTAACACCTTTGAGCCCCATTTTGCACCGCTGCTCCACCCTGCATGCCTCATTTGGTACATCATATATGTGAAAGTATAAAAAAAAAGAGTGCAATGACACGAAGGAGGGGGGGACTGGGCGAGTGTGAAGACGCATCATTATATGTTGTCACAGTTGTCTGTGGACAGTATCTTAAAGGTTGCATGTTCGGCCTTTCATTCCATAAATAGTTGCTCATGTGTCTGGCTGGTTTGTGAACAACACGCACCAGCTCAGTGGGCCCGGTGTCCTTTTGAACTCTCCATGACTTCACACCCAATGACCGTGCCGTGACTTCCATCCTTCTCCTGCATTGAAGAACATCTCAGGCTACGTAAACTCATCAGTGTAATGGGCTCATCACGCACGCAGACACCTCACAGGAGCGCCCACAGATGGTGAGCTCTGATTGCCCATAAAAGATAGAGTTCGGCGACTTTTACTGTTCTGATCATTGGTGCCAGAAGCATCGTGTTTCCAGCGCCTCAGAAGGTGCTCCTGGGTTCGGGGCATTTTATCAAAAAAAAAAACAACGGGACAGGAAACAAAGCTTTGTTGTAACTTCAGACAAAAACAAAAAGGCTCAGTGAAACACACATCATTCGAAGCACCCGTCTCAACACAAAGCAGTACAGTGAAAACATGAAGAGCAGTGTTTTTACAAATATCCTTTCAAAGCCTTGTGGTGTCAAAAAAAAAATGTTTTTAATTTTGCCTTTGCTTTCAGAAGAAGTATGAGTACAGCAGGTGTGCTACACATCACGTATTTCCTCTGAGCCAACAGGACAACAGAACAAAACATGGACATAGAGAAAGACGGTATACTCGATGCAGCACTCTGCTACTCTAGGTGAGCTGTGAGCTAATGTACGGGCACTTTTTACTTGATTCACATCCACAGCGCTACAGTAGCTAGGAATTTTAGGTGTGAAACAAAACATTTTAAACGGTAAAACAAAATGAACTGTAATGCTACGTGCACGGGTAGTTTACGGTGCTTTCCAAATAAGTGAACTACTAAGACTACACATGCAGCATTTTGAGTTTTAAGTCCAGATATTAATCTTACTGAGAAAAACACACACACACACACACACACACACACATATATATATATATATACATGGATGTAAAAACATGCACATACTGACACACTAAATACAAATCATCAACTTCATCAGTTTTAGATTGATTATTGAAAAATAATGTGCTGCTTTATTGATTGTCCTGTCAACTCGCCCCCTCCAAAGGTGAACCAGAGGTCAGAAGTCAGTGCAGCACCCCTGTGGCTGTCAGGCATTCAGTGTGGGTTCAGGGACTAGCAGGTTTTCAGGGGAACCTGCTATGACAGCTTCTGAAACCAGTGGACCAGGAGGTTTCACAAAACTGTCCTGTCGTGGTAGTGTCGTTCGGGGTGTTCACTTTTTTTCTGCCGAAATTAAGATTCTGCTTTTAGAATCTGGAAGAGAAAAAAAAAATAGAAATCCAAATAATCCTTCCTGGTCTAGGCTCTGACCTTTGGCCTTTGCTGTTTTCCATGGCCTTTGTTTCACCCTTTGTATTGTCCTCAAGCTTTTTGTTAATGTTAATGTTTCACTGTATATATATGACTTCTGTTCCTCCGTGTGCTTTGCAGCTGTCTGTTTTGAATGGGTGATGCGTACATCTTCAAACCAGATGAATGTTCAACCCTGTTTTCGCACTTGTCGAAGCTTAAAGTGCCGCAAATTTGTCAACACGTTGCTTCGTGACCACAGTGTGTAAAGATCAAACCTCGTGAACATAAGGTCAAACAATGGCTGTCCCAACAACTGATGTGTTTGGTCACTGTTCCCCTTCACTGATGTTACCCCAATATGTACGTACTGCACTTAAACAAAGCCCGTATTCATCTGTGGCCAGTGACTCGGGCTGCGTTTGAAGACGCGGCCTTGTCCCGCAGTCCGTGCCGTGGCAGGTTTTTCAGGTCATCCGAGGCGACGTGCATACTTTGAATGTCATCTCTGCCGCCGCATTATTGTTTTATTCACAGGGCATGGACTAATTATTTCAGCAGCTCTCTTCATCGGGGAGCAGACTGACAGTTGCCGTCATCGGAGTGATCAGTCTGTTTTCTCGGACTCGGCCGCGGCTATTTGATGTATATTAACAATAATTGGTGCCACCGCCACAATGATGTTTAGTAAACCTTTGTGCTATTTTCCAGGAGGGTGCCCACGAGGAATTCATGTGTAGCTGCTTGGTCGGCGGAGACGCCCCCAGAGTCAGGACAGATGGGAGGACCGCTGTCCTCCGCGGATCAGAGACACCACGACCCTAATCATCATTATCACCTTAAAGGACATACAGTCTGTCTCAGTGTCTCGTTGTCTCCTCTGATCTACCCACAGCCTCATATCCACCTCATACACTCCAGTTTTATTACTGTGACATTTCAGATATTGAATTAAACACAATGCGGCATTTCTTATCATAAACGATTGTAAGAAACTATGGGGTGTCATCTGAGTTACGAATTTACCCATCATGTAAATGTGATGTGCACGAGTCATATTCATCAACACAATAGGTGTAATGACTATGAAGGCCATAAAAAATATTTTATTAAGGGAAATGTGTTTTTTTGTATAATAAATTGTATGATTTGTTTACAATTGCAAACAAACAAATGCTGGTAAATTCAAATAGAGGTGTTATGGAAACATTTATGAATACATGATTAACAGGAGTCTCAGAAGACATATGCCAGACAAATATTATGGCACTTTTATCCATTAAAAAAAGTTCTCATAATGCAGTTGTACCTTAGTCGTCTAACTTTATTTTTTTCTGCTTCTTGTCAACCATATCAATTCTCGTCACGCTTGGTCACTCTAGGTGGATGACAAGTCACGACTCAAAATGGGTTTGTGTTTGTTGTCGTGTTTGTTTCTGTGGTTTTCGAGAACGAGGGTTCCATCCTAATCTGCCAGCCGCGGCTGATGCAGCGAGGTGTCTCGGGTTCCAGCATCTCGCAGTGACTCCAGCAGGTTTTGAGTCTGCCAGATTCTACAAGTGAATGAGAGGCAGATGTGTGGTGACAGCGCAACGCTCATTAGGCCGAATCAGTGTCACACTGTGACAACTGGCCAAGTTGAGGCTTCTCTCGTCACTCAGTGCTCACTCCACTCAGGCGAGGACCAGCCTCCGACTCTCTGAGACCTCATTTAAAACTATTAACTGTTCTGGCTCCTCTATTTTGCCAAAAACAGGACCCTTTCCGTAAGGTCAGGTGTCTGCCACGCTGATAAACTCTGATAATCTCTCCAGCCAAAAAAACCCCATTCCTCTAAATCTTTAACCGACTCCTTCACCTATGATCCCAGTGGTATCCCTGACGCTGACCACTGGTCAACCCCTGCCCCCTCAATCTCAGCTGCCTGGTCACCGCTGGCCCCTCGGGGGCCTCCGTCCCTCGGCTGAAGTTGTTATATCTATTTCAGTCCACTAGAGACCAGGCAGCCGCCACCGTGGCTCCAGAGAATTCCCCGTCCAGCGATTAGGGATGGTAGCACTCCGTTCATATGCTTTAGCATCTCCTGTGTCCAAACTGCTTAGCATCTGACGGGTCGCTCTAAGCCATTAAGGCCAGTTTGCAATTATAGATGTGTGGCTGCTGGACACAGAAACAGATGTGCTTTGATCTATTTACGGTACGGTGGATGTGTGTGTGTGTGTGGGGGGGGGGGGGTTCATAACAGCTTATTTTCTTGCGTGGGTCAAATCACGCACCTCTGACATCCCTTGTCTCTCAGTTCACTTGACATGCACTTGTGTTTTTCAATCACGGAAAAAGTTTTGTGATGAATGGGCATAAAGGAGAGAACAGCGATAGCAGCTGCTCTGTGTGTGTGTGTGTGTGTGTGTGTAGACGTACGTGTCAGCACACATACATGATCGAGCACGTGTGTGAACGCCCTGCCCGTGTGTTTGTGCCTTTAATATGCATGTGCCAACCACGACCAAGCATGTGCGGAAGTAAGAGCTTGTTGAATGGAAATTCCGGTAATCCTGTTGCACCAAAAAAAAGGGAACCAATTCAGGCCCCATCTGCTCGAGCACCTAAATTCACCAAGGGGCAAAAGAGTTAATGTTGTAGTACATTTTTAACGCCTTGTCTCCTTCCCCCCCCCCCCCCCGCTCAACTTGAAGTGCTTTGGGTGGTGAAAAATGGAAAACAAATGTTCCGTTGACAGCTTTCCTATGCCCAGGGTGTGTGAGTATTTATATCATAAAGGTGCCAACACACCCTGGATTTACAGGCTGACCATCGCTGGGGGGGGGGGGGGGGGGGGGGGGGGGGGATTGGTCATCCTTTAGCTCATTCTGGTAATGACTAGATCAGAGGTGACTAGGCCTTGATAAGCCTGTGAGAAATTAGCTCACGACTAACTAAGTCTGCTGTGGTGTGAAGTTCATATTAACCGCAACAGAATTTAGCTTGATAATACAAGTAGCCTGCATCAATACCGAGGTCGTGGCAGGACATAGTGCAGCTCCTGTGCTGATTGAGGCTCAGCGATAACGGGACTCCACCCAAAGTTTTGAGTGGGGTACGCCTCGGTAATATTCAGCTCCGCTGCCTTTTTTCTTCCTTGTCACTTGTCTTATTGTCGCCACTTTGCTTGTATTAAAAATTCACGGGTCACTTAGCGCTTGCCTCCAGTGTACGGCACGCCCGCGCGCTAACTAGTCAAATGTGACCACTTTTCGCAGCGGCAAATGCGATTTCATAATGTTTATGGTGTCAGCGGCGGAGCCTGATGGGGAAATGGTAATAACTCCACGCTGCCAACATGAATAATGAATGAACTCATATCATTTCATAAATCAGATGGGATTCGGCAACATATGGAAATAAGATTTTCTCGCTGCTGAGTTTCGGTGTAAAGACGATAAACACTGGATTTCAAACAGCTGTTACTGCTGTAATACTTCCCGTCCTATACGATAGCCTGCAGCACGCCATGAGAACACTGTCTGCTGTACCATCAGAGAGGTGCGACGGGGTGCACAGGGGGAGATCAACGTTGACGTCGCGCTGCAAGCAGCTCTGTCCTGAGGTGAACCGAGTGTACACAGCTTTAGGTCCTCTCTGATGTAGGTGTTCCCTCGGTCGGCCAGCGTTGTGTTACGAGGCCACCGTCCCACTGTGCTTGTTCCTGCACGTCAGTGTGCTGAGAGGAGTTCTACGGGAACAGCCATCCATGAACTCACGTCCAGCAAACCACTCGCATTGGGCTCCCAGACCCTGAAAATTCAAATAGCTTGGGCTCATATTTTATCGATGGAATAAAATCAAAGTCAATGTGTACATTTATTGTTTAAAATTTCCAGACAATCAGTGAACAGCAAAAGCTCAGTCCGCCAGCAACATAACAGACGCCCAAGATGTTAATATTCTGAGGTCTGGCTGGACCTGCTCATTAATTCAGTTAAATGAAGTGAGAGAGGGGGAATCAGAGTGAACCGAACAGGAAAAAAGCCCTTAAAACCATTTCCTCTGATTTGGGTAACATGCAGAAAACTCAGAGGCACCGTATTTGTCTTCCCTTCTCTTGTTCCCGGCTCTCCTGGCACCGTGAATTGGTATTCATCTTGTTTTTCTCACTTTGGTCTTTCTTTGCATAGCTCCTTTCCCCTCTCTCTCTCTCCCTCTCTCTGATTCTCTCATGATTACTGGGTCAGTAACCGGGTGGATTGGGTCAGGGGGCTCAGTCGGGTTTTGTCCACCAGCTTCGGGCTGTAAAGGTTAATGCCTCCTGACACTCTCAGCTCCATCAGTCCCGGCCGCATCATTCTAGTAATGCAGAAGTCATCGGGGCCTGGGATTGCGTGAGGGCTCTCATCTGGAAACCCAGACAACCTTAACCTCATTGAATTCCTGTTGAAGAATGCAAAAAGAAATAATTATTGGATTAAGCTACTTCGTCTTATTGGATTACACCTTATTGTCTGGGACTAATGTGTTTTTTGGAGAAATCTCTGAAAATGTTTCCACATCAGATCAAGGTATTGCAGAAGAGAGATAAAGAATATTCCAATACATTTGCTCACGTTAAAGTCCGTAAACATACACTACTGAGCCAGTTAAAGGGATGTTGTAATTTCTGTTCAGGGGCCAAAGTTTAATCTGGATTGTGTGGCCTCTTTAGCTGGTGTGCTGGTCTTTTCCAACCATACTCCACTTCCTTTACAGGCACTCAACTGAATTGTTGCTTAACCTGCGCAGTGACCCTGCCACATGCTATCTTCGTCCCTCTACCCCAGATCCACCAGCGCACTATTGCCCTCGTAGGCGAGGATTTTGCAAAGCGTCAACCAGAGACACGGACTTGTGAAGAGAAACCTATAAACCTTGTGTTGGGGCAGAGAAAAAAAAAAAAAAGTCAGCACCAGTGCTTACTCATCTGTTAAAAACGGAGTGATCTGCAAAGTTTGTATGAGAGGGTTTTTGACGGTGCCCTGCTGCTTTGTCAGTGCAGCACATGCTGCAGGCACTGGCATCCCCTATTGCCTTCCAGGTCATTGGCCAGGCCCAGCAGGCGGTGGGCTTCTAGCCCCATGACACGTCCCTGATTCACAGCTGGATCCGTAACAAGGTATCATAGCAAATGAGTCGGTAAAACATCACTGGTTTGAAGAGCGTGAAAAATTGTCATGATATCATTTGTAATTCCTGATCTGGACTGCCGTTGGTAGGAGAAGGCGCAGTAGAGAGGGAGAGAGAGCGAGATCTGGTAATGAAGGGGGTTTTATTCCTCTTCACCATCCCCACCAGCCTCGGCCCCCTCTACTCCCCACCACCCCACGGCCTCACCCCCAATCTGATGCCCGAGGGGGGAAATCCAAGGTAATGTAAGGAGGCAATAATTAAACATCTCGTGATCCTCAGCCAAGTGGCTCATAGGTGTTGCACCCTTAACATGAGGGCTTTATGACACATTGTCCCGTTCTTGACTGTGGATCTTGCTCTTCATTGCACATGACTCATGAGCGGTCGGGAAGTGTCAGATTGGGCCTGTCCTGGCGCGTTGCAGCGATGGTGATGATGTTTGGGGAGGGAGTATACAGGATATGTACGGAGTTAGTCAGATGTCGTCAGGATCCAAGCACCGTCGCATTGGAAGTAATACAGCTCGTAAACATGCAATGAAGAGCAGGGTTCTTTTGACAATTTGTTTTTACAAAATAAAAGCTAAAGTATGAATATAAAGTAAATTGTATCAATTGTAATCTCATTATGATGAGCAATCGTACACTCAATCGTAGACATTATTTTTTTTTTTTGCTGTCTAAAATAGTTTACAAGGTAAAAATTTAAAAAACTTAAGTTATCTGAAACCATTGGACACATTGTGTCATTGTCTTTAACAAAAATCTTTATTATATGTGTACAGTCAATTCCTAATATTTTAGATTGAATTTTTTTTAACTCTTATTTATTGTGTAATAATAATCCAGACAGAAAATGAAGGTGCTATCATAAAAAAGTGTATATACACATAATGTATTATGTAATAAAATTAGTAGATTAAACCCTTGTGATCTTTAACCTTTCTGCGCCGAAAGTACAGTCGACTGTGAGGCCATGTGCAAGTTTGATGGATGCAAAGAATGGACAAACATCAGCTCCCTCTAAAACCACAATGGAGACCTTGGATCTAAATGTCATGGTTTCATAACGGATACACTGACATTTGTGTGATGGGATTTAGCCATGGGTTAATATAGCCATTGCTGGCACACCGCATTGATGTCCATCTCACTCGGGCTGTGAAGTCTATCTCACCATTTTTTTTGTGTTTTTTTGGTGCCCTCACAAAGGTTTCTTTCAAACGGATGAATTTGATTCTATGCTGGTTAAAGCCAATTATTTTAACAGAAAAAAAAGATGTTTGATATGTAGGTTTGTTTTATATGATGCTAATGCGCCTCAGGAGCTGTTCAGATCATTCTTTTTTCGGTGAGTGTTGGGCCGCGGGTGGGGGCTGTTCAGGAAGGCAGGCGATCAGCATTAAAATCAGAGCCATGTAAATCTAATCAATTATACAGTTTTTCAGATAAAATGTTGGTAAATCAAAACACATTTTCCAAAAGTCACAGTATAATGAGAAATTTAAATTGGAAACAGAAACCATTTGTTTATTATAAATGCCAGGGTAAGGTGGTGACTTGCCATCCATAAATTTCGTTATCCTTTCATATTCCTTTTATCTATGACTACAGCTTTGGCACTCGTTCAAGATTTTAATGAACCCAGACTTCTGAGGCATCAAGGCCTAGTGATGCATTGTCCATTTGGATCAGGGAGTACAGAGGGGGGACAAAGGCAAAAGGCCTGTGCCTTTGACATAATATTTTAAATTCTATTGGCTTACAGGGGGGTCATTAGGTGACTGCAACATTTAACAACATAACAGATTGACAAGAATAAACACATATTCAGCATACATTTGGAATTAAAAACCAGACTGTGTCTGTGTGTGCGTGTGTGCGTGTGCGTGTTTGTATGTGCGTGTGGCAAGGGGCGACTGGAATCAAAAAATAATTTTCTGTGCTTTATGAGGACACAGAGAACCCCCCTGCTCTGGCGCGACCTGGTGTCGGCTGCTTTCTTGGGCTCAGAGGTTCCTAGGGGAGACCAGAATGGAAGTTGAGCATCTTGCTGTGATCCAAAGAAAGTGTGCCAAATGCTATCAAAACTGGATTAGTAGACAACAATTGTGTTCGATGAACAGAAGGGGGAGGGAACAATGTAGTTTCCAAGTAACCCATGGATGGAATTTTTCGACTCCATTGCATTTTTTTTTATTCCATGTATGAATTGATGTCCACATAAGCTCCCTTTGTTTAGGGGGAAAGTCTATATTGAAAAAGTCCATGCTTTCTTACCTGATCATGGAGAAGCAGCAAGCACACACAGACATATTTCTAACTTACTGTCTACAAACCAGTGACCTCTTTATATGTGTAGGTCATTTCAGATATTATGCTCCATAAGGATCACTCACGTCTCTTTTAGTTGAGATGAAATATGTTTTTCATGTGTTGGTTCTTTGGAAGAGAGAAGGAAGAATGTCTATTAAGAGTAACGCTTGTCCAATAAAAATTGCCCTGGACTGTAAATAATACCAAATAGTCACATTAGTGGTTCCAACATTTTTGTCTTGTGACACTTAAAAGTGACATTACAGGTTGCGAGCACTTCAACCACAAAGACAGATGTTTCCCTTCTCAGATAGTTTTAAATTAAGCATTTTTAAAAGCCATTCTTCAGTAATTCAAAATGAAGACCAAAAACTTGTTAAGTACAACCCCATGTATTTACCCTGTGATCCCAGAAACACTGCGTTAAACTTACAGGTATATTTCGAAGTGAGGAAATTACAGTTTCTTTAATTGACTATTGACTGAGATTTCGTTTAATTTGATCTGTAATGTCAATGTCAAGGCAGCGAGAACAACAAATGTCATCATGGACTTAACACTTTTCCTCTTTTATTTTTAATACTCAAGGTCATGCCACCAAATACCTTTGACTCCACAACACACTTCACAAAGTACGGCCAAGTCCGGCAGCACATGCACATTTAAATACACCCTCCTCCGAATGCTGACATTTGGAGCAAATCCCCTGCTGACTTAATCATGGCAAATATTGCGTGTCATTTGTGCACCACACTTGGACCTGGCTGATGGTAGTGGTAGTAATTCACCACTGCTGTGAGAGGGAGCCCCTGGGGTGACGTGCCTTGTGCTCAAATCTCCCTTCTCTCTCTTCTCTCCTTTGATTTCCTCCCCGTTCTCTCTCTCTCTCTCTCTCTTTCGCTCTCTCTGTCGCAAGCTTCCGCCTGTCCCCGTCCCTTCTGTCTCGTGGAGCAGAAGGACACCAGCGTCATTGTAGACAGAGGCCATCTGTGACACCCCCCCAAAAAAGAAGGAAAAAAAATCTCTAGAATAAAGCAACCACACAGATATAGTAATTTTAGCTTTTATTTTATGGAATTTCTATTAATTCTTTTGAATTATCTTTTGAAATAAATAAATCACAGTGTATCATTACACTTGTTTTACCCCTTTCCCCTCCTTCCTCTCACTGCACCACCGCCCCTCTGCTTCTCTCTTCTGTTTACCTTCCCATGTGCTTGGAAGTCTCCTGCCAGAGCCCGCCCCCTTTTTCCTCCACGCGCTGACCAATGACACGGCTCGGTTTGGGAAATCGGGAACTACTTATCCGGCCAATCGCCGCTTGCGCTTTTGGCGCGTCATCAAAAGAAAAATGGCGGCGCGCATAAGCAGAGCCATCAAACGACTTGTTCCGAGGTAAGTTCTGTTTAATAACTTCTCCCTTGTTCTTCAACGTGCTCTGTGTCTCTCGGGAGGTTCACGACGTGAAACGCGCACGATATTTACTTCCTGTTGGTGTAAAATGTGGTTTGTTCCGTGTGTCTTGGGGCGGAAGCAGGTACCCACAGCTGCTGGCAGCAGCAGCGGTGTTGTCGCCTGTCTGTTCGTCCTTTCTGTTGTGACCGGACGTGTTTGTTTTTTTGTTTGTTTGTTTGTTTGTTTGTTTGTCATTGAGTGACTATAGAAATGTGACGAAGTGTAACACACTGCTGTGGTTCACTCACAGACTGCTGCTGTTCCATTGGCGCTCGTTTTAACTCAGTTGGTTGTCATGGGTTCATGCCTAAATCTCTTCCCAACGTTTCTGGTGGATACAGGTGAATTGGCGGGTGTTTGTTTTAAAAAATGAAAAAATACATATGGGCTATGTGTTAATTAATTATGAAAGTAGACGTTGTGGTCTACAATGCTGTTTACCACAGATCACATGGACAAGACTAGCTGAGATTAAACACTTCTCCTTTACACGCCTAGTCACTGTGAATACATTTAAATGCAGCTCAAAGTGACCAGATGGCTTTTCTTCCATTGACTTCATTCTTTTATGAATATATTTTTTATAAATATATATTTTGGCAGAATGTTAAATGCCAGACACATGGAGTAGATGCAGGGGTCGAGTAAACTGAGATTGTTTGTTGAGCACATTTGAGTGCCCAACAGAGAGATTAGATAATGAGATTATGTGATTGATGAACACAATTAAAACAATAAAATGAATAGACACTTATATTAACAAGAATATATCATGTTCAGTTACAGGTTTTCCCTAATCTAAGCTGCTGGCTGATTGCTTTGGCCTATTTTCTTCCTTTAAAAAGGAAAGAACAAATAATTTATATGGCACTTTTCAATCTTGAACACAATTTTTTTTCCAGGTTAAAAAAAAAGAGTAGAAATTAAAATCAGAAACTCATTAAACAGTCCTTGCTCATGAAACAGACATACACATTTTGGAACATGAAAGCATATATATATATATATGAATGAAACCATGCTCACTTCCTATGACAGTTTGTGGTTTAAGGGGTTTGCGTTCTGTAACTATTTTCTTTTCTCCCGCTACAGTATTTCTGTGCAGTGCATCTCTAGTTGTAGTTTTGGTTGCCTGGCAACGTCGCTGCGATGCCAAGATTTCTGACAGCATGATGCGATATCGCTGGAGAAACTACGACACCTTATGGTGTCCGTTTTACTCATTTCAAGCATTGGGGTCTTTCAAAGTGTCCGGCAGAAACTTCTGTGGTTTTCTGTTTGACTATTTTTTTTTTCTTTATGGTAATTTTGCTGGTTGAAGTTGGTGCTGTAAAACTGTATTGCTTTATGCTCAGCATAGTGTTGCTAATATTTAACCTACCCTCCCTGGTTATAATGGTGTGGCCGAATATTAGATCCACCTCTCTAGTAAAGAATTTACTAAACCATCAAAAGTGCTCATTCTGAAGAGTTGTCAATTCTATCCTCAGATTAAAATGTTCTTTACACATTAATATAATTTGTATATTTATCAGTTTTAAATTTCTTTTATGATTAATACTTTTGGTTATAATCATATTTTTGAGAGTAGTGGCGGCCTATAATGGCAGCAACTCTGCACACACACACATTTCCAGCTATCTAACCTGGGAATGTTAGATGTCAATGTTTGTGACTTTTTCTTTTCATATCAATTGAACAAACACTTAATAGAATTATGGTAATGAGGGATGTTAGTGTTGCTTACGGTGATTTGAACCAAAGCCAATATTAAACAGACATATGGACATTACATGAGTGACGTCTGTAACTTGAAGCAAAGGTCAGATTGACTCATAAAGGACTATGAGTAATTGCAATACTAAATTGCTGGATTTCCCCTTTTAAGAATACTAAGAAACACATATACTTGCATTCATATTCGTCTTGTCTACGTTTCTGCTACTTTAGGTCATGAGATTCAGTGACAGATGGTTAGCAGTCAGAGTGTTGCCTCATGCTCTTCTCCTTTTTGTAAATTATAACACACGTCTCATAGGAACTTGTATAATTAGAAACTTCAAACGGTCTGAGTGCCAGTTACAAAGAACTTAATATTCTGGTGATGTGTCTGTGCTGGTCAACAACGTTGTGACATGTGGCTCTAATTCAAGGCGCATGAATTTCCAGAGGCACAAAGCTGATGATCCTGCCAAATTAGAGTGTGAAGTGACTGTCGTGTGTGTGTGTGTGTGTGTGTGTGTGTGTGTGTGTGTGTGTGTGTGTGTGTGTGTGTGTGTGTGTGTGTGTGTGTGTGTGTGTGTGTGTGTGTGTGTGTGTGTGTGTGTGTGTGTGTGTGTGTGTGTGTGTGTGTGTGTGTGTGTGTGTGTGTGTGTGTGTGTGTGTGTGTGTGTGTGTGTGTGCGTGCGTGCGTGCGTGCGTGCGTGCGTGCGTGCGTGCGTGCGTGCGTGCGTGCGTGCGTGCGTGCGTGCGTGCGTGCGTGCGTGCGTGCGTGCGTGCGTGCGTGCGTGCGTGCGTGCGTGCGTGCGTGCGTGCGTGCGTGCGTGCGTGCGTGGTGATCACCTGAACAGTTTAGAGATACTATTTTCTAATTGTCAGTACTCCCTTTTTTTTTTACTTAGCATTTTCTTGTAGTATTTTACAGTGATTAAAAAGTGAAAGTCACAATATTTAGAAAAGATTTATGATATGTGATGTCTGCACTTGTTTGCAGCATTAGCATATATAATCTACCATTCTAATGAGATTCATATTCAATTTAGAGCGGTGTTTTTTGGGCAGGCAGAGCCTTCATGGTTAAATGCAGCCCTCTCAGATGGCTGGAGCGAAGGGAGGAATGTGTGCACGCTCATTTTTATGGACAGCCTAGAGCCCTCGCCCTGGCATTGGCGGCAGACTGCTCTTTGTCACAAACACCCCTGTGTCAAAGATGCAACGGCATCCTGGAGGAAGCATTGGCTGCCGCTATGAAGTCGACAAGTGATGAAAGTAGCCTAGAGGTTGTCAATTAAGCGAGCCGAGGCCTGGACCTTATAAGTTAATGGGCAGTTTCCCCTCTCAGGGCCTGCCAGGGCTTTATAGCACAAGCTTATAAAGCCCCCGAGTGTAATGCACCCCTATAATGTTTTCAATTAAGAGAAGGGGCATAAAGCAGCGCAGACGCCTGGCAGTCGAGCTAGAATGTTCATAAAGTGGCATTTGGCATAAATTGCAAGGGGGGATTTTCAATTGCTCCAGTTGTTTTAAAGCAGCAGCTACTGTGCAGGAATTTTATTTTGATGGCACTTCATGCTGACTGGAAGCATTACGGACTTCCTGGTGTCTTCCTATTACCAGTTCCTTTTAGCTTGGTCATATGGACGCACAGCCTGACGTTCAAAAGCTCCGTCTTCTCAGTTGTTGAAAGAGATTAGAAATCAAGACAATATACAATTCTTATATTAAACACTCTTAATATTGGTACTAAGTGTCATTAAAAAAAGCATTAGTTTGGCTAATTTGCATTTACAACTGTACCGTAATATAAGAGGAATTAAAATGTAATGTGCTTAGAGGAAATGAAATAAAGCTGAGCTGATTATTATAATTATAAGTTGACACAATTAGCTTTTGTACACAAGTTGTAATGCTACTAGAAATAAGCAGAGTTTTAAAAAAGAAAATCCCCTCACTCATCTGGTGTCTTCTGTGGTCGAACTGGCTTTCGACTCCTGTAAGAAAAATAAATGAGGGTTGAATAAACACCGGCGTGTTGACACCTCACTTCCTTGTTGATTGGTGGTGGAAGCCGAGCTTGAGGTGTGTGTGGCCATAATCCAATCAAGCAAGAAAACAACCATGCGAACTGTGTAACTAAATTCTGCAGCTATGGGGGGGGGCAAGCAAGTGACCACTAACCTGAGGCTCTATGCTTTTCTTGAGCTATTTAATCGTTCTGTTCTTTGCGATTGCTTCATGCTGAACTTTTTAAAAGAGCTTCTCCCTCTTCTCCCCTCATGGGACATGAAGTCTCCGACGTGGTTTGTCGGTCAAGCTGAATTAAACAACACGAGCAAATAGCGGGTAGGTGATATACCGGTTTCGTCATGTTTTAATGACGGCATTGCAAAATCCATTTTGTGGCAAAACACACTCGTACACATTCTTGTTGTAAGGGCGCACACAAGGGAGATCTACTCCAGTCCACACACAACACCTGATGAACTATGTCACAGCCATGGGTTACCTCCAGGCAACGGGCTCATTCCACTTAATGACGTGATGCATGCTGATTAGAAATGTTGTCGTGCTTTCGCTGCTGCTGCGGAAAGTCCCCAGCAAAACTTGTTGGTTCTTTTGAGTGTGGTGTAATTCCCAGTTCGGCATGGTTAAGATCACAAATGATGTGGCGTCTTTTATTTTGCAGGTGAAGCAACTTTGAAATGATAAAACGACCAATGTGGAAAACCAACATTTTTTTTACCCCCAAATATTCTTTATTGCAGAGATCCAAGTTGCTTAACGATACAGTTCGCTCCGCTCAAAACAACAGCATGGTTGTTGCACAATCGCATTAATTACTAATTAACCTACATTATGGGACAGGCTATTACTCCCAGAACAACAAAGAGCGGGTCTTTATATTAGCTTTTGTCTTTTTTGAGCCATTCAACAAATCAGATTTTTTCGTATAAGTTTCTCTGTTAGTGTTCTTTCTCTTACTATCCCTTTTAATTTTGTTATACAGTGATATCATATGACCTCAGAAAAAAAAAAGATATACGTTTTAGGCCACTTCGCCCACCCACCTTGGCCATCAACTAATGC
This sequence comes from Scophthalmus maximus, assembly GCF_022379125.1. NCBI lineage: Eukaryota > Metazoa > Chordata > Actinopteri > Pleuronectiformes > Scophthalmidae > Scophthalmus > Scophthalmus maximus. The sequence continues at coordinate 5,976,719 of NC_061528.1, read as the reverse complement.
CTGTGGATCTCTTTACTTAGTGCCTCCCCGACTTACTTTTTTGGCACATTGCCTTTTTTTTTTCTTTTAGAGCCAGTGAATCAATAAATCGCTCCGTTACCTGTTGTTGACCCAGCTAATCTTGTCTTTGAAATCTGTTACAGAGCATTAAGTCAACACATGTTGCTGTGTGAAAACAAAACTCTGGTAACTGGCGTGGGGCCCAGCTGAGTAAACGTGGCCGAGGGGGAGCAGTGTGGGGTGGCAGGAGAGGAGAGAGGCCTACACTTGTCCCAGCGCTGACCAAGGTGGATCCATACGGCCAACAGATGGATATGTTACCCCGTATCCCCATAGAAGAAAAAAAAAACAACCAAAACAAGTGTCCCTGCTCTAGCGCCGAGGCCTTTGATCAACATCACGTCTTCGGCTTCAGAGTGGGACTTCTTAGGACCCCCCGAGTGCACATGGGATCGCATCTGTATAAACACGGCACCGGGTGGAATGTGTGAACAATGCAACCAAAGAATTCTGTTCTAGAAATGCGGGGTTGGACTTGGCTAACGGGTGGTTCATGTGGTTTGGAGTTTGAGCGCGATGGTCGGATCGAATGAGGAGCTGGGGAAACGCTCTCTGTTTTTAATGATAACAAAAGTGGGAAACTTGTGTTTCTCTGCTTCTCTGCTTTTTTTCCAGATGTAGGCTCGTACAAGTGCTGTGCTGATGAAATGATTAGTGCACGATGACCTGTTCTTGTTGTGGTCATGGGTTTCTGCGGCGTAGTTGTCAAATGAATCTGTTATACATATGATGAGCTATAATGTGTTTGGTCAGTGAGAGACCACTCAATATTCTCTTGATTGACAAGTTACAGCCTGTGTTGATGTATTTGTTGAGTACACGCTGTATAGGAATAACTAATAATTTCTAAATAAAGTCTTATCTAATAAATAGATAAAGATTTGAGTTCAGTTTTACACGTAAGAAAACCTGTAGGAGCATAATTTTCCTCAGTTACTATGGGGAAATGATGTTCTGTCCTGTTCCCCTTTTTCCTCCGCTGCTGCAACGGTGTTCTGGTCTTCTCACGGCACCGAGGTTGGCTCATTGCCATGGTGATGGTCGGCTAGTTCCAGGGCGATGAGGTGTAATTTAACCAGCATTTCCTGTCTGATACACAGCATCCTAATGAGTAAGAGTCCTGCTTTTAAAGCAGAGTGTCAGTTAACCAGGCACAGCAGGTGGGGGGTGTATGTGTGTGTGTGTGGGTGGGTGGATGGATGCAATTTGGTGTGTGTGCGTGCGTGTATGCTTCCCTTGGCTTTTCTGCCCTAGCATGTTTGTTTTAAGTTCATGTACGCCTATAGGTGCGACCATCTCTAATAGTTCATGAGTCTGTGCTGCGGCCACGTGGCTGCAGTTCTTGGTTTGACCCCTCGGTGTCAGTGTTGACAGTTTGCCTTGTGATAAGGTCTCTGAGAGCAACTGATGATGCCTGTTCTACCAACTCAAGCTTCATCTTATGCATTTTCCTCATTGAAAAACACTTGTCACTGACTGACTACATCTTGTCACCTGGGAAAACGTGTAGTATTAATAATATGTGATATTATTATTATTAGTAGGAGAACTATAGAAGCATTATTACTGGTAAAAGGAAGTGGTGTTGTAACGATAAGCTTAGGTTAACATCTAACTAATATGAGGCCGCCTGACTTTTATTACATGACTTCTAACACATATTTGTTAACAGCTGCTCAGTTATGATGTTTCCTCTTCATATCTTCTGTAAATCAAATGTCTCAGTTTATTGGATGCCAACGCCTGGGCAGTTTTAACATATATAATTTATATTCATCAGCAGCAGCCCTCATTGGCTATTGGGATGAATTCAGTTGACGCTTGACATTTAGTGTTTTTTCAATGATCTAATTGCAGCTGTCACAAATATGATTGATGTATATTATTTGCTGCTGAAACAAATAGCTTAAAAAAAAAAAACGACCATAGCAACTGGGCTCTTGTAAATGATGAGGCCAAATTTCCCCTTGGTGACACGGAGGATGCTTTTAATGTGTGCGTGTGTCCTGTTATAGTTGTATAGTGTAAGTGATCTTGACATATTTCTCCAGTGTTTTGCAGCATCTGTACAGTAAAACAAAAAGAAAAACCTTTCATTGATCAGCCCACATTAGGCAGCTAGTTGATAATTGATAGCACAACCCTCGATTGAAAGCCTTCTCTCTGAACCCCCCCCCCCTCCATCATGTTTATGATTTGTCTGGGCTCGCAGAGAACAGCCGGCCGGTTGCTTTCGGTGTGTTGCCCATATTCGGAAGTGTCTTTTATAACTTCCCATCACATCACTGGCACAAGTCGCAGACAGGCAGCCTCCTGTTAGCGAGCGCACTTCATTAGAACCAGGTTCCAGAGGTACCACACGCATTCAAACAGCAGGTCCATCTCCCTGGCATCAAAGGGGATTTTATTAGAAAGGGTTGTCTCCATGTCCGTCTTCCCATCAGTCTCCGCTAATGATGCATGCCGCACACATTCGTAACATTGACACCCTCCGGTCCTCTATCACTCATTCACACTCTCAATCACTGCTTCCATTTCTCCCTCTCTCCTTCTGCCGTTCGCGGTGTTTGTTTGGCTGCTGGGTTTTGTTTATTTATTGTTTCCAGATGGCAGATGCAGACTTCATATGTGTGGCTTTCAAGTTCCCAGAGAGCTTTTTACTGCCTTGGCTCAAGCGCTTATCCTGTTTCCTCTAGCCAGGCTTTATGATGGGCCCTTTTATATGTAGCAACTGGAAACAACTGTCACTAGCAGTCTGCGTCAGGGAGGAAAGGAGAAAGCCCATAGAGAAAGTGTCTTTTTTTGGTGTGCGCCCCCCATCTGAGCATCTTCATTTGTGGCAGAGCGGTTGAACCACAGATGAGGACAATGTTTATTTGATTTTTTTTCACCAAGGGTGAGAAAAACTTTTGTGGCCACATGCAATGCCCTTGATGCTGTTTACTACTCCGCAGTTCATCTGCATCATTAAAGAAATGGGCTGAAATATGCAAAACAATTTTTTGTTGTTGTTGACATGACATGCTCACAGTAGTGATGGAGGTGGTGCTATGTTTTTTTTTTTTTGGGGGGGGGGGGCTCCTAGTCTGGGCATCATTAAGTGCCGTGACATCACCTATTTACAGGAACCCAGGAGAGCGACTCACCCAGTAAACGTGGGGGAGGAGGACCAGTGCATGTATTTACTCATCGGATGCGGTTTTGAGATGGAGCAGTAATCAAAGCTCTCAGCTACATAAAACGCTGCTCCCTTTTCCTTAAGGAGGCCTTTTCTTCTGGCTGCTGCTTGAATGAGTGATTCCATATACTGGAATAATCCAATTTCTTGCGGTGGTCGAGGCTTGCCCCCCGAAAACTAGTCACTGGTCGGGAAAGTCCACCTGTTAGTTGCGTCACATTTCTGTCACACTCACAATGAATGGGCCGAGCAAGCAGACACATTTTCTCAGTTCAAAGCCGTTCGGCGGATTTCAGGATGCCAGCTTGTATCACTGTCCCATTCAACTCATAGCACGCGTCTTGCATGACGTCACCTCTAATCACAGGGATACTTGTGTGTTTGTTTACTATCTGTCAGGGTCCGACGGCGTGTGCCAAGATGGAGGTAGTACTGCCACATAAGTCGGGGGAACGGCGGCACAGTCATTACACTAACCCGCTCGTGACCCTGCACAAGGGAATCTGAGCTGAAGTGTGAGGGGATCTGACTTTAATGTTCACGTAATCAGTGGTGTTTGTGTTTTACCACCACTGAGCGCCTGGCTGGCCGGCTAATCTCATCAGGTTTTGGGCTCTGGCGACGGGGTGAGCGAGAGGACAGCCCAGAATGACCCATATCTCCATGCCAGGGTGGCGGCGACGCTGCGGCTCTGCTGTGCACTTCCATCAGAGTTTACTATGAGGTCCTTTGCCATGGTGTTTACTACTGAACTGTCTGGCACAACAAGATAAAGCCTGCGCTAATGCCCTCTAAGGACACAGCCACTCTCACTGTAAACGCGTCCATGCTTTGCAACTATGTAATAACAGTGTGGAGCAAAAAAGATTGATATATGGACTGGGTTTTGCATTGTAACAGCTGTTCATGGTCATTTAACAAACTTTATTTTTGTCATCAAGTAACTGGAAGAAGAAGAAAAGGGTGTGAAAGAAGCAGGAGAGGATTTTGGATGCTTGTTATTAGATCAGAATTTAGATTTTCTTATCTTTTTAACTTAATGTCACCGTCCATTAGACAGCCTCACTGTACGTTGCAACTTTTCTCTAAAGCCTTAAGCAGCTTTTTGGATTTGTTTATTTTGTCAGTTGCATGGTAACATTTTACCATTTTACTTTTTTTACACTCTTTTTCATGCATGATGCCACATGGCTACAGATGCTTAGACCATATGCGTGGAGTGACATCACTGGCATTCCTTTTTATATATGCAGTCCATTTCAAGACCATTCCTATCTGAGTTGAATCATCTTCTTTCTCGCTATGTGAATCGTGACTCAACATTATACACTTAACATAAATATTTATTGCAGTGAACTTGGATTGCATGTGGTTATACAATAGTTCTGGTAAAGCAAGTGTGTATATAGCTGTGGTTGCTCTACGTACGAAGTTTGTGTCCAGTCACCCAGTAATCTGAATCAATTGGCTTTTAATCCGCGCCGACAGTTCTGCGACATGATTAAGGCTGTAGTCAGACTGAATGAGCTCCATGTGGAAACCCCCCCCCCCCCCCCCCTTGCGATTGAGAGGACAGATGAAATAATGCTGCCGTTACACTCTGTGTGCTTGTTATTGTGACTATAGTCCAAATTCAACTATAGAAATTTGAATTTATACCCAACTGATTATTATCATCATTCTCAGATGTGAAATACCCACTGTTACACACATTTTTGTTATAGCGAGCTGACTCCTTCTCAGTCCTTTCCTTTCTTTCAACTCGCCATCCATCCAATACACGCGCGCAAGCACGTGTTCTAGTTGAACCAGTGGATATTTTTGAGCCCTTTCAATCCCCCTGACGTCTCTGTGCGTGCATGTGAGGACACGGGGGCGTGATAAAGGAAGTTCCATTATGCGAGGGATGGATAGTTTTCCTATTTTGCCATCACGATAATATTCTAAATATTTATTTTTCCCCCATAGTCATTGATATGGATGCCAGGAATTGGGCCGCACCGCCCTTTTTTGTGAGCACCTCTTGATCTGCAGTTCACATTCCCTCATGTTTCATCAGCCTCGCTGGGCCCCGAGTAAAGCACACGGTCAGTATATCTATTCCACTGCATGTTGAATAATCTGAATCTGCAGAGGTTTGATTGGGCCCTTGATTTTTAAATAATAATCTATGCAGAGTACATCCACATGGGAACATGTGTTCAGATCAAAGAAAACCTTTTAAAACTGTTAAAATTCTCGCCTAGGCCTAATTATCACCTTACAGCTGATGTGGCAACAAACAAGTCATTATTATCTCTTTTGCTTCCATTAGCCCGGCCCATGAATGGAGGCACCTCTGCGTATTTTAGTAAAGGGTTTGTCTTGATGGAAATTGTCCCTGGGCGCTAAATGCTTTTACATTTATTTTACATTTTTCCTTGATTCTTCCCAACTTAAGAATTTAGGTCATTTTTGCTGTTCGCTGTATTTTCTCTCCCATATTCACCAGTAAGACATAATTTTGATAGAGTTTGTTTATTAGAAAATGCATGAGTTGTAATAAAATATTCTTCACAGAAACTTAGGTCATCTGCTTGACTTTAAACTCTATTATCTATTCATCAAACACATCAGCCTTTTCGACTGAAGGTGCATCACCTATACACTAACAACTGGTACATTGTGTTTATCCAGTGGCTTGCATTACCGAAGCTTATTAAATCAATAGATTAAAAAACAGGCCTTTGCTTTGACGTTAAAGACTGGAATACGGACATGCACACATAGACACACAAACACGAGCAGCGTGATACGGAAGCTCATCTTTGATGTGCACCGATTTGACAAAGAGACTCCCACCTATCAAAGGATTACAAAATAAACGCCATTGAAAAGACTTGTGGCACAAAAGGTGGCCTTTTCTGTTTGTGTTTGTTTGAAATAAGGGCTGTTATGAATTTGTAGTTTGTGTTTCTGCTTTTGATCTAAATGCACCACATGTCCTTTACGTTGGAATTCGTTTTTAAAGATTTCCTCCCAGTTTAAGGCGTTGAAAGTGGTGTTTTGTAATTTGGGCTTATATTCACCATGAAAAGTGGACTATGCACTGAGTCAGACGGCAGCGTAGGCCAGACCAGAAGCAAACGGCCATGCCGTTTTAGTCCCGTCTTCGATGATGCGGTACTTCCTCGGGCTTTTGTCTCCAGTTTGGGGCACAGCTGTCAGGGCTAGGTGCTATCGACGCTCCCCTCCCAGAAACCTCAGGCCACGCGCCACTGCACCCCACACACTAAATAGGAGCATTAGACACACCATGTTAAGGCTGCTGGTGTTTGAGCTGTGGCTGTGGGTGCGTGTCTTGTCCCATGGCCAGAGACATGCGCATTATCTCACACACACACACACACACACACACACACACACACACTGCAAAAGGTATCCTCTTCTCAGCACTCCTCTATAAGACAACAGATTTATTCTTTTGTGTTAAATGTCCCATTGTCCTATCGCTGACTTCTGTGTCGTCTGTTGGACGTTTACCCCTTTCTCTCTCTCTGTGCTTTTAATTTCCCCCCGCCCAGCTACAGATCTGCACTGAAAATACCCACATGGCCTTTCTGCCCATATGTAGTGTTGCAGGTTTTGATTATGCACCACCGACATCACACCTCAGCAGGGTATATCCAAACATGAAAATTAATTCACAGCTAAATGCTGCTATATGCAGTCCGAGAGGGAGCAGGGAGGAGAAATCAAACACAGGTTTACACTAGTGAACTGCTCTGGCATTAAGGAAGAGAGCCTAAAGGCAGGCAGAGGAGGCAGCGCTCATTAATGTGCAAAGTAAATGGAACAGTTACACCAACCCCAACCCCCAAAGACACACACACATGCACACACACACACACACACACACACACACACACACACACACACACACACACACACACACACACACACACACACACACACACACATATATATGTATGCAATGGTCATTTCAATGCCCTTTTGATTGTGGGGAATTTCAACGGGCAAATAAAATTGACCTAAATGAATTAGATGCTAAATATTCCTGGAGCTGCTTAAAAAGTCAAGTTAAAGAAAAAGAAGAATAAAATCAGCATAATGAGCTGAAGCTGTAAACAGAGTCAAGCACTCAAAGGATAGTCCCATCGATCAGTCTGAAATGAGAAAGTCTGGCCAAACTACTTGCCTGTGTGTCTATATAAAGCAAACTTGTGAGCTTTACAGCTATAGGGAATGTTCTCCCAACAACTAACTTCAAAAGTTATTTTTTCAGGTTCCCTTCTCTCTTATACATTTGTAAAGAAAGTTGGATCATAGATTGGCTGAATGTATTATGTAGTTGTCTATAGCTGTAGCTATAGTGTCCTTTCAGAATGCTCTGCTAGGAACTTTAGCATGAAAGTACTTGGGCATGACTTTGTCGCAGAGCAATGCAAATGGAATTGCCCCCTGATGGTTTGGAATGCACCCAGCTGGCCTTTAAAAGGTGATAATTGGAAAATACAGGATGAAGCCACAGTCAAAGTTGGGACCTTGTGTTAGTCTGAGCTTCAGCCATAGCAAAGATGGAGAAGGAACAGTAGAGATGAACAAAAAGACATGGAGAGGAAGAAATTAATACCTAACTTCTCTATTTGAATGTATTCTCCTTGTATTTTATTTCCATTGTCTGTGATATGCGGTCAGAATTCAAAACATGCTTCCTCCATGTCGAGTTTCTTCGTATTCCCAACAATGCAAATTCTTTCAAGAGAAATGCTGTGTAGAAATATTTCAAACGAACATGAGGAATAGGTTGAACGCAAACTGTGTCCAGTGATACCTTTAAAAATTTTTTTTATAGTATGTCGCATATCAAAATGGTTGCCAGTTTTACGTTTGGACAGTTGACTCAACCAACTACAGCAGCAATAGGGAATATGAAATTAGAATTCAATATAGGAAATGCAGACATTGCCAGTTAAGATAAAAACTACAACAATATATAGAGAAACAAACAACAGTTTAACCAATTGTTATGGCTAAAAAAAAGCTGACCTTAAATTGAGTTTAATTTTTTTTTACTTTATCACAGCAATCTAAACTGGATGTTGTAATTGCTTTTTACTTTTAATCTTTGTTTTACAGTTTAAGATAGTGGTTTGTGCGTGGTAGAAATTCTGATGAAAATATCCCCTTTTAGAAATCACAGAGCGGAAAGCTAAGATTCATGTCCTTACTAATTTCTAAAACCTGACGCAGCATTCCTTAACTTCTCGGGAAGGAAGTGAAGTGGGAAGGTCAGGAGGCCTGTACGGGAGCTCTTCCCTTTACAAGGCAACATTCAAAGCGTTTCTTCACTCCTCCTTGTGTTGGTCTATCCTAGCGTAAGCCGTTGCATCCGGTCTCCATTACTGCGCTCTCTTCCGAGACAACGTGACGGCGATGAGGCTCTTTTGAAGTCCTGCTTTACTACTGGCCGTCCACAGAGAGACAAAGCCAGTGGCCATGGGCTAAAGTAAGAAGGAGAACTGCCATCTGACCAAAAATGGTTTGATATTTTTTAACCACATGATTCAGAATCCCCTCCATCCTGTTTTTATTTATTCATCTGTGCAATAATACAAATTTCCATAAGAGCATTTTTGAAAAAGCAAGGCATTAGGCTACACTCCAGTCAAAACAGTCTGCAGCATGTCGACCACATGCCCCGTGTCAATCAGCAGACATTTCCACCCACAATTTGCCAACACCCATTGTGCATTCTGTTCAGGAAACCTCTTACAAACTCCAAATGGAATCTTCTTAATGACTTCCTGTACCTGATGCCTACCGTTGCTAACTAATTTCAGCAATATTAGGCCAGTTTGACTGTACTCCTGACTTTTGACCTTGACATTGCATTTTTGTTGCGTTCGTGACCACTGAAAATAATGTAAATGCTAATGATCAGGTCAGCTCAATGGGTGAGTGAACCCCCATTTAACTCGCATCTGATGCTTCATCCACATTTCTACATTTTAGTTTCAAAATGCATAACTGTTGCTACGTTTACACTACTCCTGAGTTTTGGAGCGTACGAAATGGTGAAGATTAGAAACGTTGCTGTGTTCGTTTTGATAAACTACTACTTAATCTTGATTGCCAGGCTGGTGGCAGTACATTCATGTTTTATTTTTATTTATTTTTTCAGGCTAGTCCTGAAATGAGTTTGTGTCAAACAAGCTGAAAATGTGACACAGTTAAGTTTCCATGATCCTCCCAGAAAGGGAAGGAAGGGGCACTGGCTGCCCGCCCCACCTCCACCACACCCAGTATAGGCCAAGGTAGGGTCCTGCTCTTTCCCTGTCACTTTCCACCATGTGATCATGTCTATGTTTATATTCCTGGATGTTTCATCCACCAACAACACCATCATTAGGTTTGCTACATCAGCTGTTACAGGCACTCTTAACAGACTCACATCAACATTTGACAACCATTGTCTCCTACTACAACTAACACAGAGAAGTTTGTGGAATTTAACTTTCATCATCTGTTGTGTAGAATGATAGTGTTGGTAGTATCTGTGATTGTTTTCATAGAAATGGTATGCACAAATTAGTTTTTTAGTTACAGTCACAAATGACTTAATATTTGGGTGGAAAGTGATTTGCTCGCCTTCAACTAAGCTGTTGCAGTTTCCCAAGAGCCCTGGATTAAATACTACCTTTTAAGGCAAATGATAATCATATTTGAATTAAATTTTGTCATGGATTTTTTATTTTTATTGAAATTAATAATAATTTTCTTGCTAGTTTAACAAGCATCTCCTGTGAAGGTTCCGATCTGAGAGGACCCGAAGGACTGTAAATACCATAATGTTGTTACAGTAATTCTATGGCTGACTGAAATTACCCAGACCCTCATTGGGCCCAGGTTGGGAGAAGGGTCGTGAACCCATTGACATCAGTGGCAAATGGGTTTTAATTTTTTTAGAAAAGAAATGTGTTGTGTGATTGGGTGAAGACATAAGGGATGTCACCTTTTAATGATGAGTTTGAATGATGTCCTTTTTTTGCAGTACCCCATAGATGTTGTAATTGTGTGCATCATATTGTGCGAGTGTTGTCGTTCATTGTGTCCACACCTGGAGCCAACGCTTGAATGGTTGGCAGGATTTCTCCTCCAGCAGATCAGAGTCTTAACTCCTCTCCTCTCAGCTTCAACAACTCACCTCTCTCCTAGTACGTGTCCAAGCCCTTCAGGTTGCCACGTGGAATCTTTTGTCATGCTGTGAAGAGTCGGATTAGTTTGTCTTAAATTTGCATCCACTTGGCGACTCGGCGATATACTTAAAATCACCTTTAAACAAGATTTTATGTAAAAAAAGATTAAGCTACGAAAAGAATTCACACATTGGTTTTATATTTTGCATACTATTTGTGAAACATTGAGTAACAATATCAAACAATTGTGGTTCAGGAGAATCCCAGATCACCACAGAGTGGTGAATACATGCTGTGTTGCGGTGAAAGCTAATACAAGAATTCTCTCCATGTGGTGCAAAACACCCACAGCACAGAGCTCTGACAATCTGACAATCCCAGCTTCCCATTTGCATTACTGCTTTTGCTACAGGAAATGTGTTGTTGATTCAAAGTGCCTATAATATGCTTTTTTTTTTTCCCCCCATTTCCTTTAGTGTGTCATATAGCTTTTGTGCATGCAGAAGTTCTACAAAGCTACAGCGGATTATGTCCATGGCAAAGGGAGCCCTTCGCTCACACTGAAAACACAGCTGCCTGAAATGCTTTGTTTGCATTTCAGTTTTTTTGTCTTCAGTAAAGCATCGACGTCCCCAGGTAAAGTCCCTGCCTACATATAGTTTTTACTGTCACATATGAAATATAAGAACCACAAAACAAAACAACTTTCAACATTAAAATGCATTCAGTCTTGTTTGCGACGGTGTGCCAGGTCTTGTTCATAATGACTTCCAGCATCTTTTTTGTTGTTGCCCTTTTTTATTTCATGGACCCCCTGACAGAGCCACAACAAAGGTTTGAAACTGGGATACACCCAAATACTGTTGTCAGTGCATTTTGTGGCATACGCTTAGTGCAAATATACAGACATTATACTTTGTCATAATGTTATAATAATACCACAAAACTTCTGTTAATGTGTGCTGACAAGAAACACGCCCGATGTGCAGAATGTTTAGGCATAACTCAAATCGTATAAGGTCCCTTGGGCTAACTGGACGGGCTTTCAGCTTACAAATCTTTTCATGTGGCATGTGGGTAGGGGCTGTCGGCTTCTATGGGGGGTTGTGGCCTATATAATACTTCCATGGTCAGATATTCAAGAAACTTCCTGGTGTGTCAGGATCAATCGGGCTTAAGCCAGTCTTAATTAAAGGCTTGGGGCTGGGCAGAAGTCGAGGGCAAAAGGCATCCCTGTTGGTTAAAAGAATGAAGCGTCTGTCATTAAAACACTACAGGGAGCATCAGCTTTATTATTTAAAATTCGTAATTAATAACTCTTACTGTTCTGTTGTTTAGCTATATCTTTGGTTTTCCCCCAGTAGAAATTAGAGGGGAAAGTGACAGTAGTGGGGAGTAAATGCCACTTCATATTTTTTATTGTTTATGTGGTATGTACTTCCAACAATCAACAGAACAGAGGAACATCTAACGTCAAGAAAAGTGATGATTAGCATGCTTCAAATGATAAATTATTTTGTAAGTCACACAAATTGACAGATTTGATCGTTGTGCATCCAGGAGTACCTGTATTCACAATGGGTACCATTCACATTTGAACAAATATGGTACCAGTAGCGGCACCTGGAAATCAGTGCAGGTACCCAATGGTACCTTTATTTTTGGTAGTCTACTCTTTATGTAATAAGAAAATTATATTTAAGTTGCAACACTTTAGTAATTTTTAGTTAGTTCAAACTTCTCAATTTGTAAGTTGTTTAGAAAAAATGTAGACACCCACACAACAAACCCCTCCCTCTCCCCTTCCAAACCCCTCCCTACAACCTCCAGCCTGTCAGTCTTTCAGCATGTTGGTATGGAATTCAGAACAGTGTTTTGGCTAGTAACACTAAACATGCTATGTTAACGTCAACCAAAACCAGTGGGTTTTGTCTTTTTAAACTCTCAAAAATTGTATCCACACTTTGGGCTCGCCATTGCCCTCACTCACTGTTGCTTGGAACAAGATGTAGGGGTCACAATGTAGTTATATTGTGTTTCTTTATCCTCTCAGGTACCACAATTTGGCTCTGTAGTATCAGTTCTCTGTAGTGCCGAGATAATCTGGTTGATACTCCTAAAAGTTCTTTGCTATGTTAATGTTTGAATCACAGAAGAATTTTGCAGTGCACCATCATGAAGCCCTCCTTCATTTACAATCACCTCCTTTACATCAGTTTGTTAAAGAGTATTGTGGTACAAGAAGGTTAGAGGTTTGAAACTAGAAGTAGATTTTACAGTACATGAATGAGTTTTCAATCGCCTTGGCTACTGAAGCATGGTGGTTCCACAAGTTTCAAACGGATGCATTTGTAAAGCAGGTGCAGTTATCATATTCAACCACTTGGGGGCACAGGCAACTTACAGGGAGAGACGAGGAGTTATGAGCAGGAGTGTGAATGTTGTGTGTTTGTTGGGGGTTCATTAATTGAATGGAATATGATCCAAAGGACTCTGCTCACTCGTGACACATCATGTCCCACCAGAGAGGAAAAACGACAAAAGTCGCAGATGTCCCTTTTTTCTCCGTCCTGTTTTCCTCTTGTTGTAGTTTTCCTCCAAATCCAAACGGTGGACAGACAGACAGTGCCGTAGTACGTCTCGGTCTCCCGAGTGGATCTTTCCAGTAGACCCATCTGTCGGACTTTTTTTCCGAGGTCTGAGGAGGGGTACGGGGGGAATGTTTGTGTCTGGGCTCAGATTGGTTGTACGAGTGGGGGCAACAGGCCAGACGTAGTACATATCACATCGTAGGCCAAAATATCCAATGGTCTGATCTACCGACTGATCCAATGTTCCAGTCTTATCCATATCCAGGGTGCTTCCAGGCACATCCCGGCTCAGATCGTCCCATGCAGACAATATTATGAGACCATTTTCTTTTTAGCTTGCCCATGCAATCAAGCCTTTCCCTTCCTTGTTTGTGCTCTCCTTTCCTCCCCTCCTCTGACCAAACCAGTGTTCTATCCTTCCGCAGCTGCCCCCTTCATTATTCTCCACCCCTTCTTTCCTTTCATTTGTTACCCCTTGAGATGACCCTTGACACCTGTGGGGTCAACCACGTGTCAACCACTTTAACTCCAAATCTTAGTTGAGTATATGATTTTTTTTTTTTGGTATTCAGTTTAGATGCTGTACCATGGCCACCTTGCATTTGTTTTTACTTGAGATAAATAACTTAATGGAAGTTGGTTGACATCCTGCGGCAACATTATCTGTTCAGTAAATGTGAGGTGGTATTGTTTGTGAGCAGTGAAAGAGAGGGGTTTTCACCCGCAGAACTAATACTGGTAATGCATTCATATCATGGAGGGTTATGTAACTGTGCTGGCTGAGATGGAGAGGGCAGCCACCTTGCCAGTCTTAATGCATTCAAGCTCCACAGTGTCAGATGGCCCCGTTGATCCAGGGGGCTCAAGATGGGAATGCTGTTGTACAGTCCCGATATGTGTGTGTGTGTCTGTGTGGAGGCCAGAAAATGTATTGTATGTGTGTGTGCGCGCTGCAGTGTTTGTTAGATTAGGCTCTGCTGTGTTATTCCATATGGTTTGGTGGTGACACATTTAAATCCTTCCGGCCTTTTGCCAATTGTGTGTAATAGATATTTTGTGTGTGTGCATGTGTCTTCATACTGAACCCTTCACAACCTTGAGTGTCTTTTTTGATGTGGAGTTTACATCCAAATAAGCCTATTTTCGTGATGCGAGTTGTGTATGGTCATGTGACTGTATATATATATATATATATATATATATATATATATATGACCAGAGTGTGTATCAGTATCCATTATCGGTGTGGGTTGATTTTGTGCAACTGTCAAGGGAGGATTGTCCTTGTGAACGCTGGTCTCTTTGCGTTTTCATTGGTTGAGAGACTGCTTAAAAAAAAGAAGTAAACACCCATCAATCCTCCCTGGCTCCCTGTCTCTTCTCCCCCCCTCCCACCCCCCTTTGCTGCCATCACTGAGAGACCCGATGACATGAGTTGTGGGGAAAGCTCCCCTCCTCTCCTCCGCCTCCTTTCTCCCGTGCACTGTAATCCTGACACCGAATACCGCCCCTCAGAGAACAAGTGTCAGCCTCAGAATAGAGCGTGCAGTCAGTCACCCCCCCTTCCCTTTTTTCCCCCCTCTGGTAAGCATGTTAGAGAGTGCTAATGTTGATGGAGGTGACAATTAACTATACAATGATCACAGCGATGGCGCTTGTACCGCCGCCTCACAGCCTTGCTAAAGAGATAAGTGACTGATCTCAACACAACTGGGACCGGGCACATGACAGATAAGCACATAAAGGGACAGTTACTTTGGTGAGCATAGTGTAAAGCTTGCCTACCAGATGTTCTGCAAAGCATCCTGCTGCATATTTGACTTGCTAATATCAGAAGGCCTATTTATAGTTCTTGTCGAAGCTTTGAACCCTAATGGAGCCCCAGTCATTTGTATATATGATAATAATCACACATCGTATATATGTACAATGATGTTGCTCTTTGAATACAACATTTAAGGTGTTACCCTGGAAAAAACACGTCTTTGAAGAAATGCCATGAGTTGTGTTGTGAGGATAGGGGACTCGCCTTATTTGTGCCTCAGACTGGTACAAGCGCACAAGTGCACTTCGCTGCTCCTTGTTCTCACTGCTGCTGATGACTCCTTTGCCAGGCACCCGTGGCTGACTCTGAAAAACAGGGGAAATGTTTTGGAGACACAACCTGAGATAATGACCACCTTGCAACCCCCACTGTCAGGCTGTGAAACGGCCCAGAGATATTTGCATGAAATAAATGAGAATCTTCCTCGCGTCCGGCCCTGCCACGGCCAAAGGTTTACTGTCGCAGATGCATGCTCCATCTGGCCCTGTTCTCCTCCATTTTTTTTTTTTTTTTACCGTTTGGATACACAATCACGGTTTGTTCTTGATTACGGATGATATTTGTTAGAGGTGTCATATTATAATTTTTAACTTTAGCATCTTGTGTTAAGTATAGCAGAGCAAACTATTTTAAAATCATTATCAAGTGTGCAGCATGATTCCAAAGTGTGTGTGACACCATCTTCAAAGTGAGCCATACCTCTTGGTTTGTCCTGCCTGGGATTTCGGGGGAATACAGGACTGATGAGGGTCAAGTGGTCCTCTCTCCTGAGCAAACATGGACACGGTGACAGCCGCTCGGACAACAAACCATCACGAGAACCAGGCTGTCCTGCCAACATCCCCCCGCCTCTCCACTACCAGCACAGCCCCCCACCCCCACCGCCCCTCAGCCCAGAGCTGTGTGATCCTGCATAGCCGGTATAATGAAGCCATATAAGCCTGTTATTTGCTGCTTTACGGCTTGTTTTATGAAGGTGAGCCGACAAGCAGCTCCCAGAATGGTTCCTGTCACTTTAACAGACAGCATTACCAAGAGAAAAGGAGCGTCGGGGAGGGAGGGCAGGGCAGGCTAGAGAATGGGCCGGGGCCTTTATGTTAGTCCTGCCAGGGCTTTGATGGGTAGAGGTCTGGCTGGAGGCTCTCACCGGTACATTTTACGTCTTCCACCTTTTGTCGGGCGACATTATTGACGTTTGACCTATGTTCTCATTCCCACCTCCCTCTTCACTAATCAATTACCACATCGATCCATTAATCAGACGGGGTGATGACCAGTTAAAGGGCCTGTGGGTATGTGTGAAGAATGGTGGGATAGGCCTCGGGCTATCGTGGAGGAGGGCCTTTACCTGTGGAGTGCACTGTTCAGCATGCGACTTAACATCTAGTCCTAGCCCGTACTTTAAAGGTATGTGTAGATCTTTATTCACAAGAATGGTCATTTTTCTCCTTTTGCACGAAGACTAACCATCGTTTAAAAAGTATCACGCCTGCGGACGCACAAATAAAAATATTTTTTCCCAGGCTAGAAGAGAACGGGGCAAAGATCGGCAGGAAGTGTTCTTGTTAGCAAACTGTTACTTAGTATGACTTTTGAAACTTTGGCTCAAATATGGGCACTGTCACTAAAAAACAAGGATGCTTTTTGAATAACTGAAAAAACATGTTTTTGTTCGTCCGACTGTTTCCATGGAGGTTTATTCAGTGGCATAATTGTGTTTAGGGCACAAACAGAAACAGATCAGACGCGCAGACAGCCAACAGATCAAGACGGAAGCTGCGGGAGCGGAACCCACCACGCTTTGATTTGGTCTGGTTTTGGTTTGGTGTGTTGCGGACTAAAGCCATCACCCCAGTCCATCTTTGCCCTTGCCAAGTTGTTTGCCAAAACGGGGGAACAATTTGGGAATGAAAGTTGGAGAGAGAAAAGCTGTGGGCTGTTATTGTCCACCCACCCCCCTCCCTCCCTCAGGCTGACCAGGGTCCAGCCGACAGTCACCCAGCTCTTGTAGGTTTAGTGAATTGAGAAGACACTTCTTGTGTGGATTTTTCAATTCTTCAACATGTCATTTGGCCAGGAGTGCCATTGTCCCCTGCCCCTTTTCTCCCTGCTCCTTCTGCCGAGACGAGTCGTGTCATCCCCTCGTGATCAGCACTTTTGTTGCCTTTGTTTTTGGCCCTACCTCAGAAGTCCATCTTGTCTTTTATGTCCCTGCCTTTCATGCATAAGGGAACAGTTGTGGCCTGTTGTGGGGCTGTTCCACTGCATTTCCACCAGTGGGGTTTCCTTTCATTCTCTTCAAAGTACTACAATGGGGCTCTGAAGCCTTGAATGGCCAATGCAGAGTGCACAATCCTACAGAGCCCGCTCATTTTGTTTTGCCAGAGTCAATAAAAATGCTAAGTTAAAAGCTAACCCCCTTATGCCCGCCTCGAATGGAGCGACTTGTTTGACCTTTTTAAGTTCCCCCTCTCAATTAACTTTTAAAGATGGATTCATTATTTTTAAGGTGTCATGATAAGTATATTAATTCGCACGCACAATTTTGAATTCAACCTATTTATTTACATTTTATTTCGACGATATTGAGCTACAAACTGATCAGTACTGAGTTGAATGGATTTATCGAGTTGCCAGTGACAGACAGAGAGACAGAGAGACAGAGAGAGAGAGAGTGAGAGCTGGATACCAGCTCGTGACCGATCGCACTCATGTCCTTTACATTCTGACTTTTCCCTGTCCTGAGACCGGGGATGAAGACGTCTCCGTTCTCCTAAGGAGGAGGAGTATGGGATTTAACTAGTTTTAATGCGGAGGCATGAGGGAAAGCAAAAAAAAAGAAGAAAAAAAAGTCTGCAGTCATCAATGGGCATTACGGCGCAGGCCTTGCATAAAGGCATTGTGTGCCGATTTGTGAGCTGGGAGAAAGCCGGGGACTTTGGGAAGGATTACAGGTAGACAGACATTGGCTGCTGCAGATAACCGCCATGACTTCATCCTCATTGTGTAGATTAAGGCATAAAACCCAAACTAATAAGACCAGAAAGGGGGTGGAAAGAAATGGATGGGAGGATGAGCAAGTGGTTTTGTTGATGGTGAGGGACACAGTGTCACTGAAATTAGCTTATTAATGCGGGAAGCAGGGGACAGTTTGTGATTTTAATCTGAGGAAGTAAGAACGAGGGAAAATTCAAACACTTCGCTAAAAATTTGAAGTAGTACATTTAGTGAAATGGCAGAAGATTAAAAGTTAAAGAAACATAAATCCTGATCTCTTCTGCATGTATGAAGAGTGTATTGCATTTTTATGATGATGGAACACATGAACAACATGCTAATGGGGGTTGCTTTCTTAGCTGCTCTGAACAAATTGAATGTTTTCATCGGTACAGTCATCATCAACAAGATGTTAGCAGGTCCAGTATGCTTTTGTCTGTCCTGCTCCTCCTATAGTAAAGGAAAAGGCCAGCCCCCCCGTAAACTCAGCAGCCACCTCCCGATCTCATCTGGAGGGGAATGGACTGCGCATCCCGAGCTCCAGTTTGCTTGAGGGCAAGCATTGAAAGCAGGAGGCAGAGAGAAAAGAGAAAAGCTAGAAGGAAAGTGTTTGATTCTTTCCTTTCCCTGTCTCAGGTGTCTCTGCTTAATTTTTCAGGATTTCTCTGCCGTCCAATTGTGTCCTCAGACCCGAGGCAGTGTTCCGAAAAAAAAAGAAAGAAGCAAAACATACACATACAGCATCATGCTGTGAGGCCGACCATGTGTGGGGGGATGCTTCAGCTCTCTTTCATTCTAAAAGACAAAAAGAAGTGTCAGACAGGCAGGTGGACATGAAGCTAGGTAAATATTAATGACTTTTTGACCATTTTATTTCCCACCCGCAGACAGGATTCTGCTGGAAGGGCCTGTCAGTGCTTCAACAATATCGATTCTTCCTACCCTACTCTTTATTCATCTTCATTTTCACCAAAATTTAATCCAGAATCCTAAGCGCCACAGACCCCAGAATGTAGTTTGCATATTAAGAAGTAGCTGATTATCATGGGGCAGAAAACACAGATCTTTAATTTTGTGCATTTTAGACACAGCTTCTGCCATCACCACCATGCTGGAAATAATTTGTGGAAATCTACATATTGAGAGGGAGTCTGTCGTCGGGGTCTGTTTTGGAGTGGCTCGCTGGTTATCTGCTGTAATTCATGTTGTAGGATGAATATTACCACCTGAATTAGTCTATTATGCTGCCAGGTGGAGGCTGGTAGAGTTACAGGAAATGGTGATCATCACATCATGACAATGAAGCAATTACTACAGGCTATTTGTAATACAGTTATTTACTGCCGGGCCACACTATCGGTCTACTTATTTCAAATGAAATATTTATCAAAATGTAATATAGTGTATGCTGCTGCTGAGGATGCACATTCATTAGCATTCAGTTTGTTTATCAGCACATAGTGTTGTCCGTCCCATAGGGACACGACTACATCAAAAATACAGTGGTAGTGGTAAAACATTTGTTGAGCAAGAACATTGAAGTCCGGACATTTTCCTGAACTTTTCCGGAGGGGCTGGTAATGAGAACGCAAAAGTTGCTCCGGACATTTTCTGAAACTTTTCCTGCCAGCCCCCTAGTAAAATTTCCTGAACATGTCCGAGTGAGTCCATGTGAGGATACAGGACCCAATTTCCAGGCATCACTAAATACCTAGGTCTGCGGGAAAACTTATTTTACATGCTCACAAAACCCCCAAATGTGAGAAGTCAGATGTCACACACACACACACACACACCAGACTAAAGTTTTGTATATCTCTGTAATCCTACAACCATTCCAGAGTTTGACATTTCTAGGTGACGTGCTTTGTTGACATGATTGTTGCCTTAAGAAATATCTGCGACCCTGTGTCTGGATTACATGACGGGGGATTTTTGAGAGATAAGGAGATGAAACTTGGAAGGGAAAAGCAGGAGCTGGATATGGTAAACGTGTACCGTAGTTGTCTGAGAGTGGTGAAAATGAGATGTGAAGTTCAAGGATGTGCGGTTCAAGGTAGATTTACTGTAGTGAAGCACTACAGACGCCGACTTGTGAACGTCAGATCATCAGAGGCTTTATTCTGTTGAACTGAAGATCAGTTGATGGGTTTCATACCGACGAACGGCTTTGTCCAACACACTCTCTGGTGTTGGAGGAAGACTGACAAACATATGCTTAAAAAATGCTGCTCGGCCAGCATGGAGAAGTGTGACACAGCTTATAAGAACAACGTTTTTTGGCCGTTCACAACAACAACAATCAGGAAAGCCCATGTCTAGTCTTAACGCAGAGCTAACCACCATTTCACCACATTCCACTCCCCTACCCTCATCCTCTCCCTTTCAGTGCCACTAGGCCTGGGTCTGCACTAATGAGAACCATCCCCATCCAGCACCATATAAACCCACTAACACACACTTCCCTCTGATCTCAGACCAGTAAATGTTGTCACTGTGGCTAGGTCCCACCACTTTACAGCTGCTAATATAGCCACACATCCCTCTGTTAGCATAACCTTTCATGTAAAAAAAAAAAGAAAGGAAAAAAAACTGAGAGGAAAAGGAATTGGTAACGTAGGTGCATATGGTACTTAAGGGACTGTTAATTATATGGAACACAATCGTGATCTAATAATGGGGAAATTGCATGCAGATGTGGGATGGTGTGAATAAAAAATTCCAGATTGCATGTCGTATATGGAAGTGATGTATTTAATCACCATCCCTGGATCCACGTTGGATCCATAAGGCTGCTTTTACATCCAAAACCTTTAAAATATATATATATTTTATAAAATATATATTTGTCAGACCCAAATGCTAAGACCACCACCAGATTAATCAGATCTCTTAAAATATAAAATATGTAGTGTTACTATACATCACCTAGATGTTTTTTGTTTTTTTAAGCTTTCGTGTTGTACGAGCAGATTGTGGATTTAAATATGTAAAATAATGTAAATTACTTCACAATAATATAGTGTTGATAAGGTAGGTACTTGGTACCATTTTCGGCATGTTCGTGTGCTTTAAAGTCGGAATATGGAAAAAAAATCATGGAACGCTGTACAGAAAATGTGTTGTATTTATGTGTTTAGATCATTTAAATGGCACATTGACTCCTCTTTTCAATATTTGCATAATAAGGAAGAGCAAAGAAAAAGGATCATATATGACGGGCATGTAAAATGATAATAAATACTCTTCACGTGTTCACGTTAATTTTCCAGTTCGGAAACTCATTCTTCTGATTATTCTGACACCACATGAATGCAATTATATGCTTTGTTACTGCTTCCTGTACACTGCCCTCATATATTAGATAATGAATTTTCTTTTCTTTTCTTAAGAAGAACATATAACATTACATTTTTATTAGCCGGTTGCCCTTTGCATTATTCTCATGTCAGAACCAGAAGTGGGACTCATTTTACCCGCCTCATCTCTTCTTTACCCTCAGTTTACTGTCAATTCAGGCCTTTTAAAGATGAGGAGGTGGAATTAAAGGAGAGAAATGCTGATTTTGGCCTCTGTAATTTACCCTTGCTACTACTGTACTGCCTATTGCCAACATCAAGGCACCACTCCCTCTCCCCGTTTCAGTTTCTTCCCCTTCATAATGAAAACTACTCTTAAATTACTGCCACCATCTTATTGTACTTCAGCTATATTATAATATATTTCCCTTTTCAAGTGGGCACTTAATATGGCTTTTCAACATTCCCCCTTGAGCGGTATGCACGTAATAGACAGATTTAATTTAGATCTCAACAGCCCCCCACCACCACCACCACCATCACTCAGCACTCCCACATCCATCCTCCTACCTACTCTTTTCCTTTCTTGCTTTTTTTTTTCTCTTCCATTTCTTGTCCATCAATTTGGACCCCGTAGATTATTGGCCCTAAAATGGCATGAGCTCTACTTATTTTCAGTACGGTTCACAAATTGCACGGTGTTTGGCCATAGTTATCCCTCCAACCTTTGCCATATTTCTCCCCAAGCCTTTTCATGAATACAGTCCCCCTGCTCAAATAGACTCTGTGTACCTGGAAGCACTAAAAGGCTGGAAGCAACCTGAATTGGTTTATCCGCCTGGTCCGACCGCAACGTCTCCGTTAAGATTAGGCCTTATTGGGACTGGAGGGCACGTGGAAGCGTAGTTGACAGGATTAAGTGGCTATTGAAGTGACTTTAGCTCCTTTAAGAGAGCAAAAGACAAGAAAAGAGAGTAATTCAGCCCCCTCTTGTACTAGAGGGAATACACCCCCTCCCCTTCCTTTCTATCTTTCTCTTCCCTGTTTAATATGGTCTCTCGCCGGGCTTCTGATGCCCAAAAGAGCTAGTGGTGGGATAAGTTGTTTCTCACTGTAAATACGTAAACCTGATCCTAAACATTTAGATACGAGTCCAAATGTTTCAGAAGCCAGATGGATGGAGCAAATGATTAAGATGCGTGTGAAAGGATTGTGATTATTGGTGTGCGATACACAAGCCAACTTGACTGCAAGTTTGTGATGTTGTGTGTGAACCATGATGAGCATGTCAAGTGTCCGGGATATTTCATATTGTGGTAATCCAAATGAATAACTTAAATCTCAAGGTTATAAGGTGGAACAACTTCATGCTAATTTTTGCCTTTATTTTACTTTAGCACATATTGCTTATTGAGTGTTGCTTGGAAAATTTGTAGTTTGTTGTATGGTTTTCCAAACCTGTAATAAGATCTCAAGAGCAAAAACTGACCCTACAGAAAAAAAGCATAAATAACAATGTAAATGTATTTAAATATGATATTTTCCTCTGAAATTGATTGTTTTTAACACATTGGAACAAAATCAAGGTTACAAAAGATTTAATCAATAGTTAACTCTCTTAATGACAGGAGTTCATAGATAGATAATAAAGGCACATAACATAGTCTTTAAAAAAAAAAATTAAGGTTTTGTTTTTCCATGACTCAGCCCCAGCAACTATAGTGACACCCCCTACTCATTCACTTTCTGTCCTGCCTAAGATATTCAGCAGTGTGGCCCCATTAGCATATGAGTGGCTCAGTGTTTGGGTGAGTTTGTTCCCAAAGCGCGGGTCAACGTGCCTCATGCACTTCAATGAATAGCTGAAGGGCAAACAGAACTCCCAAAATGAAACGCTTCCAGACTTTCACTCTAGTCTGGAGGATGTGGCCTCCCACACTGGCTCTTCATAGACACTGTGGATATTATGAAGATGAATGCAGCAACAACCTTTAATTATCCACTGCCCCTTAATATTGATACTCAGTTGAGTAATGTATGCACCGAAGATATGTACTTCATGGCACCCCCCGCCTGAGTGTTGTGTACATTTGTGCGGTGTACACAAACACATGTATATGACTATGTGCCACTTATACATGCATGTGTTTGTGTTGAAAGGGAGGACGGTTGGCTCCTGCCCACAGCCTGGCAGTCATATCCCGTAGCATGGCGTCATCACCATCACTCTGCAGGCCCCTCGCCGCGCTACGTACCCCGCAGGGCGGTTCTCTACTGCCCCGGCAATGACGAGCGAAAATTGAGGAAGCTGGCCTCGTTGGATGTCGACTGTGTCGTCTTGGACTGCGAGGACGGCGTAGCCCTCAGCAAAAAGGTACAGAAACACACAGATGCATCAGTGCAATGCAGCTTGGCTCGAACAGGTCAGCAAGGCCCACACAAAGAAAAAAAAATGCACGGACAGCTGTGTGATCCTGAATGGTTATAATTCCATCTCCCTCCTTCAGACAGGTGCTCGGTCTTAATCACTGAAAGGAAAACTACCTAAGTGACATGTTTAAAACAAGCACATTTCACCCCATTATGACGGCATAAAGGCAGCGGTTCCCCCCCATCAGGGTCCTTTAAAACAAGGTGACCACGTCCCACTGGGCGAGCAGCGGGAAAGCACCAGATGCAGCAGGTTAAAAGCATTCTCCTCCCGCCCACGCGACCTCCCCATTGGCCCTCCTGAACTGCCCATGAAATTGTGATTGGTGAGTGGGATAAAGAAGGAGCCTGGGTAAAAAGTTAACTAACAAAGGTTTTTAAGTCATGATAATAAAGATGATTGAAGTGGCTCGAGGCTGTTCCTGTAGCAGACAAAGACAATGAGAAGATGCCGTGTGTGACTGACAGGCTAAATCTGTGACCCCGTGATGGAGTTTGGTGGTTGTCAGAGCTTCTGTCTTTATTACGTTTTAGGAGGGGAAATGTGGAGAGGAATGCAGCACTGAAACGGCCATTCAGGCTTGGGGAGAATTTCAGACATTGGGATTCTTGGGCTGTCAACATGTGATGGGTTCACGTCTTTGTCTAACTTTTTACAAAATCATCATCATCTTCATCCTATTGCTATTTTTTTACAATCACGTATTTCACATAAACTAAAATTGACGAAGCTATTTCCAACTTTGTTTGCGACAAACTATTGTAAATAGTGACTTTAATGTAATTTTTTTTTCTAGAGAATAGTATAAAACCCTGTATTTGCTGTTAAAAAAATAAAGGGGAAAGTTACATAAACTACAGGAAGAGCTATACGTATAACCCTATTAATTTCTTCTTCTTCTATGAGCCAGCTGTATCAGTACTACATGGTACAAAGCACTGGCAACAGAAATGCTTTCAGCCATTCAGTCAACACTTGCACACAAACCCAGTAACCTAACCATGTGTTTGCTAGGTCATACTGTGTAATACATTTTTTTTTTGTCATCTACTCAATGAAAAATCCACCTTTCATACTGGCATCCTTTCTTCACTTCCCACACTCCCAGCTTCTTCCTCCGCTGTGGCAATTGGAAATCCATGGGGGTTGTTGTGTAGTTACAACTTCCCTTAAGATGAATTTCTTTCCTTTTGGATAAACAGTACTCTCTCTGTGTGTGTGTGTGTGTGTGTGTGTGTGTGTGTGTGTGTGTGTGTGTGTGTGTGTGTGTGTGTGTGTGTGTGTGTGTGTGTGTGTGTGTGTGTGTGTGTGTGTGTGTGTGTGTGTGTGTGTGTGTGTGTGTGTGTGTGTGTGTGTGTGTGTGTGTGTGTGTGTGTGTGTGTGTGTGTGTGTGTGTGTGTGTGTGTGTGTGTGTGTGTGTGTGCGTGCGTGCGTGCGTGCGTGCGTGCGTGCGTGCGTGCGTGCGTGCGTGCGTGCGTGCGTGCGTGCGTGCGTGCGTGCGTGCGTGCGTGCGTGCGTGCGTGCGTGCGTGCGTGCGTGCGTGCGTGCGTGCGCTAAAAAGTCGTATTGAGAAAATACTTTGTATTTGTAATCATGCAACCTGTATTTTACAGTGTTAAGAGAAGCAAAATATGTAGTGAGGGAATGGGAATTTATATAGATATACTCTGCAATTGATTTATCATTATTGAGTAAATTAACATTTTAATATCTGGGTGAAAAAGGTATGAAGACTTGTCTAGAGGTATATCAGCTGCTCCTTTTGTGTTGTCCATCTTATGCAAGTCTGGCACAAGCCTCTGTTTTGATCAATATAGCCATTTTACAAAGTGCTAGTGACCCAACACAATAGCACTCTGCCTGAACACATCCTGCATACACTGGTGGAACACTGAAGCGGTGTGTCTAATGAACGATTTATACTACCGCGCTTGTGTAGACATGGTGTTAAAACTGCAGACAGAGTTTTATTAGGTAGAGAGAGAGACACTATCGTTTGGCTGAAATGATGACTGTGTTGAGGCAGTTTCAAGCCTTCTTTATAGACTAAAATGGAAAAAAACAAAAACAAACAAAAAAAACTTTTTACAATACTTTAAACCAGTGAAATTCTTAAGCTAAACGTAATCCTTTTCTCTGCTCCTTCTTGCTCTATACATCATTTAAAAAGAGGGACACCTTTTTGCATTTACACCCTTATCCAACGATAAAAAAATCTTATGATATGAAACCAAAATGCATGTTGTTGAAGGCTAACAGCATGGTGCTTATCCTAAAGGACATAGTAATCCACATGGTCAAAAGCATTAGGAAGATCAGTACATTTGGCCCCTGTGAGATTACCACTATCAGATGCAGAAAAAAACTTTTACATTATAATGTGTTTGTACAGGCAATTTTTAATTAATAATGTATATGGTAGCTGCAATCATATTCACCATGACAGCTGCACAGTTGGCACTGTGCGTTTGCCAGGAGATGCCAGACCTCAACCAAGTACTCCTAATGCATGTGTGGTGTTTTCTGTGGAAAGAGAATTGGAGCAAAGCAGAGAGTGAGCTTACTTAATGCCATCCTGAACCAATGTTTTGACGAAGGAAACAATGGGTTATGCCTTTAAGTAGGGGCTACTGCCCCAAACCACCCTCCTGTTAGGTGTTCATTAATGTATTCTTTTCATTATCTCTCACCTTCACCTTAAAACAGGGAAGGATATTCATGTCAAAAAGGTACGTGATGAAGGTCAGTCCACCCCCTTCTGTTGAAAATTGAAATCCGGGAGTGCCCGCTTTAATTGCCTGCCGCTTTGACTCAGAAAAACGTCTATGCCCCATCATGGCAGTAATGCTGGCTGCTTAAGAGGCAGGGAGATAAGAAAGGGAGTAAAGGGTAGGAGCCACCCAGAGCTTGCTAACTGTCACCACGGACCCAGAGGGGAGAGAAAGGGGGAGGAGAGAGGGGAGGGAAGACAAGGCTGACTGCTCTAACACTCTTACACATATCATCATATCTGTATGATCAGTGGGGTGGAGGAAGAGGGAGGGCAGGTTGAAACCCCGGAGCGGAACTGACGGCTACACCTGTCCTCTCTTCCTCTCTCCCTTGCCGTCTTGTTCTTCCTTTGTCCCTCTCTCTCACTCCTTTCCCCCCTCCGGGGTCTTCAGGGTTAAGATTGTTTATCTCTCTCTCTCATGTTCTCTCTCTGTCTCTTAGTGCCCTATGGTCCAGTTTTCCTCCTGGCGTTTCTGTCTGTCTGTCTCTCTCTCTCCTTTCCCCACATGGGTCCCTCCATCCTCCCTGACTCCCCCCTGCCTCCCTGCCATAGAGATTCTCTCCTAATCCCTGGAAGTTTGGAACTAATGAACTAACTGCTGAGCCACTGCCACGGAGCTTGGTCCCAAACTATACTGTACTTCACACTCGATTTCCTCTCCAGATGGCATGGTGGAGTTGCCGACGCGACGGGAAGCACCTCTCGCACGCGCCTGCAAAAGCACACAAGACATGCAGAACACGAACACGAACATGCACACACACACACACACACACACACACACACACACACACACACACACACACACACGCACACACACCTAAGTGTGCACATGTAGACACATACAGACAGACATTCTCACACTAGCGTACGCACATACAAGAAGGCGTGCACGTACACAACTTGTTACAGTTGATAGCCCCTGTCCATCACTCAAGTACGACACACAAGTTTCCTGGGTTCCCTGTCCGTACGTTACAGAACCAGAGCCACTTGGTGGTGCTTAAAAAAATGTTAATTCATTATTTATTCATCTAAAATAATCTCTGATGGCACTGATCAACACCCTCAGTTGCTCTTATGGCAACTGGCCCATGTTGAAGCCAGAAACCAGTCACTCCTCTATTTCTACAGTTTATATGAGAACATTGGCGACATTACGACCATTCAACATGCGCGATTCTGCCACGTTTTGTTGATGCAATTTGCCGCAAACTTTAGACTTTATGTGATGGTTTGCTTCAGCTAAATTACAGAAATAAGAGGTGCGGTGGAGATTGATTTGTAGACGGTGCGCAGCAAGGCATCTTCCAAGTTGAAGTCGATCGAATGAGCGGTTGTTGTTGTTTGATAAAATTGAAATAGACTTCTTCCATTTATAGTTAGAAGACATCAATAAATAAGTATCTCATAGCTGGTACGTACAATAATAAAAACGTACAATAATAAAATGTCCCTAATTCACTTATTGAAAAAAAAAATATCTTTCACATTGTTCATATCACATTTCCCTGTCATTAGAAATGTTTCCTACTCTTTTACTCAAGGGGTGTTGTGCGTTTGCTTTATGTTCTTTCATCCGTGAATTAGAAACAGATTTTGACTTGTGCATACATATATATAGTGGTGGTTAATGAATATATTGACCGTATCAACTTTCAATTCAGCACAGACTTTTTTTTAATTATTTCACTCTTTTAGTTGTTGTCCCTCCCTTGGTTACACTACTTGCCTCAGTCCAAAGATACGCCTCTCTGGCTGCTGTGAGAGCAGCTGAGGGAAGAAAAGAGGACCCCATTGTTGAGTGGATGACATTATTACGGTCTATTACCTTTAGGATGTCGCGCAGTCAATGTATGAGCCGTGGTCCACGCATGAACTATGTCTGACACCAGAGATTTTCAACTTAACATAAATTATGCAGCCAACTGTCAACTGATACATGACCTCAGTTCAGTGCTCACTGTGTTATTTCAGAGGACACTGAAAGATCGGCTCTCCATTTAAGTGGATTCAAATGACTAAACTCTTGACAGAATGAACTCCTGGGAAATAATGTTAGCCAGTTGAATTATGAATACTGAACATTTGTATTTAGTGTGTCAGTATGTGCATGTATTTACATCCTTGTATATATATATATGTGTGTGTGTGTGTGTGTGTGTGTGCGTGTGTGCGTGTGTGCGTGTGTGCGTGTGTGCGTGTGTGCGTGTGTGCGCGTGTGTGCGTGTCTGCGTGTCTGTGTGCGTGTATTTGTGCTCAACACCTCAGAGGACCCCGGAGACTTGAGAGAAACTCCCAGTCAGGCTGCCAAGACTCACAAATGGGATGTGAGCTGCTCAGCCAGAAAATAGACCAGATCAGAAAGACCTTCCAATCCAAAACTCAGCTGTCGGTCACAGGGGATGTGTGTGGGTGTGTGAGTGTACGTGTGTTAAAGCAAGACTTTGCGTAACTTTCGCTGTTCAGTGGCAACAGTGGCCTCTGCAGCCAATTACAGGACGCTAGTACCTTACATTCTCTTGTGCTCCGAGTGATTAAAGCTTCTGGAGGCAAACTAGGCCTAAATTTTTCCGAAATGTTCCTGCTGTTGTGAACGCATCTGACCCAGACGGCCTCCTGCTGTGTTCCTAATATGTGAACGGCAAAATCCGGAAAATGCCCGTAACCAATTTTCTGGCATTTTTCCGGACCAGAAACATCCGAACTGACTCCAGATGTCCATAGTGAGGATACCAAGCTAGCTTCTTCTAATAGTTGGCGGAAGACCCGTAGTTGGTGTTGTGTGACACAGTTAGAGGCGCCATTCTCCCTATTCGTAGTCGGTGTACCATCCAAATTATTAAGGTGTTATTTTGAGGTTAAATAATTGCAGAATTTTGCTCAAACTGTAATTTGCCAGGTATTGACGAGAGGTCGCGGTGCATAGGAGTGATACAGCGTGGTGATTAGTATTCTTTCCTCACGATCAGGTCTTGGCTTGTGTTAGTGAAGATGGAGACTTGAGGGATTTAAGGGAGTGAATGTTTCAAAAATTGTGTGTCAAGTAAATTTAGATTCAATAGGAGATTGAATAGATTTCACAGACTATAATTCCATCTTTCTCTGGTCTTCTGATTGCCTTCTGAAACACACATTCTTCCAGCAGCCCCAGATAACGCGAGTTAAGGGTGAAGATTGTGGCCAGGCAAGGGATCAGAACATTCTGAGACACAGAGAACAGAGAGGACCTCTCTCTCGCTCCCATTATCCTGTTACACTCCTGTGTTTTTACTGGCAGAGCCGCGGCTCGCT
This sequence comes from Scophthalmus maximus, assembly GCF_022379125.1. Classification (NCBI taxonomy): domain Eukaryota; kingdom Metazoa; phylum Chordata; class Actinopteri; order Pleuronectiformes; family Scophthalmidae; genus Scophthalmus; species Scophthalmus maximus. The sequence goes on along the minus strand of NC_061528.1, from coordinate 5,947,072 downwards.
CTGCTCTGTGCTACGTGGGGCTGCGCAACACACCCAACACTTGGATACTACTAACCCTGGTAGGAAGAGTGATGATGGAGAAGGTGATGAAGAGAGGGACACATGAAAGGATGGGAGGAGGAGGAGGAGGGGAAGGGAACATGTGGGTGCATGTGAGGGGGAGAAAATAAGCAAAGTCTTATCTTTGCAAGGGATTTATTCAGTTATCCTTTATTTCAAAATGAGAGGGAGCACCCAGCTAGCTATTTAGAAAGAAAGAATATAAATATATATAAATACTCTTTTTTTCCTTCTCTACTAAAACAATAATAACAACACATAGAGGAGAATATTGAAGAATTAAGCTAGTTTTTTTTAAATATATCAAAACATTAAAATAACTGGATGAGCTTTACTGCCTCAATTTTCCCCACAAAATGGGCTTCAAGTCTGGTGAATGTATTTCCTGCAAGCATTGCAATGCAACTTGCGATGGACTGTAACTAAAGAGCTCTAATGAGATCTTTTCATGGCTAATTAAGGTGTAATAGCTAGCTGCTTTCCAGCTCAGGCTGTCAGTTTGGAACATTATTTTTTTTACAAATTCCTCCTCCTCCTCCGTCCTGCTAGTTATGTCTTGTTGTCTGCCCTGACAGGATGGTGGATAACACCGAGTGCTTCCAGCTGACAGAAGGGAATGCCTGAATCTCCTTCTGCTACATCTCAGTTATCAACATAGCCTGATATAGTCAGTCATCTCACTCACGCAGGATGTCACTTGTCAAAACCCATCCTCGATGACTTGAAGCCTGCTAACCCCCCCCCCCCCCCCACCACCACACACACACACACACACACACACACACACACACACACATACACACACACACACACACACAGACACACATAGTGACAAAGACAAATGAGCAAATGCGTGCACAGTCACACTTTAGGCAGGCAGCCTTCACCTGCGACAGGCGGCGGCTCATTGTAAGTGGCACCGCGAGTTGCACAGCGGGGCGCAAAACGCCATCTCTCAAAAGGTAAAAATATATAAATTAAATAAAATGGAAAAACAGCTACGCTCATTGTGACTTATGACGTTCCCGTCTTTCTACTCCAAACCCGCGCACAGCATATATTTACACTTTCAGAATACAAGATACAGCGCTATAGTTTCTGTAGACACCATGTTGGTGAAGAAAGGTGCAATTTACATAAACGTTGTTTTTGAGAACCCAGACACGGCTGTAGAATCATAGATTTAAGTAATTCATTAAATTTTTTACCGCTGTTTCTTGATGCTGTCTGCGCAAATGTTATTTTACTACACTAAATAATATCCAGCCCTATTTATTCCTTTTCTAAAACACTTCTTCACACCCTTTCTTGATATACGATATTTACCGGAGCCCACTTCACGCAGACTGTTCAAGGCAAGAATGGTGCGTATTTGTTCTGCCTTGACGTTCTGTATCAACTTATGGACACGAAAAGGGGGAACGTCGTTGTTGTGCCTTCATCCCAGAAGGAAATTTAGTCGAAAAGCTGAATCGATGTGTAAAAGATTGGACAGATACATGTCACTCACTGTGATTACGTAGCACCTGCATGTTAAATCACACATGGCGTGGCAATATGCCTGCTTGTTTAGTTCAGTGTAAACAAGCAAAGGCAGCTTAAAAAGGGGTCTTATTAATGGCAATAAAGTGGGACCTCTTCATAAAAGCAGATCTAATCGTAATTGAATAAAGTGACAAAGTGTAAACGTACACCCATAGTCTGTCCTGAGGCGATGTGTGACGTTGCTTGTTTCCAGCGGCATGTTGGCGGGGCTGGACGTCCATGATCTGATGCCGGAGTGGAAGGTGGTGCTGCTGTGGCCTGTGCACACACATCAGTTTGGACGCTCCAGTCTGATGTGGTGTCTACAAGGCAGCAGCCACGCTGGGTCCCGCATCCACAGCACTCTGTAGGATCCTGGGCGTCCAGTCTCAGGCTGTGTGCTAAGGAGCTGCCCTCGCTCTCCTGGAAGGTCAGCCTCTCTGCACTTGAAAAGCTTCACGTGTGCATCTATGCGTTCGACAGCCGCGCCTGCTCGGCCGACCGCTCGCCCGCCCGCCTGCCTTTGTGTCAGCTTCTAATGATGAGGATGATGGAGGAAATCAAAGAGGAGATGGAGCTGACGTCGGGCCGCGCTCTCCGTGGGACTCCGTGTGATTGGGGAGGGAGCTTTGAAGCAACTTGTTGGTTGGCTGTCCATTAATGTAAAATATCTGTTTTTCAAAGGGCTTTATTCAAGCTCGGAGTAGCGGAGCCCATAGGGGTCAAGGTGTCTGGCAGAATAATCTCTCTCTCTCTCTCTCCCTTTAGATGGAAAGAGAGATAAAAGACAGGGTAGTGCACAGTGACCTGGCCATCTCCTTAGCCATTCCTGGTGTCATGGTTTCAGAAATGCAGTCGCAAAAGGAGAAGAGTGCAGGAGACGATTCTTGCAATGAGCGGCCTAATGGTTACATGTAAAGAGTTTTATATATGTCCACGCTGCCTATATATCAGGCTGAGTTTAGAGCCAGAGACTCAACCATCTCCAGACTATTTTTTTCCTTTTTTTTTTTTTTTTTGATCACTTGGATCACTATTTATTTAGTTTGGTCAGGGATCAGTGTGACTCCCGGTACGCGAAGCAGCCACATATCAATTTCCTCCAGTCACCGCGAACTGCAGAGGGACAGACAGAATATTATCCACCAAGTAGCAGGTTTATGAATAGTGAATTACGGCCGCGTAAACTCCTGCCCCCCCCTCCGTTTTAAGTTACCGAGATACAGTCACGGGTCTGTCTCGGCTTATGAGAGCGACAGTAATGGAGAGCAACGGAGAGGTTACAGGAAAACTTGAGTACGAGTCAAAGATCACAGCGCACTCATCATTTGCTGTTACAATCCCTCTTGTCTCATTCAATGGGTGGGAGACGTAGATGACACACCGCAGTCCAGCCTGCTTATGACCCCTATTAAATCCGAGCAAATCTTTGATATGTACTTTGATACCGTATTTTATTGATACTGAAGGGGCGTTCATAATATCAAGTACAGTTCTGCATACCAGGAGATCAGAGCGGGGGCTGTTCTGTCTCAGAAGCTGTCCCGTGACCCCTGAGGGGCTCCCCAATAAGATCTAATACAACTCAACCTATAGGTCGACTGTAGTCTCCTTTTTAGTTTTTACAAGAGATCGTGATGTATGGGCCGTCCACGTTATATCTGTCTACAGTTTCTCACGACTGCACACACACACACACACACACACACGCACACGCACACACACACACATTGCTCCAGTGATCAGTCTGCTAATGATCAGTCCGTATGGATGTTCCACTCAGATGTTGACCGGACAAATGCAATGCAGTTGCATCACCAAGTTGCCATCATGATTTCCCTTCACATAACATTGTGTGTCATTTCCGTCTTTTCGCACATTATTATTATTATAACTAAACCTTTCATGTTGTGGTGCACACAGCAACTGGTATTAAAGAGTTGAGAGTATTTTTCCTTTTAAGATATTTTTCAGGAGCATAAAGGGCGAAATAAAATCTCACTCTGAGCATCTCCAAACTCACACACAAGCACTCAACAGCTCCAGCCTCTGATCCGACCTGACAACCCATAAGCTACCATTTCCTCATGCCGCTTAACTCGGACCACATTTTCCCAGAGAGCCTTCTCTCCTCTCATCTCACTGGCTACACCTCTCCACCCATTCCGTCCCTCTTTCTCTCCATTCTCCGTTGCCCAGCATCTGGTTTGAATATAGCGGCGTGTGCTACTGTGTTACTGATAGGAGCTGGGACTGTAGGCTTCTCTTTGATATATAAATATATATATATTTATTTTTTTCCCCATCCTCCTCTCCTCTTCTCTTTTCCTGCTCTGCTCGTACAATGAGTACGATGAAAGTACAAAGTTCAGTTGATTTGTGTCACACTGTGTGTGGATGGACTGCAGGAAGATTACAGATGTATAATGACGTCTGTGCCTTTGTATCATGTTAGTGTGTCATCTTGATGTTTTTAATCCCAGATTTGATCTACGCTTTGTCATTTTCCCTCTTTGACCACATAGTGTCTGTACATTGATTATAGTCATTGTGGGAGCTTCATAACATGCTGAAAGCCCAAAGCAATGAATAGAAATAAAAAGCCAAATAATGATAACTTTCATAGACATTTAATGCTGATTTGCAGGTATTTTTCCAGTCCCATTCAGAATGACAGACAGCCATCTGCCAAACATAATCAGACGTTTTTAACCTCCTTTTTTCCTTTTTAAGAATTTAATGTACCTATTTCAGCCATCGCATGTTTTTACAGTGCTGTCAAAAGGTATTGTTTTGACTCTTACGACTCCACAAGGTTGAGAATGAATGTGCGTCTTTATTAGCTACTCCAAACTGCAATCTGACAAAATGCATCACATTAGATAATGAGGATTTCTGTCTGTGTCTTATGATTATGTTCTGCAGACAGAGGCCAGAGAGACCATTCCCAGGATGTTGGTAGAACTGGATCTGGGCCGGACGGAGAAATGCGTGAGGGTGAACTCGGTGTCCAGTGGTTTAGCCGAAGCCGACCTGCAGGTCATCCTGCAGGCTGAGGTTCTGCCTCCCGCCATCATGTTACCAAAAGTGGAAGACACGCAGGAGGTGCAATGGGTAAGGTTAGACATTTTGGCTAATTCAAAGTAAGATGAATAGAGTAATTTAAAAGCACCACGAATAAGAAAGTTGGAATACATGCAAAAACAAAAAGACATTTCTCTCTTTCACCTCGGGATGTCTTAAAGAAAACCCCAGTGGTGCTCTTACACAAACTCATGAAGTAAGAGGACACCGCGGGAATCTTCAAAGCAATCATAACAAACTTTTCCATTTCCCAGTAAAAGCGGGAATCGATCCCTGTGGCAGGACTCGGGAACAGACGTGGTGTTTTTCTTGGCCGCGGCTCAAGAAACGGATGACATTTCTTCAGATTAGCCTGAAGAAGCCCGATAGCTTTCTGTAACGACACAGAGGTGCCTCCCTTCCACTGTTGAACTTACCGGAGTTAAAGTACTCAGGCTGGTATAATGAATGAGATTATGCTGCTGCGATCATGCATTACATTACAGTCTTTAGATTGAAAGGATATTTCAACTGTCAGCACATTCTGCAGTCACACGGCTACGGGGGTTCTAGTGTTTGAGGAGGATCATGTGTGTAACATAACAAAGGTTAGATATGTTTTAAACAAAGTTTTAATGATTGCCATCTTTTACTCTTCTCATTTATTTGTTGTTCTAAATAAATTTTTGCAATTTGTTCATACTTAACCGGGCCTGTGCCCTAGTTAAGAGGTGTTTCTCTGGGCTCTGCCCATCCCTCTGGCTCTCTATAAAGGGGCGCTGTACGGATGTCAGGGCCTGAAAGGTCAGGAGACAGTGACATCATTAATTCGTGCCTTACTGATCAGCTCCATATGGTTCACCTACCAGGAGGAACCAGCGTCGCTGTCTGCCCTTTTTTACTGTTTGTGTGTGAACAGTTTTTTGCCGATTAAGAAAGATGAGGGAATTGTACATTTGTATCAGCAAAGACTGTATTCACATAAACAGACAAACTAAATATGAATGGGGTGTGGTCTCAGACTTTTGGGCCGACTCTCTCTCTCTATTATATAAAATATAATTTGTAGTCAGAAAAGGTATTGGCGAGGAGCAGGAAGTTTTTAACTAGTGGTTTTAATTAGTACACGTCTATTTCCTGCTGCCCTTTCTTTCCTCCAAGTGAAATTGCTGACAGGTGTTGGCTAATTCTTTCCCTGTGCTCGGCCGTTTTTTTCCCCCTTTTTGCTGCTTTTTCCGTACTTAAAAAGACACTCTTGCTCTGCGTGAATTTATTTAGAAAACAATGTAACGAATATTAATAATAATAATAATACCATCGGTTTTTGGGCAAGAAACACTTTTGTCGTAAACTGTAAATCTGTTTTCAGATTCCTTTTTGATTTACAGTATGTGTTTGGCTGCGTGTTTCTGCGTTAGCAGGTGCATGTGTGCTCCTGACACAAGGTCAAGTTTGGAGTTCTGCACGGGACCTCGATTCTTTCATGTTTGCCCATTAAATCGTACCGTCCTCCCAGCTTTTGCTGCGTCTGCTTTGCATATGCTTTCCTGTGCGTCTATTTGTGTAGTCATGTTGTAAACATGTGTCAGATTTTTTTTTCTTTCTCCCCCCACTCTTGTAAAACGGTGCAGTAAATCCCTCACTTGTTTATTTTTCTCTCTTTTTATTGATATTAGCACAGGAACCTCCAGACTGATTTGTCGCTAAAAGATGGACTTGCTTGTTTCCCTTTGTGTGGAAATCTTTAGCTCTGCCTTCCTCCTCTCCCCCAGCCCCTTGTGTGACTGACAGGCCTTATTGGGCTATAACAGGCGTAACTCCCTCCTTTGTCTGGGGACAATTCTCACACAGATTCGGAGCCCATGTGCATTCTTTGCCCACCACACTATTTGGTGTGCACTGGGACCAAAAAGAATCGCACCCTGTCCTGCTCCGCCTCCTCCACTCCTCCTCCTGTCCCCTCCCCTCCGTCCCTTTCTCCGCTTCCCCTCTGTGAAATGAACACTTCAGCAGGCCGGAAACATTTAATCTGGCCCCCTTTTGAAGAAAATTAATTGAAACTTGTCCCACTATAGCAGCCTTTCTCTGGCTCCGTCTCTCCCTCCTTCTCTTTTCATGATTTGGGTGGTGAAATTGTCGGAGGGCCTGTTTGTAGCGTGGCTCTGAATGGCAAGAAGAGGTGTTATTTCTTCTTTTCTGTCTCCCCCCCCCGATTCAGCAGTGAATGACAAATTAAAAGGGCCCTAGTTTTGAGAGCCATTGACAGCTAATGGTTTTGCTGTACGCGCAAGAAGAACAGCGAACGAGGACTATAGTATCTCTTATGCAGCGCAAATCAGGCCCTCAAAAGTGTATAATGGCTGAAGTGGCGAGTACAGCAGAGGGGACAGAAACATGTAATCAAAGAGCCCTGGAGGATGTTTAGTCGGCGGTGCCGCATTGAGCTGTCATTTGTTTTCCCTTGGCCGAATCCAAGCGGCCCACTTGGCTCGCCGCAGCCTTGTTAGCGCTGGTGACTTTGCGCGGCGCAGCGCAGTCGTGATAATCTCTGTGTGTAATATCGGCTAGGTTTCCCCCACAATGGGCCACATCTACCTAGTTTCCTCTGTCACAGAAATAGGTTTATCTACACCCTCTTTTCAACACTCCCTTTCGGACCCCTGCTCCCGCCCTTTCCCGTGTTTGCGAAGGAGGGCGGGGGGGGGATATTATGCTAAGCCCCCAGCGTTAGTTTTTATGTTGCCATAGCAGCCTTGCTCCCACAGGGTTGTGACCTCAGATGATTACAGTACAAAGCCTATTGGGTCTTGAAAACCGCTTTGAAGATGAAAAGTCTTTGATGGTTTGTATTTATGCAAATCTCTCAGATATGATTTATCCGACTGAGATTGAATGGAGAGATGATTAAAATTGCCCCTATTTTTTGGGGGGGTTTTTTTGTTGTAGAAATCCTTCAATGGAGGCCCACTCTTTCAGTTTTTGTGAACAAGAGTGGTGAGTGCGAGCACGGGGGTTATTTTTTTTGCTCTTCGTTTAGGAAAATAGCGGCGCTGTATACCTGAGGTTATTTATATCTGTCTTTTTTCCTGGTGTGTCAAAGAGGGAGCGGGGGGAAGAGGAAACGGGCACATGGAGTTAGACATTTCTACTCTGAGCTTTATTATAACTCCCCTTTTTTTGTGTGTGTGTGTGGGGGGGGGGGGGACTGGCTTTGAAAGGAAATATCTGACGGAGGGGGCTTTTGTGTGTTTCCAGATGATAGATTTAGGAATTTGGGGCTACCCCACTGGCACTCCAGGGCTCGCTGTGAACTGGTCTGTTGGAAAAAATTGGAATGCTTTGGTCTTCAAAGAATTGAACTTGGTTTTAAAGGCCTACTTAGGTGAGCTCGCATATTAGCAGGAGTCGTGCCGAATAAAGGCCTCGGCAAAAGTGTCACATCACACTCTGATTGTTGCTCCGCTCTCCCTCTTCCTTACCGTGGAGGGGGGGAGGCAAAACCGAATAATGTAGGAGTACAACACACTCAGACATTCGAAATCTTGTTTCTTCTCCCCTTTTCATTTTTTTCCTTCTTCTTCTTCTTCTTTCTCTGCTTTGCCCGTGTGTATGCATGAGCTCATCCGTGCATGCGCGCATTTACATGTGTGCACACTCTCTCGGGGGAACACACGCTGTAGTAGTGCAGAGCCTCTGAAAGAAGTAAGAGCAGAGGACTTCAGACGACGGGGGGAAACCCTGGTGATAATGTAAAATATTTCATTTCCCTTTTTCTCTTTTGTTGCTGCTCTCCTGTGCTTGGCTTTTTTCGGCTATTTGAACCCTCAGCAGACGCGTCTCCGAATGAGCGCTGCGATGGGAACATTGTAGGTAATAGAGGTGTCAAGACTCGTATCAAAAGTGAGTTTTTGAACTATAACACCCCCCCCCCCTCCTCTCTCTCGGTCTGGATTTTGAAAGATGTCATATCATTTATCCTTGTTACCGCTGAATATTTTTATGCTCAGAGTTTCAGTTTCCAGTTTATACTATAAGAATAATGCGCTGATTAAGTCAGCCGACGGTGGCACCAACACCTCTCTACTACTTTCAAACAGAAATGCAGCCCGTCGTTTTTTTCTTCAACGTTATCAACGATGTCACAAATGGATCCGAGTGGAAATAGCTATTTCTCTAACTCTAAAAAAAGAAGAAGCTATTGCTATAATGGCAAGTGCCACCGAGATTAAATGTGCTCTAACAATGCACAAACACCATCACGATGAACGTGAGTGGTCGTACAGAGTGGTGGGAACAAATGCATTCATTGTGATTATTCTGAAGGTTTATTGTTTTTCATTCGCAGAAACAGTGGGCGTTGTTAATGAGCTGTGCGTGAGACTGTCCCTGTGTGTTAAGTTTGTTGACAGGTTTCAGCGCAACTTGAAAGGACGGGCACTGACAGAACCCATTCGCCTGGTCACCTTTGTGGAAACCGCTGTGGGCCTGCTCAATTTTAAGGTAAATTACAAACAAATACCCCCCCCCCCAAAAAAAACCTGCCTGCGTAAGACATTTTGCTGTTCCTCCATTGTTCACTTTAGATTAAAGACGGCATCAGCGAGCGGAGCTCTCCACGTGTCCAAAATGAAAGGCTTTCACAGCTTTCGGACAGTCTCTCAAAATGAGCCCTTTTTTTGGTTTCCTCTCTGTCTGTGTGCGTGTGCGTGTGCGTGTGCGCGTCGCTCTCTGTCCCTTTCAAGACATGCTGACATTTTTTAATTAGAATTGTTTTAATATCATCATAGTGGAAAAGTTCTTGATGATATTTTGGCAAGCATCAAAGCGGTTCCTGTTAGAGTGCAGCACGACCTTCAGCTACATGGGGGGAAAGAGGGCACGGTTTTGGGCATTTGGGGAGAAACAAGCTGTCCAACCCTTCCTTTGATTTGTCTTTTTAGCTCCCAACTCTTAATTCTGTCACTGTGTTTGTGCTTGTTGAGTGTGTGAGCCTGCCTGTGTGTTTTGATGACAGGGGGATGCCTCTGTGTGCTTTCTTGAGTGCACCCTGCCTCTTTGCCCAGACTGAACCCCGGGTTACAAGCATGACAAAAAAAAAAGACCAAAAAAAATCGCACTGGCACAGCTAGTGGTGAAATTAATTTGGAGGCCAACAAGGCAGGAGACGTGTTCTTATTGTTTCATACTCTTCACCACAGAAAATTGCATTCCGTATTTTATTTATTTTACTTATTCAATAGTAATTGTAGCCATTAGCTCATCTTAGCAATGGGGCTTGTTATTGTTTGACGTTTTTCCGTACAGACTGGTATTTCAATTTTTCTCCCTTTGATTTTTTTTCATTTAACAAATGAAAACATGCGTTTGTAATTAATGTTCTCTTAACACAAGAACTTTGCTAAAAGGAAATACAGTCTCAAATAAGCCAAAACAAACATTTATATCAGGGAATATGTGGCAGTAGAATAAGTAAACAAGGCTAAAGGTCTAATGACAGCTTTCATTACTGGTACCCAAGAAGTATTCTGGTTTTAATACCCAGCCCTAAGAAACAAAAGCTGTTTTCAGACATGAACTTTGGAAAATGTCAGTAATATTTGGGCCTGGACATTTTCCTTGAGCACAGCAGGAGATTGTGCGAGTCAGACGCGTTCACAACAGCACAAAACATTCCAGAACATTCAGGCGCCCACTCGCTCGCCATGCATATTCCAAGATTTTTCCTGCTGTCTGCTCAATTGGGCTCACTCTGAAATTTTTTTTGGGGTCGCTGGCAGGAAAACTTCCGCTAAATGTCCGGCACAACATTTGCAGATATTTGCCTTCTCACATACAACCCTTCCAGAAAAGTTCAGGAAAATGTCCGGACATCAGTCCATGTATCCTGTATGTGCCTGCAGGTGGCATACTTAGCAGATGTACATTAGTAAATCAGTCTTCAAAAAGACAACGCTAGTGAAGATTATTGTTTGACAGTTTATTGACATTAGTTTGAGAGGATTGAGTGTGACGATGGCTGTTTTGCTTCTCTGGCTGCAAAGGAAACATGGGGACCGTTTTGAACTGCTGTAGGAGTATAGGAGCATAATTCAGCAGTATTTATGCCGAGATGTCTCAACACTACTTCCCACCTTTGCAGACGTGTCACTTTTAGTCAGCCCATATTATGCTAATATCCGTGTGCTCTCTCGAGGCGGTGTGTGAGGAAATCCGCCGGCTCGCTCCCGGGGCTGGTCTCCAGCATGACGGCGTGGTGTTCGGCTCCGACGACTTCTGCGCCAGCATAGGTAGCTGTTGCACCTTCAGATGAACTCTCTCCCATTAGCTACAGTTGTGCTACTCTCACCCAAAATAACCCCATACTTTTTTTCCCCTTGAGGTGCAACACGGACTAAGGATGCCAAGGAGCTCCTTTACGCCAGGCAGAAGGTGGTCGTGACCACCAAAGCATTTGGGCTACAGGCTATCGACCTGGTCTACATAGACTACAAAGATGTGGAGGGGCTGAGGCAGCAGGCCAGAGAGGGAGCACTCATGGGCTTCACAGGTGAAGTTCCCTTTGTCTGCATCGCAAATGTGTCCCTATCTAATCATGTGATGTCCCGATGTCATCATGTCTCATTTCTGCAGCTGGTTCACATCATTCAGAGATCTTTATTTGTGTCCCTTATATTCTTCATTCTCTCCCAATGGCACAACTTACTGTGGCAAGCAGCGTTCAGGCGATCCTAGAGTTTGCACTCCCCCTTCCCTTGGTTACTTTGTCTTACTCCAAATCTTTGTCTTTTTTAGCACTTTCGGTGATGCTGAAGTTAATTGTTGGTCTGACATTTCTGTACTGTCTGCCATGAATGGCAGTGTGTGTCTGTGTTTGTGTACTTGGGCACGTGTGTGCAAGTATGATCAAAGGGAGTTATTGGAAGCGCGTGGCAGCTTCTACTTTAACAGCCCTCTGTGTGTCTCTGTAGCCAGGCAACACTTTCAGAATGTGTGTGTGAGAGTGTGTGTGCGTGTGTGTGCGTGTGTGTGTCAGAGCCATGCAGACTGCACGTAACAGACCACAGAGGGCAGGACAGCTGTTCTGAAGTGGATTTTTAGTCAATTTTTTCATTCAATTCCCTTAGATATATTTGTTCTGGCATTTTTATCCCTTGTCTGATTAATTCAAATTTCCCCCGGTGTGTAAAAATGTGGGATGTGGGATCAATGATTGGAACAGAACAGCGTTAAGCATTAGTCGGCTCTCATACAAAAGATGGAGTAAACGAGGTTCTTGGCTCGAAGTCAAGTCATGATTCCCCCAGTACACTCTCCATGTTGCACTGGCCTAGACACGTGTATGAACCTGCACTCGACATCATCACATCATCCGGTTGGTGAGACACTCGCTGTCTCTTACAAGACACTTGATTTTCCGGATGACCTCATTTGCCACCTCTGCTCTCATAGTGCTGCGGGCTCGCGTGAGTGTTTGTGCATTTCTCTGTGTTTACTTCAGAGTTACCTCAGCTCTTGTCATGCAATTTTCACCATTTCACTGCAATTTTTTTGCAGTTCTCTAATGAAATATTTACCCAATGAAATTCAACATACATGAACATTATTGTCAATGTGCAAGCACAACAGGACAGAGGGAGGGATCACCCAAACCCTAACCCCCTTAACAGGTATAAAAGCTAATGAACGGCAACAGCCACTCGATGAAATAAGTGTTCAGATTTGATATGGAAAGCGACGTTCGAGGCACTGGATTAGTGGCTTACAGGCCGTGGGCACTCTGTAAAGTATAATCTTAGCAGCTATTACTGGCCTGAGTGTGCTTAAGCAATAATAAGGTGCAGCCAAAAGCTTCTGCATGTGCAGTAATTGACCTTGGCACTGCCTAAGCCGCATACATCAGCACCCATTAGCACCGAGCACAGAAACGCAGTGGTGGAACACAGAAAAACTGGTGTTTCTCACTGGTAAATGGGAGGGTGTGAAGGTAAAATCCAACAGATTTCATAGAACAGCGTCTTCCCTTTGTAAGCACCTTATTTTACGTATAATAAACCCTGTGCTTTTATTAAGACTCAATGATCCTAGTAAATATGTTTGCCACAAATGTAAGACAGTCGGACAAAATGATCTGCTTTCAGCGACTCTCATTTCACTTCCCATCCCCGGGACTCTGCCCATCATTCGCCTGAGAGCACTTTGCTAAATAGCGGCCCTCCAATGAGCTGCCGGCACCACATGGCCGGCCGGGATTGGCTGGAGGGTGTGAATGATGCATTTTGGGATAACCAATGGGCTGTAACTGAGGGCACCTGAATCACCCCGTCTGTGTCTTCACTCCGTCATTCTCCTGTTGTCCTACACACACACACACACACACACACACACACACACACACACACACACACACACACACACACACACACACACACACACACACACACACACACACACACACACACACACACAGTGGTAAAACAGGTAGAGGAGAGAACAAACCCTCTTGCCTTATTTCTCTGAGAATGCAACACTCACCTCAAAACAGATTCACAATATTCACCTAGAAAAAAGTTGGAGAACCAAACTACAATTTTTTCCTTTTAAATACTGCAGACAGGATGATGCACATGCATGCGCACAAAAACACACAGTGTGGCCCTGGGGAGTCCTCGGGCTGTTTGTTCAACAGAAAATGTGCAGTTACAGCAGGGGGCCAACCTTTTTCTTAACAGGGGCCATTTCAGTTTTTATAACATCCTTCGTTGGCCTTACTAAATTATTAAATGCATATATCACAAGCCTCTGACGTGATGACTGGATCTGCTTCTCTTTGGCAGGAGGTGGTGATGATGATGATGCAACTCTCAGCTAGAGATCTCACCCCCCAAAAATGGCTAGTTTAGTCTTTTTTTCATTGTCCTTCAACGTTTTTCAATATCTTGTGCTGAATCAGAAATCCGCTCGTTTCTTCAAGACAAACTAAGACTTCAGTAGCAATTCAACTTTGTCCGGTTGAAGCAGCCACAAGGCACTCGTTCACAAATTATCCTTCTGAAGCTGAGCCAAGAACATTTGCCTTTGCAACTCATCCAGTTTATCAGAATTTTTCCAGCAGTAATGATGCTCTGGCTTTTCTTTTTACTTCAATGAAAAAAAAAAAAATTTGTCCACTTCTTTTAGAAAGCATGATATCTATCTGCATCTACTTTTTTATGATGCTCAGCAATGTTATAAAACAGCCATGTCTGAGTGTTGTTCATCCTGGCCTTGACCTGACAGGTACACAATCAGGTGCACTCTGAGAACAAGCTACTTTTACTACTACCGCTCTTATTTTCACTACTATTTTATTTGTTTTTCTGACATGCTTTATTTGTATTTATGAATTGTCTTATTGGCCCCATATATACGATCCAAACCTGATTTACAGTCCTGTCTGCTTCACACAAACAATCACATCAACAACCGTGCGTTGGCAGTGACCCACAAACACAACATTGCTTTTGATCACAGTTAGTATTATGCACACGTCCCTGAAAATTATTTATTGGTTATAAACCTGCAGCTTAATTCATTACATTCCCTCGCCAGTAATTGTTCAAGCATTTAACTGCAGCGTGTTGATTGTGTAACGTTGGTTTGTGTTTGTCGGAGGTTAAATGGGGTGAGCGGAGCTGGATGAAGGGAGTGGATTCTCTCCTCCCATTTCCTCTCCTGTCTTGCCTCCTCCTCATCTCCTCCTCCTTTTTCCTTCTCCTCCTCCTCCCGTCTCATGGGCTAATTTTTTTTCTTTCTCCCCCTGTGCTCCCCGCCTGCTTAGCCACCTTGAAGGATTTGTTGTCAGCGACGGAGCTAAGCCCTAAAGTGTCGAGTTCCTGCTGGCTGCCGCTGAGCCGTCGTTCTCACCAGACATTTTCATAACCTTAACTTATCGCTACAAGTTTGATCTGCAAATGTACATGGGATTATGTCTGTGGCGTTCGCCCACATTTGACTGAGAGGGAGTGGGAGCAGGAGCAGGAGGGTTGGGGAGGGGGTGAAAATTGTGTCAGAGCCTTAACCCCATTTTGGGTTTCAGTTTCATGTTCTTGCTAAAATAAATATGTATATACCAAACAGAAAGTGCGTAGAAACTAAATAGTTATTCATTTATAGAAAAGACAAATTTTCTTCATATATACTTGGTCAGTTTTGGAATATTTGTAGTTAAGATGCTTTAAATTTGGTTTATTGTTTTTTGGACATTTTTCGTCGGCTGTTCTTTTCACCACCAGTGTTTGGATCTGTCACATGCTGACGTCTAACTGGGTGTTCAGCAGAGTCTCACCTCGACAGCAAGGAGAGAGGAGACACTTGATATCCTTCATGACGTCCCTTTGATTCCCCTTCAGCGGCACTGATCGCACCGACACATACACACACGTGCAGTTTGGTCTTCATGCGTTTCCTGATTCCCTTGTCACGTGTGTCTTCAAGTGCCAGCAAACCACCTTCCCAGTTCTCAGACATTTTGTTTTAATTTTCCCATCTAGTTCTTTACAGCTCTTTGCACATCCATTTTTTAATTAAAAATATATTTTTTGTTATAAGGGCAAATGGCATAAACTGTTTAAAAAAACGTAATTTTCTTAGCTCAAACGGCTGTTGTATTTCATTTAATCTAAATTTCCCTTGCTGTGTGTTTCTGTGTGCAGGTAAGCAGGTGATCCACCCGGGGCAGATCCAGGCTGTACAGGAAGAGTTCTCCCCCAGTCAGGAGAGGGTCCAGTGGGCCAAAGAGCTCATTGCTGCTTTTGACCAACATCAAAAGGAGGGCAAGGTAATTTTAACATCCTCCACCAAAAGTAAATCACATTATTTTTGGAATATAAAAAACAAATAAGAAAAATAAATAAATTTGTAGAGTAGTATTTTTGTCTAAAATTGCTACCAGTTGCTCAAAAACGGAAATAAAGTTAAATATCAGCATGTATAACTTGAAAGGTGGTTGTATTATTAGCCTTAAATGTAATTTTGCCAGCGAAGAATGTATTGATAACTTAAAAGTCATAGCCCAGTTGCTGTTGCTTTTTATACTTTGTTAGCAGTTGTACTGGCTTTTGACTGGATATTTTCAGTAATTTTACATGTCCTACAACCTCATTTAAATGTCACTTTAATTCTTAGATAGAACAGTAGATTTCTCCAAAATCAGTAAAAAGATGCATCCAGTTCATTAACAAATCAAGAGGATGGAAGTGACCCTGAATAATCATATATATATATATATATATATGATTATTCAGGGTCTCTTCTATATATAGATAGATATATGTATATACAAACACACACACACACAAAACTTTAACAAATGCATGTATCATGCATTATATAATATTTGTGCTGACTGTGTTTTGGGATGACGGGGGTCTTCCTCTGCTCTTGGACTCGGACTGATCCTTTGTGTTATCTCTCACACACCTCTGTAGTTCCAGAGAACACATACTGTACACCCCTGGGTGACTCTCAGAGACATCATAGGAGACGAGGGGGGTTGGGGAGGGTTGGGCAAATTAAGTGTACAATATTATTGTTCCTAATTTAGTGCATGGTTGGATCCTGTGTGTTGAGCTCTGTGGGCTATCTGCTGAGGTAATACACAATCTGCTGCCCACACCTCTCTCCCTGCCAGGGCTGCTCGCACTAAGCATCGCCCGAGGGATTCATATCCTTAACCCATCCCTCTGCCGTGTGTGTGTGTGTGTGTGTGTGTGTGTGTGTGTGTGTGTGTGTGTGTGTGTGTGTGTGTGTGTGTGTGTGTGTGTGTGTGTGTGTGTGTGTGTGTGTGTGTGTGTGTGTGTGTGTGTGTGTGTGTGTGTGTGTGTGTGTGTGTGTGTGTGTGTGTGTGTGTGTGTGTGTGTGTGTGTGTGTGTGTGTGTGTGAAGGATTGAACGGTGTGCTGGGTCAGTCTCTTTGTCTGACAGCACGACAGGTGCTTGCTTTTCATAATTCTCACCTCAAGCCATTGACTACATTTTAAAGTCAGTGATGTCTCAAGATAGTGTTTTATGCCAGAAGATTATTATAATTCAAAAAATGTTCACGTTAAAATTTCCTCTGCAACATCCTGTTGCTGAAATTAGTTGGTTTCATGTAATTTATTACAGATTAAAAGGTCTGACATTCCAAAATGAAATGAGACATCCTCATGTACACACAAAATATGACAAAATATGATTTCTGTCAAAGTGGCGTGCTATGTCCTTTTTTTTTACACAGTAATCTACTTTAACCTCAATCTGAGAATATTTCAATCCATTTGACTTTGAATCTTTGGTCTAACGTTTCTCTTTTTGCCTCTCACCTCTGTTGGCAAACCTGTTCAGGGTGCGTTCACCTTCCGCGGCAGCATGATTGACATGCCCTCGCTGAAGCAGGCGCAGAACATCGTAACGCTCTCTGCCGCGGTGCCGGAGAAATGACACGAATTGGGGGACGGAACCCGGAGGAACCAACACCGACTAAACCCCGATCGCAGAGGTCAAAGGGACTGGAAATGGTTTGCGGGGTCGCATGACAACAAAAGTTTTAATTTCAGTTTTCAAATAATTTGTTTAAATATTTCTTTAAAGTTTGTTTCTGTGTTATGGCAGTTGCAGTTGAAAGTTTTACTTCTTCTGCTGAGGTTCAATTTGCAATCATGACTCCACCCTGAGATTTATCCTCCAATTCAAACTCTGCACAACAACAAACCTTTGGAATCCAGAGTGTCGAAGATTGTCGCCCTGCGAAGGCACATTCTTGGCAGTGTGTGTCATCATGACACTCTCCAGTGTGTGTGAGTGTGTGTGTGTGTGTGTGTGTGTGCCCGTGCCTCCCATCTCTTCCCAGTCATGATGAATGCTCTTGCATCTCCACGGTCCAGGCAGCTGGGCGAAAGGGTAAACAAACACAACAAGCCACTGTTGTCGATCTATTCATCGGGTCCCGGTCTTCCAGTCAGGGCCTCAGCCCCCTGCCCAGGGCCTAACTCACAAACATCAAAAGTCCTGCTCGCTGAGAAAAAAAAAGAAGAAGAAAAAAGAGCCGCTGATGGAAGTGTGTTAACTCACGATTTAGCTTTCCTTTTTTTTTGTGTGTGACACGCAGCTCGCTCTGTGGAAGCTGCGAGCCTGTGGTCTTGATGGAGAAGGCGTGCGGCGTCAGACACACCATGACCTGCGCGGAAAATAAACACCGCATACATACGCACGCTGCGACAGTTTTCTTTGCCCCAGTCTCTTATTTAACACAAAAGTTAAACTGGGATTTTCAGCTACGTGAGTTCACCTGCTTTGATCCTTTTTATCAGCCACGATAATGAAGAAGAAGAAAAAACCACGACCTCCCGAACGAGATTCAGCAAACTATAGTTTGTTGTGCGGACGTGAATATACAAGTGCGACAAACGTGGCTCTGTGGGGCACTTGTGCACGTCTGACTTCCAGAGACAGTGAAGTGGGTGTGATGTCGGAGGGAGACAGATTAGTGGCCATGTTGCTCCAGCAGACCAGGACCGGGGGCTTTGTCTCTCTGACTGTGGATGGGAGGATAATTGGGGGGGTGTTGAATGGTTAATAGTGCCATTGGTGACCATGGTAATGAAAGGCACCTACCTCCCCTTACCCACCTCATCCACTCTTCTCTCCCTCTCTCTCCCTCTCCCCTACTGTATGATCCATTGTGTCTGGGGCAGGACTGTGATCTGTGCCAGGCCAGGCCAGACAAAAAAAAAGAAAAGAAAGAAAGATCGAAACCACTCCTGCACCATGCTCAAAGACCAGAGCAGTAAGCTTTCTCTTTGGCATTTGGCCACATATTTCTCCCACCGATGGCTTCACCTTTTTATTTCCTTTTTTTCTGTCACGATTTCACCATTCAACCTTTTTGTTTTGTTTTCCGGTTTTCACCAAATCTCCTCGTACACCCTGAAGGTTGGTGGACAACACTGCTGTCATGTGTGCGCCGTTATTTTGGGTGGAGCCATTTTGTGAAGCACTGCAGAGTAGACGTAGGACATGCCACATTCTGAAAACTTGGAGGACTTGAATGGTAAAATATTTAAAAAAAAGATGTTTCATACGTTTTTCTTTCGCCCGATTGTGAGTAGTCTGTACAGATTGTTTAAATCATAATATATAAATTCAAAATATATCCTGTTTTACTGTTGCTTTTGTGATTAAATGAAGCTGTGAGGATTTTGATTAAACTCATGTGACATTTTTCATTAGAACTCATTAATCGTTTGTTGCAGCCATATTTTTGCAGTCCAATCTGAAATGAAGTTTTCAAAATAAAACTAAACTTGAATTCTGTTATGAATAATTTAATGTTCTGTCAGATTTGCATTTCATTTGCTCAAACAATTAAATATGGATTCCAGCTATTCCTATAGGAGTGTGTATATATATATATATAGATAACATATTGCTTTTGTCACTTTTTTGTTGTCTTTTTGAATTTCAGCTTTTTAATACTTTGGCATTGAGATATAATAAATTCTGTCCCCTCACATGTTTAACAAAACAGCTGACCGTCCCTGTCCAGCCTCACTCAGGATGCCAGTTTCACACGGTTGTTAATGTCCAGCTCTCAGAGGCTCCCTGGGTGACTTGTGTAGCGGTGAAGGAGATCAGTCTGACGGGGACAAACTTGCCCCCCCCCCCCCCCCCTTTGAACTGCTCTGCACCAACAGGTGTCCACGCAGGACAGGAAGAAAGATCCCAAAGCAGAGGAAGCAGCTCAGGGCTTCCTGCAGAGGCCAAACAAAACATCCCCAACTCTTCTGAGGATGATTAGGAATTTGATCAGTTTTTATTTTGACAAAACAAAACAAGAGTGTTTAAATGGGCCACACAAATTATATTTTTTTTCCTCCTTCCCCCCAATAATCTAGCTCGTATTTGATATTAATATCCAGGCCTTTTTGTGTCCCTCCCTCCTTCCCTCCCTTCCTCCTCTGGATAAAGGTGAAACAATCTATGTCCTTTTACAGATCTCGTTTTCTTCTCTCTCTCTCTCTCTTTTTCTCTCATCTTTCTTTCCACTTCGACGACCTTGCAATCCAGAAACATCTGGGAATAACAGAAGAAGAAGACGTATTTCGGTGACATCTCTGTAGATTAGAGGAACGCATCCCCCGTCTGCCACGCGCTGTGTAATTCTACATGACATTTCTATTATGCGTGGAACCGATATAATCTCCCTCAGTCCGCCCGGCGCTTTTATTTAAACACATCTCTCCCGTTATTCCCTGAGAGAGTAAATTACAATTAACACGATTAGAACCTCGCAAAAAAAAACAACAAAAAAAAATTTGTGACGGGAATCAATTAGGGCTGCGAGCAGCACTTCACGGGCCCGGTAATGTGCCGGCCGAGATTGCTTTTCATAAATGATGAGGGCCCCGCGCAGGGGCGGAGAGAATGCGCGTATGCAAAACACCGTCAGAGAGAAAATTAAAACGAAATGTTTTACATATTTTTCCATTAATCTAAATGGGACCCGTGTGGCAGAGATGGTTTTATTCTAATTCCCCGCCCGGGGATTTCCCCCCCCCCCCCCAATAATGACTTGATGTTTTAATAGACTTCTAATGACAATATATGACAAACTAATTGCAGCAAAAAAAGATTATTGCGGAGCAACAATAAAGCTCGTTCTCTGTGGCACAGTTTGAGTGGAAGAGGGAGTGGGGCTATTAACGGAAGTGGTGCGCGGAGCTGATCAACATTAAAACATTTCGTTTAAGATAATTAACTCTTGTTTCAATATTTGGTGGATACAGTTTAAATAAATTAGGACATTCATTTCCTTGGCGGCCGTTGTGACGAAACCATAGTTTCTCATTTTCAGAATAGATCACATCTCTCGGGCACACAGCAAAATATGTTCTTATTTTTTCAGTTGTTATTTTTAATAATTATAAAAATAATAATAATAATAAAGGACTTCTGAGATGAGCATTTAACCATTGAAGTTTGAAAATGAATTTGAAATGATACAGAAACAAGGAAACTGCACCTTTTCGAAATGTAATTTGAGAGTGAACTGGGCAATTATTACATTTGGAACGAAATTACGATTAATCTAAAAGCTTGATCTATTAAATGAAAATATATGTTCACTTTTTACCTATTGCAACAACAGGCGAACGTTCGTTGCTGCGCACTTTATTTTTCTCAGTGATATCGACATTTTTTTTATTTTCTGAGTGTAAGATTAATATGTGGTGGTTATTTTGATCAGAAACTACAGCGACGCGTTTTTGTTCTTTAGCCTTTTCTATTTCCCCAGTGCTGACAGGCGCATGTCCAGCCTCCTCATCCTCATCCTCCTCCTCCTCCTCCTCCTCATCCTCCTCTTCTTCTCTCTCTTGTTTTCCCTCCAGATCGTTTGCATGATATGAAATTCACCGCGGCCTGTCTGTGCCGCATGAGTGATCTGGCACATGTGGACCATTACTAACTTCATTTGAGGGAGACCCTTTTGTCTGCGGCAAGTCTCCGTTTGCACAAGGGGGGGGGGGGGGGGGGGGGGGGGCAGTCCGAGGAGACAGAGAGCTGCGTAGCACGTCAGGATCAGAGGTGAAAAAAACAACAACCCTTCAACTCGTTTTCCCTCCCTCCATCTTTATCTGCAGTCTTTCTGATAAAGTACATCAGCTATGTTGGGCCCATGGTCGTGATATTAATCGTTGTTGTTTTTTTCCTTGTTTTTTTTTTTGGCACTGCGCGTCAAATGTTGATCCACAACACCAGGCAGGTATCACCTTGTGTGTGTGTGTGTGTTTATGTATTTTAAACCCAAAATGCACCAAAGTTGTCATGGCCTCTGCATTTGAGGGAACTCTCGTTCTGCTTGCAAAGTTTAGCTCTGGCGGATTTTTAAGTCCTGTGTGTGTGTGTGTGTGTGTGTGTGTGTGTGTGTGTGTGTGTGTGTGTGTGTGTGTGTGTGTGTGTGTGTGTGTGTGTGTGTGTGTGTGTGTGTGTGTGTGTGTGTGTGTTCGGGCTGGACCGATCTCACATCTCAGAGGTGTTGAGTTGTTGCTTGTTTGCAAATCAAGAATTATGTCTCAAAAATGTGGGGTATAGGTATAAGTAAAAAAAACAACAACAAATGAAATCCAAAAGTGACTACCTTCCCGCACAGCCCTCCTCCTCTTCCAGCCGGACTCCCCCTCCCCTCTCTCCCCAGACTCTCCTCTCCTTAACGGGCCCAGATCAAAGGCTCACCGGCCCCGGCGGAGAGCACTAAAAAACCCGCCCCCTTTGTCTGCTGTTGGCAGGACGGAGGAGGGGGGGGGGGGGGGGTGACATGGTAATGAGACTCGTTACACACGCGACAAAAAAGTATCTGCAACTTTCCACCCCCCCCCCAACCTCAAGTGTCCATCATGTTCTCACACCTCACCCAAACAAAGTTTGCAATTTTATTTCTATCTCACTTTACTCCTAGTTTTATTTCAGTGAAATGACCGACAGCCCGTAGGTCGCGTGTATTCGGTAGCATCTCGCAATCAAGAGAGTATTCATAATTAGAATTAGAATGAATGAATTGACGAGGTAGAGAAGCTCGAGTCTTGTTCGTGTTGTTCCTTGAACGCACCACGCAGACCTGAGACAGACCGGTAGGAAGTTTACACGACTGACAGACGGTGTGAGGAGAGGGGGGTGTTAACATCAGCTCAGAAAACGAACAGGTCTGTGGAGGTCAGCGGTCAATCGGAGAAAACTCTCGATTTGTGAGGGGGAAAAATCAAATACATCTTCGAATATAATCGACGGAGCAATATTGTAACCTTTCCGGCAAATCCAAGTGTGTGTGTGTGTGTGTGTGTGTGTGTGTGTGTGTGTGTGTGTGTGTGTGTGTGTGTGTGTGTGTGTGTGTGTGTGTGTGTGTGTGTGTGTGTGTGTGTGTGTGTGTGTGTGTGTGTGTGTGTGTGTGTGTGTGTGTGTGTGTGTGTGTGTGTGTGTGTGTGTGTGTCCTTCTCCTCTGCACCGTCTCTGTCTTTGTTCCGTTTACCTGGACGGCATCACCGTCTGAACATCCCCCGAAAGACGCGTTCACGTGGCATCGAACCTCCCTAAGTTTTATTTATTTATGAAAATATATCTATTAAAAAAAAATGTACAAAACGCTGCACTTAACTTTGTTGGGGGCGTTGGTAACTTTTGATACAGCACATTGAGCAGGTCCGTCAGTTTTCAACTTCAGTTCAAAGATCAAATATTCACAAACATATATATTCCGTCCCTCTTTAATTCAGAACTTGCATCAGGTTTCGACCTGTAATCTTTTCCTCTTTTTTTTTTCCAGTCTTCCGACGTCTTCTTCTATTTCAGATTTAAAGGTTGGTAAAAAAAAAAAAAATAATTCGGTGATAATTTCCCATCTCACTGCACAATCGAGAGGCGAGCTTCTGATCTGCTCCAGCCTCCCTCCCTCTCTCTCCCTCCCCCCCCCCCTCCTCCGTGCCGTCGAGCAGGTGGAGGCCGCGCACCTGCACACGCAGCTGCGCGCACCTTGTTATTGCTGCCGCCGCTTGACGCACAGATGAGCGCAGCGCGCAGCCGCGACGACACCGCAAACCTCTGCAGTGCCACAGTGTCTCGTGCCCTGCAGCGTGTTCCACTTCGGACACCAAGACGTGGGCCCCTTCCGCCAACGAGTATGTATATATAACCGCACTCTATCTAGAAGAAGAAGAAGAAGAAAAAAGGGCCAATGACATAGCTTTTCATTTAAATGGTGCTTGATGGCATTAGGGTTGGATAGGGACGTGTAGCCGTTTTGTCTCTCGCCGTCTCTATCTCTTGTTCTGTCATGCTCCGGACTCCGACACGACCCCGTCTAATCCAATTAAACACGATAACCCCGGACTCACGTATTATGCTCTTTCCCTTTTTCCCCCCTTCGAGTTGCTGACAAGCACTCTTGGTTTTGTGTGAAAGGGGAGAGCCAAGAGCCCTCTCCTTAATCCCGGGCACGACTAAAAGTGATTGAAAAGTGAAAGAAACCCCTTCACTGGTCCTCGAGCTGAGACGGTGTTTTTCTTTGTCCGGCGGTGTGCTCTGGCCTTTTCTGTTTTGTTTTGTTGCGCTCATCGCGCCATGTAGCACTCAATTCATGTGTAGGCCCTTCAAAAAGGAGAGATGAGGAAAATCACCTTTCACTGAGCTGGTGACAGTTATATGTACGCATCAGAGACCAAATAAATAAATGTCAAATGGGGTTTAAGACACTCATCATATGCGATGTTGGACAAGGAGCGTGCGTAATTAGTCGTTTGTCCAAAAATAGTTTAAGGAGGTTAGATGACATTAATCGCAGGTAACATTCAATCCTCACTTTTCCTCTTGCTTTATTTAGCGCACCCCAACACACACACACACACACACACACATGCACATACATACACACACACACACACGCCAACATAGGAACTGGATAAATTACAGTTTTGTGACGTTAAACCGCATTTCGAGTAGAAATTTCAACAACACCTCTAAAAAAAAGAAGATGCACAATCAACAAACATCAGAATTCCAGATATTAAATGTTTCTTTTTTTCTTCCTCTTAAAGTATTCTGAGAAAACTACGTGACGTGTTCCTTTAAAGCCGCGCGGGCGTCACGAATCGTAGGTGTTATTGGCGAAATGACAGGTAATTGACATTAATCCGCTCTCTCTGAGACTCAGGGGGGATCTGAAGTAAACGGGGATACGGTTAATGAAGCACCACTTGCCCTTTGGATCTCTGTCACAGTGTGCAGCGTGGAAGTTTCCAGAAACTTCATTCGTTAAAGGCTCCATCACACCCGAACGCATCATAAAATATGACGAAGCGACACGTAGCCAGGATGCGTAATGCGTCAAATTCGTGAAATTTAAAACTCTTCAATAATTGTTGCAGGAAAAAAAAGAGGTTCTGACGAGGATAACTTTTTAAGTTTTAAGTGATGACTCAGTTTATTGCTCGCGGTTTATATGACATCTCAGAGGCGATGTGAAATTTGATGCTCGCCTTAACTGGCTCGACTAATGCGCCATTACCCCACCCCAAAAAAATACTTCAGCAGCCGCACTATTGTTATTATGCTTATTATAATTCATATCGAGAGGTCCTCCCTATAGGAGCTGTGACAGACAGACAGGGGCCATGGAGGGAGAGGTAGACTCCGAGCGCAAGGAGTCGCGCCTCTCCTCTCCATGCGCACCGTCGCTCGGTGCTACAGGGGCCTGCGTAATGAGGGCACCTATGGGGCCCCTCCTGGATGGAGAAGTGTCCTAACCTCGCCGCGGCCGGTCAGAAAATGAAGCGCCGACACCTGCGCGTTGCCCCCTCCTCGATCCTGCCTGGCTCCCCCCCCCTCCCTCCCCGGGGCAGCGCCTGCCACAGCCCCCGAGTTCATACTCTTGCGCACCAACTTTTTTTGACAACGATAATGATGTGCATGGTGATGCCGAAAATCTAAAGGAGGGGCTGCGGTATGGAAATGAGGAGTCTCTCCGTCGCCTGCTCCAGAGGTGGGGCCCCTTGCATTTTCTCCTCAGGACCAAATTCACCACTGATGGAAAGGCTCCACTCTGCAGCGATGGATGCTTCAGATCCCTGCGATAAAATGTGAAATAGCAGACTCAGACAAAACATAAAAGCAATATTATTACCAGGCAGATTCGCTTACGCAAAAAAGGGTGTACGTTTTGTAGTCCCTGTGGCAAATACACTCCTCCTGAGAGTTTACAGCTTATGTTTTATGGATTTCCTTGGTGGACCATCAGTCACATTGATAAAACGCTGCCATCTCTCAAGGTTTGTTGTCACCAAGATGGATACCGCTCTGATAGTTTGCGAGATACACTGTCATTTACCACGGCAAGTGTCTGCAAAAGGGGCCAAAAGGTGCCCCGTCCCCAACGGAGCCGGCCTAATTATACAATTAGTCTTTCGATTGGGAAAGTCCAGCGCTAAGTGTCCTGTGGGACGAACCAGACACATTATGGCTGTCGTCATCAGCATCTTCACAGCGAGTACTACGAGAGCTTCGGCTCAATAAGGGTGCTGCTCGCGTCCTTAGATGAGGCGGAGGGTTGCGATGTATTTGATTCAACATGTCTCATGTTTCTTCAACGGCATTTAATCAACGCTAGTTAATGCCAAACATCTCACGAAGCAAAGAAAGGAATGGAAATGTGGATGGAGAGATTCATCCTGGACATTAATACCATAGGTCATCTTGGTATTCAATCATTTACGTCCTAAAACCTCATCTGGGGCCCAAGCAGGGGCCAAAAACCGCACATCTCTTTGAAGCCATCGGTCAGATGGAGACCCCCATATCTCAATCTCATTGCCTATCCAGCCACATTTCCTTTCTGGCTTATCCCTGGTCAGTTGGAGAACATCAAGACGCCACATTTTTCTTCTGCTCATCCAGAGCCATATCTGTCGCGGCCAAACCCCGCAGCTGTGTTTAAGAGAATGGGTGTGTGTGAGGCCTGTGATGTTCAGGATTCACGCGAAGGAGCCTCCGCAAAGTCAGAGGGAGGTCCGAGCTCGGCATGGGTCGAGGAGGCAGTGTCGCCTCCACGCTGGATGCTTGGCCGCCATAGTGCACTGGTTTATCGTATTGGATTAGAGCTCCTACTGGGAGACTGGAAGCTGAGATGATTGGTAACCAACTTCACCAGTTGTCCCGCGACGAGCACACAGCGGCGCTTAGCTAGGCGAAGACACCGTCAGGAGGCCGTGGGCCCGAGCTGGAGCAGAGAACCCCCTTATCTGCTGTTGGCACAGATGGCCTCTTGTCTTTCTTCTGGAATGGATCTCGAGTTCCCTACCCGCTCACGTCAGCTCTCCCCTTACCTGGACGTGACCCTCTTCCCTCTTCCGAGGATGAGCCCCCCCTCTCCCTGGCTGTGGCCGACCTTTTCTGCAACGAAACCAGATGCATTCAGGGGTCAAACCCTCTGATGTTGCAGATGTGATATAGTTCTGCACAAATCTGGCACTGATACCAATCGTTGGCCCACAATGGAGACGGTTATGGTAAGAAAGAAGAAGCCGAGTGGGCGGTGGATTGAAATGCTGGACTGGCACTATGTTGTATAAATCATTTTTTGATCAATCATAGATATATATATATATATTTTTAAGGATGTTAAGTTGAAAAGGCGGTGGATACGTTGGTTTATATTGAATCACCTAGGAGTTTGTTGGTGAATGTAATCCATTATATATGAATAGTTCAACAAAGGCCTCAATTTCATATTTTGTCCCAGGTTGGTTTATAGGTATGATATCAAGAAGTTTGCTCTTTTACCTAAAACCAGCCTTTGACAGAATAAAATCCTTATCCTAAAATATGAGTGAAACAGATTTCAAGTCATCGCAGATGGGGTTTTTTTTGGTTCTTTTTCACGTGCCAGAGATGAAGCTGCTTCTTTTAGTCCAGTTCTAAAGTGCCCTGTAAGCAGTATCCTCCCTGGGCACAAGTCAAATATACCCTACACTTGTCCATCTGGTTCTTCTTGACAGAGTGTGTACAGTTCACCATTTCCCCTCCACCTGCTCGGCTCCAGTTTCCAAGTACGCTGAAGCCTACATCCTGCATTTAGAGGCTTTTAGGAAAAGCCCTGTCATTCAATAAGAGACGACCGAGGCAGCATGCTCACGCTTATCTGCACTTTAGTTTCTACTTTCTGGCCGGCTGGGCTGTATGAGGGGCCCCAGGTAGCCGGGGCCTGGCTCATGCGGTTGTCCGTGGACGACCTTGCTCCCCTCACCTACTGCCTTGGAGTGGCTCCCAGTCCCGGGATGGGGCTTTTGGACCGGCACCAAGTCTCCCACCCCCACAGATGTTAACCCGAGCCACCAGATATTATGTCAGCTTCTGAGTGATGCATCACGCTCGCTCCTCTGAGTAGCAGTGGCGTGACCAAAGTAGCCATGATGCGCGTGGCCACATTAAAACCAGTTAAGGAACCTGAACCAAAATGATTTAGTCATGATAAAATCATCATGGAAAAGAACATAAAGAACAAAAATGCTTACTAACACAAAAAGTAAACAACATTTTTTTTAAAGATTACAGCAAGATAACACCTGTTTAAATATGTTGTTGAAAATATTTAATACAGCTCATTAAATATTTTAGTGCAGAAATATTGAGGCCTACCTGTTATCGCCCTCTATTTTTCTTTCATTTCTTTTTCTTCATGTCTTTTTATATTTCTTCCTCACAAAAACACAAATGTAGAAAGATATGAGTCATGTCTTGACTGATGAAACAAATATAGCAACACAGTGGTGTGTGTGTGTGTGTGTGTGTGTGTGTGTGTGTGTGTGTGTGTGTGTGTGTGTGTGTGTGTGTGTGTGTGTGTGTGTGTGTGTGTGTGTGTGTGTGTGTGTGTGTGTGTGTGTGTGTGTGTGTGTGTGTGTGTGTGTGTGTGTGTGTGTGTGTGTGTGTGTGTGTGTGTGTGTGTGTGTGTGTGTGTGTGTGTGTGGGGCAAGACACACTTTGTAAGTTATTAAACGTATTAGTTTGTTTTTTTTAATCCCACTATTCATTTTACTAAGTTTGACAGTGTGCAATAATATTGTGCCATTTAGATCCGCATCATATTTTCTTCATGATAAAATGGACAAATGGACAATTTGACAAATCAAAGGAAACTGTTTCCCTAACGTTTAAAAAATCAAGCCCCTGGTCGAGATATTTATCATATCCTGCTGTAACTTTAATAATTGGATTAAAAAAAATGTATATGCCAAATATATTTTACTCTGCTATATAAAACACCAGCCTATAACTAAAAGCCTCGTTTACTCACACTCCATATTCTTAATTATTGGAGTTTGCTCTTCTACTTGTAGGTCAATTCTCAGTATTCACCTGCCAGGTTAATTGAGGAGCAAGATATCTCTGATTTAATTGTTCTTTCTATTATTTTTGTGACGGAGGCCACAGATTTGTCAACATGCTGCTGCTCTGTTGTATTTCATATAGGAGGGCTCTCCACCATAGTTTTTTTCCCCCACAAACAATTTAAACAATACAGTTAAATAAATATCCTATCCAAAAAAACACATCAGCCCCCCCCCCCTGGCCCCCTGGCCCCCTACTCCATCCAGTAGGTGAGCACGGCCCCCGGTGCGCTCAAGGTGCGCCCCTGCACCGTTCCAGGCGCAGGTGCCTCCGGATCACATGATGCGGAGTTTTGACGGGAACTCTTATTAACTTTTGGTTCGACCAAAAAAAAAAGGTGACAACACGTCACTTCACAAGCCACTTCTTCGTGCATTGTGCCGGCGGCATTCAGGGAGATGGATCATGCTTGTAAGGTCTGACAAGACGGCGTTTGTTTGGCTCCTTACGCTCGCCCGAGGAATTATCATTCAACCCCTTTAAAAGGGCGCAATTGAGAGGCTGCGGCCGTTTTCACTGCGACTTCTCGCTTTGTCCCCCCCCCCCCCCCCCCAAAGTGGCGTCTGCATGTCTGACTCTGCCGGTTACTGATTTGCAGGCGGTGTGTTAAGGTGGCCCATGTAAGTGATTTCCACGGGCGTCCCACTAAAGGAGAACAAATCGCTGACAAAGGAGCGCCTTCCCCATTCAGCGGCGTCGTCGGGGACAACCCAAAAGTATTCCTCAGATAATAAGTTCTACTTCAAAGCGGGGTTTTTTTTTCTCACTGAAGGGTGACCGCTTCACTCACTTTTTATTAAGTCCCCCCCTCCTCTTTAATGTCGAAAGGATCTGCTCTCTCTCTCTCTCTCTCTCTCTCTCCCCCCCTCTCTCTCTCTCTCCCTCTCTCTCTCTCCATAGTTTATTCTCCGTCGTGTTTATTTTGCAACATTCATTGGGCACTTGTTTCCAAACAGGACTTACAAGAGCAGAGGGGCTGCTGCTCCTCCTCAGGCCCCTTCACTCCACTGTAAATGTCGAGAGGAGGCCCACAACTCCTCGTCCTCTGAATGGAGCAGCAGATTGAGTGTTCTTTTGTTTTTTTTAAATCCTCAGAGGGCAGCTATAAAAGTGATAAAGGCCCTATATATATATATATATATATATATATATATATATATATATATATTACAGCTCTAGACAAACCTGCAGTTGTTGTATTTTATTAAAGCCTACATGCTGAAGTGATTCCTTCCTCTTGGGTTGTAAAATGCGGTTGATATTTGTGGTTGTCCTGATTCCAGTGATGATCAAGTGTGTGTGTGTGTGTGTGTGTGTGTGTTATATGGCCACGGTCCCGCAGCATCCTCCAGGCTGACCATACAGTCAAGTGCGTCTTAATTGATGCAGCGAGGAAGCTCACAATCAAGTGTTTCTTATATGCCTCCATTTGTTTCTTATGAATTTTGACACTGGGCAAACTGTGGAGCCCTGCGTCCTACCTGGCGGCGGTGTGTGTGTGTGTGTGTGTTTTTTTATGGTAACACACTTCTTTCTCTCTTCCTTTCTGTCTTTCTTTCTTTCTTTCTGGAGAGGGGCTGCATCCTGCGCTTTGATTCTAGCTCATTTAGTGGCAGTTAGTGCTTTTTCATCCACACACACTGGGGATGTGAGCGTCTCGCTGCCCCAATGTGCCATAGAAATCCCAAACGCGCCGTGAAGACGTGTCCAAAGACGCGCCGGCCCCTTCTCCTCGCGAAAGGCTGCAGCCCCCTTTTTGAAGTGGTGCAAGCAACTGGCGTTGGTCAGTGTTTCCCATTCTATAGGTCCTGGACAGGCAACTCTTTGAAAGTGAGCTTGCGCGTTTTTAATGGAGGGAATAAGAGGGTGGTGGGGGGGGGGGGGGGGGGGGGGGGGGGGGGGGGGGGGGGGGGGGGGGGGGGGGGGGGGGGGGGGGGGGGGGGGGCTTGTTTTTCTACACACTCCGTATACAAGGCCCTGCGAATTGTCGAGATATCTTTTTATCTTTTATTTTTTCTTCTTCCCATGAATGATTCATGCCTCGGCTTGCTTTGTTTGCCGTCGCGCCCTTCTCAGAGTATATATCTAGTATATATCTATAGATATATCTAGTATATATCTAGTGCCATCAGGGGGCTATAAGTTTTCCCATTAGCTCAGTGATTAGTTTGTACCATGCGCCTCCTTTGGCCCCGCGTCAGGGCCCACGTTCTGAGACAGGAGACGGTGGTTTTATGAGACATGTCAGTGTGAGAAGAGAGAGCAGAGCTGCTGTTTCATTTGAGGAGGGAGGGAGTGACATTCATGGTGTTTTGTTTTTTTTGTTGACTCTTATTTACAGTTCACATTTGAAAGAATCCAAAATAGAATTCTTGTATAAACAGTCCATGTCCAAAAACCCTTATTAATACAGTTCACACATACAAATCATTAAAAAAAAAATAAGTTTGACACTTGTTAATTATTTACTGTATACGTACTGGTAATTTTTTTAATATTTTTTTTTTTTTTTAAGCAAGATTTTTTTTATATTGTAAATTTTGACAGCAATGGTCTGCAACAATCGTGGGTGATTCATCTCGTTTCTTGTTTTTTTTTTCTTCCATCATGTCCAACAGCACCATGCAAGAAGAGAAGAGAAAGACAATTCACTAAACATAAAGGCATGCGAGGAAGGGACTTTTCACATTACACAGCCTATTCAAGTAAATTATTTTTTTTTCTATTACAGAACACAATTAAAAAAATTGTTAAAAAAAAGTAACAAAAAAAATTAAAAAAAACATCAGCAGGGTACTATTCATCACCAAAGCTGATATTATTATTCTTTGGTGTTTCTGTAATTCCAGTACAACATTGATGCCAGCAAATAAATTACAATGTACAAAAAAACAACTTATTTTTTTCTTCTTCCTGTAATTAAAACTACACAACGTTCACGACAAGCATCAGTTACAGTTACATATGTACAAATCCTACAGGGCCAAACGCCCCGTCAGTGTAGACATTTAGGGTCTCGGGGGACTTCGCTCGCACTCTTTTGACAAGCGTAACACTTGTGTACTGTGCATAAAATATAGTCTTAAATAGTTCTTAAATATTACAAAAAATTCCATCCAAACACACGTGTTGTATAAATCTGAAAAGATAAAATGAGAACCCCTTTAAGACACACAGATGTTTGCCCCCCCCCCCCCCCCTCCCCCTACTCCTTCACTGGTTTATCAAAGTCTGTACAACATCTCAAAGAAATCACATGAAATAATACAAAATAAAAAATGACTCAACTCTATAGCCACTAGATTCTGTCCATTAATAATAATTTGTTACCAGTTGTGGCGTTATGAGCAGTACCATTTATTTATTTTCCCTTAAACGTCTGGGATGTGACAGTGATTGATAGCAGCCCAGTTATTAAACTGCGAGGGGATGATGGGAGGTCACATGGACGATGTCACCTCGGCACACCAGTTGAGTCTTCAGACATGCAGTGAATTAAACCCCTGCATACTGGTTTTGTAAAAAAAAACAAATCAGATTGGAAAGTTCTATGCATAAATTTGCTCACTTAAAAAAGAAAATTGGTCCTTGCAAATAAGAGATACACACGTTTTTAAGACGCTAATTTCAGCTCTGGTGTCAGTTAAGTGTTTTATTTTGACAGTTCCGATCTAGTTTTTTTTTCCAGAAAGGTCAGGAGGTCACCCCTCAGAGGCATGCCTTCATCCACGCTGCTGCTGGTTTCAGCACAGGCGGTTTAATCGCACTACAGCGGAAACAACTGATCAATATACTCCGACGACGCGTGGATCACCGTGGATCACCAACACACTTTACACTGACAACGCATTAGAGAGTCACGTGGTCGCGAACGGGGGGAGCGGGGGGGCCACGGGGGCCCGCGGGGGCCCGTCAGAGCATCGTCCGCGGGTCCGAGTGTCTGAACGAGTCCTCGTCGTCCGAGTCGGACGTCGGCACGTCGCTGGAGGGCGTGTGGAGGTGGCTGTGCGGGCCCCCGCTGCCCTGGCACACGTACCACTCGTTCAGGTTGGTGACCTGCGGCGACAGGTTCGCCGCGCGGTTCCGGTGCGGCGGCGGCGGCGGCGGCGGCTCGGGGGCGGGCGAGAGGGGGTCGCCGAGGGGGTTGGTGGAGGAGGAGATGTAGCCCACGTTGGTGGACGGCGGCGGCGGCGACTTGCAGTGCACCTTCATGTGCTTGCGCAGCGAGCTCGGGTGCGTGTAGGACTTGTCGCAGCCGCGCACCTTGCAGTAGTAGGGCTTGTCGCTCGTGTGCACGTGCGAGTGCTTCTTCCGGTCGCTGCTGTTGGCGAACTTTCGGTCGCAGCCGTCGAACTCGCACTTGAAGGGTTTCTCTCCTTGAAGGAAGAAGAGAGAGAGAGAGAGAGAGAGAGAGAGAGAGAGAGAGAGAGAGATGCAGTCAGTGCCATGTACAAGGATGTGCACATAGATTTGACATGTTTGCGCAACATTGGCACTCATGTCCCCTCACTCGATGGAGCACAGTTTTTCTCAACATGTCACCTCATACGACACGAGGGCACTTTCCCCATTAACTGCACTCCTCCCCGTGGGGCTCCCTCTTCAGCAAAACTGTATTCACTAAACTTCTACTATATAGACCCACTACACACACTTGTCCAGATCGTTTTCCTGTGTGAACATGTGTAAAATGCCTTAAGGGCCTTCTGGTTACATGTGTGTGTGTTTGTGTGTGTGTGTGTGTGTGTGTATGTGTATGTGAGGGGGAGGGAGAGAGAGGGGCCACTCGTAGGAGACCACCAGGAGCCGTTTATGTACTGTGGTGGACTTTGCTATAACTCATCTTACACTCAACACACACACACACACACACACACACACACTGTTATGATAAACTGTTATGTTTTAGTTTGGTTTTTTTTGATTTATAGGTCATATATGTAAAATTCTGCAGTGTGTCTTTTCAAATTCCTAAACAACAAGAAGTTTTATCCTGGACGTATATATTTTTAGTATTCCACACCTACCCATTTCCCTTTGGGATTTACCATCACTCAGTGCGGTGTGTAGAGGCCCACCTATCTGTGGCATGGAGCCAAAATGTTATAATTTTTGCCAAAACACAATTTGCATTAAACCAACAAAACATATCTCAGGGCAAAGTTGATCTCCTCACTGCCTTGAACTTTTAGTCTCTCTGCAACTCGCAGCCTTCCACCATTTCGCACTTATTTTGTTTGGACGCGACCCAGTACATTGTGTATGTCTCTCCTCACAGCAGCAGAGGGGCTGCAGCCTGTACAGCTCATGCTCCTAGCGGTTACCAGTGCAAATAAATCCGGCGTATATCTGTGTAAAGATGTCGTGAACCACGCATGAGCACAGTGCCGGTCGATACATAAACGGAGCTTTTTTTTGCGTAAACGTGCTGCTACGCCTGAAGATAATTACTTTTACGCGTGCACCGGCGCTGCCTCGCATGTGTACGTAAGCACGTTTTACAAATCATATGCCCCGTAATCCTCTCGCGCCTACCGCAGGCGCCTCGGTGAGTAAAAAAATTAAAAAAGTTTAGATGTATGAAAGATAATGAAAGACGTTTACTCACAGGGCGAATACTTCACTAAATAAATTTGTTTTTTTTTCGCTCTCTCGTTCGTGCGCTCAATTACGCACGGTCGCGCGGTCCATCCGTTTGGGATGTGAATAGTAAAACGAGGTCGCCTCGGACGGGGCTACAAATGCAATGCATGCGATCAGTGATATATATTTTTTTCTTCAGACTGCAGCGTGCATGCTCTCCAGACAATCATAAGCACTGACCTGTGTGAGTCCTCTTGTGAATCTTTAAATTCTCCGAGCGAGCGAACACCTTCCCGCAGCCGGGGAAGGGACACGGGAACGGCTTCTCTCCCGTGTGAACTCGGATGTGATTGATCAGTTTGTACTTCGCCTTGAAAGCCTTCCCCTCGCGCGGGCACTCTTCCCAAAAGCAGACGTGGCTGCTCTGCTCCGGTCCCCCGACGTGCTCCACCGTGACGTGGTTGACCAGCTCGTGCATGGTGCTGTACGTTTTGGAGCAGGGCTTCTTCTGACTCTGCTCCTGGTCGATCCACTTGCAGATCAGCTCCTGCTTGATGGGCTGCCGCATGTATCGTAAAAACGCCCCCGCCGCTCCGTGAGGAGCAGACGCAATGTTCACATTGAGGTTCATGGAGTTGTAGCTGTGGAGAGAAGAGGGTCCATAGTGCTCCGGCCTGTGGCCGAAGTGCTCCGGCCTGCCGTAGATGTCGCCCGGTATGCCCAGGCGCATCTGCCCGTTGAGGGCATGGTGGTGGTGGGCACCTGGGGACGCCTGGTCGTGGAGTCCAGTGAAAAGTGAATGGGCCCCACTTTCCGCGTGCCCATAAGCACCTGTTGGAGAGATGAACATGCCATGGTGATGAGGGGAGGAGGCGGAACTATGCTGGTCGCCAAGTGCATGCATAGCAGAGGCTGAGAGTTCTCTCCTGAGGATGAAGTCCCTGCTGCTTGAGTAGCCTGAGTGGGGGTGAGCCACGGGGAAACCAACTGTGGTCTGAGCCGAAGTGAAAGATGCCGCGGTCTGGGCTTCGTGGTGGCTCTGGATGTGCTGCGATGGGCTAAGTTTGAGAGCATTTGTCTGTGCCATGTGCTCGGGTCCAAATGGAGTGAGTGCCACTCCGGGGTCGTTGCCCAGCTCCCCAGGGTGGAGGTGGGCATGGTGGGAGAGAGGGTGATGCCCCCCTAGCCCCGGGAAGCCTGTCATATTCTGATGAGGAAGGGGTTGAGTCGCTGCCAAGTCCGCTAATCTTATCGCTGGATTCCTCTTGCTTAAAGGGGGCTCCATAACTACACTGACAAGTCCATCCGCGCGCACCGCAATTGTCTCTCGCCACACCACGCTCCCTAAAACACTAGGGAAAAAAAAAATATGTATAATAATGGGTCTATAAGTTCTTTTGTCCGGCTTCTAACTCCGCTTGCTCCCCTTTCCCACTCTGTCCTCAAGCGATTGGCAGAACATACAACAGTTGGAGGACACAGTGGGGAATACAGTTTAGAAATGGCACCGCGGGTATTGGACGGATTTCGGTGACTGGCAGTTAGGGGAACGAAGCGATTGGCTGTCGTTCAGCGCAGGGGCTCAGCAGGGTTCCGCCCCCTCACTCTCTTTATCGCTGTTGACTCCAAAAAAGTTGTACTCGCGGAGTTACACCAGCAGTTGTGTTTGTGCGCCCCCCCCCCCCCCCCCCCCCCCTCTGTTTACTGGCGCTGCCGCATGTGGACGAGCACGAAATGTCGTGGTTTGGTGCAGCCGAGTTGGTCTCGCCTGCGTTCAAATGTCTCGCCATTGATTTTTTTTTCCTTCCCATATCGCCATATGGGGAATAAAGAGGGGACATAAAGCGCGATGCTGGCGCATGTTATGTGTCCATGTGTTATTAAACCATCGGCGACGACTCTAAGTTTTATTTATTTGGTATTTGGACATTTTGGTGTCACCAAGAATCATGCAGCTTATAGACACAGCCCAACATGATTTGTCAGGGAAATTTATAAAATGACAAGAACGCAAATGTGGAAATGCATAGCATTGCCAAATGATGCAATGAAAAAGCAATTTCAATATAAAAAAAAAATTAAAACATCTGAGAAATAGGTTTGCGTCTGCTTTAAAAAAAAAAAAATCAACCTCTTTCCCCCGCAGCGATTATTATTAATCGTCATCATCAGTATCATAGGGGTATGATTCATTCTGTGTGTATGTGGATAAATAATGATATTATTACAGCACTTGAATTTGAAGAAGCTTTAGGCTGAGGGGGATTTGGGGGCCTGTCGTTCCAGTCGCAACAGAACGCTGAAGTTGGGAAAACCCATACACACGTCTTAAATATTAAAAAAAAAAGGTTAAACTTGGCTCATGTACATGACAATTTAAGTCACAGAGTTACACATGTTCAACAACAAACTGGAAGACGATATTGTTACAGTGTAATCATTTTCTTTTTTGCAGTGCATTTATCCTTCAAAAGGTCACATGAATAGTTTTTTTTAGGCAAATAAACCAAATATTGTTTATCATTTATTTTTAAATGTTGGTTATTGAGAGTTTGGCACAAGTCCCCCACGTGACGGATCATCTGAATAGTCCCTGTTGACAGCAGGACGTGCGTCTGTCATCGATATGTCTCCATCCGGACACCTTTCATATTGATTTGTGATAGTTTGGGCCTCGGACTATACAGCAAATCAACACGACAGCTAGTACTGCGAATGTTGTGAAACTTGGAACAGGAGCTGACAATTTAAAAAAAAAAAATATAGATACATATTTACAATAAATTAAAATCTGTCGACACTGAAAATCAGCAATTGACCTCCATCCTGTGTGTGTGTGTGTGTGTGTGTGTGTGTGTGTGTGTGTGTGTGTGTGTGTGTGTGTGGTGGTGGTGGTGGGGGGGGGGGGTGGTTACATGTTATGGTCCACTTGCACGTGCTGATATATGAACTTGATAAGCAGCATCTGAAGTGAAGGCTTTGGCAAGATGTTATTAAGACAAAACTTTTAACAACTTGATGTAAAACGTGATATAGTTTTACAACACTAACAATACAAAAAAGAAAAGGAAAACTTTACAATCAGATATGACCGTTTCTCCTGGTGCTTTTTTTTTCTCCCTGCTCATCCATCAGTTTATTTAACAGCTGCTCAAATTTAATTTTTTTCATTTGACCTACCCCAATGATCCTTGTCATAATTTCATATATTTTTTTCTGGAATAAAAAAAAATACCCCAGACCACTTAAGTTCGGTTGTCTCGGGGTTATTTTTTTTCTTTTTTTTGATAAATAACATTTCTCCCTGCTCCGTCGTGAGAGCTTCAGGGACCCTGTAAATCACAGAGAAGCGGTGGCTGCATTGTTCCTCGTTTGCTTAAGGGCCCCTGTTTTCACACGTGGAAATCAAAACGCCACATGGGTCCTAATCCATACACACTGACAAATTCAATCATTGGGTTTGATGATAATTGTCTTCTAATATGTATATGCACATTTTTGAAACCGCCATAAGCGTTGAAGTTCTTAAAAAAATAAATATATGAAGAAACAAAGGTTGACTCTGGAGGTTTTCAACTTCTGCTCAACTGTTGACTTGTGGTGTTCAAGTGACCTGAAGCTGTCGACGCCTCGGAAGGAAGAGGGGGACGTCTCATTTCTCTCTCTCTCTCTCTCTCTCTCTCTCTCTCTCTCTCCCTCTCTCCCTCTCTCTCTCTCTAAAACAAAGACGCTTTTGTCATAAACAGGGTTATTTTACCAAACGGAGTCAAGGGGCCAACATATGTGGTCTTAACGGGTCACAGGTCAAACGTCCATGAAACACAAGGTCACGCGGAAGCCACACAAGAAAACCCGTCCATTGTGTCAACATATTGATATTGTCAGACAACAAGAGATGGGAAATATGTCTCTGCACCCCCCCCCCCCCCCTCACACACACACACACATTATTATTAAAACCCATAAGGAAAAGCGACCTGGATGTGATCATGGACTATTGGCCTTCTTGATAACCTCTGCACACGCTCCTATAACTTCACATGACACCCTTGAGTGATATTTCATGTGATTCGTGTGTGCTGCTCCTAAGAACCTGTTGAAATACTGGTCTTTGGGGCCATTTTCAATAGACCCCCTTTCTTTTTTCCCTCCCCAAACAGAAGTGAAAACCGCTCAGCCATGTGCCGGTACCCCTTAGATTTTCTCTCTCCCTCTTTCTTTAATTCTCCTTTGCATTTCCCCCCCCCCCCCCCTCTATCCTGCATGGGCCAGGTTTTGTGGGTCTCCCAGAGAAATAAAGAAGTTCTTCTAAGGGGTCGGCAGACGTGACTTTGAACTTGGATCAGCTCCTGTGTTTCCCGTGGCGCGGGTCGAAGTAGACTGGGGGAAGAATGCGCGCACACAACGCGCAGCCTTGTCCCGCTGTAAAGAGACACATTTTCCCCCTAAAGAGAAAGAAAGAAAGAAAGAAAAACAGTTTTTTAAAAACGTTTCCTTCGGTCTTCGCCGTCCTTTCTGCCGTCGACAGAGCACCGGAGAGGGCTGCAGGCGCTGGGAGAGAGGCGGACAGTGGTGGTGCCGTGTGTTGGAGAACGGGAGAGGTCGTGGGATGATTTTTTTTTTGATTTGGTGAAAATGTGAGTACAGACACTTCCTCTGACTTGCTGCGGCGTGTGGCCTGTTCAGGTTGAACGCAGTTTCAGTTCATGCCTGTTGTGGAAAGTTGCCAGTATATGAGTCTTTTATTTCCCCCCTTCTCTTTTCTTTATTATCAGTTTTTTTTTTTTTATGTTTCTGTCTGAACGTGACCCAAAAAGAAAATCCCATGGAGGACATATTAGTATGCTATTGTTTTTCTTTGAGGACATATAGTTGCCAAAAGGCCCCATTCATAAAGCCTTAACTCAATATCTTAACTATAAAAAGACGTGACTTTTATTGCCATAACTTTTATTATCCTGATTTGGGGGGGGGGGGGGGGGTGGGGGAGGGGGGACTCGACCTCACAGGTCACTTAATGGTTTTCACTCGGATCTCCAAGTTGCCGTTCACCACCGTAACGTGTCACTTAATTGATGTGTGGTGAATGGGAGAACCACCGAGGAAGCAGAACCATGCAAACATATGGAACCATTAAAGAAAAAAAAAAAGGGGGGGGGGGGGGGGGGGGGGGGGGGGAGACCGACCGACAACCGCCATGTGTGAGGCAGCGGTGTACCACTGACGGGCCCAGTTGTGGTTCTTGCAACCAGAGAATAAATAATAATAATTTTGGACACTAATGCCTTTTCTGAATTGGTTAACCAAATCTTGATTTGGGGATAGATTATCAGGAAATATCATATTTATAGAGTGGCTCCAGACTGGTTACATGTATTATGATATGCACAGTCAGGTGCCTCAGCAGCACATTGAGTTTATTAGAATATTATTTGAAGAAAATATATTTTTTTGTTTTGCAGTAGCCTATTATATCAAGACAGGGGCTGTTTTCCCATTCGCCCTTTTATTGCAAAAGCAGCTTTGATCCGCCCTCACTAGACTTTTTAATGAAATCATTAAATATCCAAGCAGTGTGTGATGTTTTTTTTTATATATTTGCAAAAGTGCCTGTGCGTAATTCTGAAGTCTTCCCTGCGAGTCGTTCCGTCATGCGTAAACCGAACGTATAGTAAGAAGGTCCGGTTGTCATGGTGGCTTGTTAACGTCGTGTTCCTTCTCTTTTCATGTGCGAATATTAAAATACAATAATGCAGTTGCTTTATACATTTAGATAAAGTGACAAATTTCACATCACATTCTTTTACCCTCTTCGGATCTAAGTATGTATCTTTACGCAATATTATTCGGGTAAAACATCTCCTACACACAACTAAAACCTACGAAATATAAACAAAAAACACGTTTGCTCCTCTTCCCCAAGTCGTGCTCCCTTTTCGCCTGCCTGTATATACCCCCCCCCCCCAAAAAAAATCTCTTCTCCCTCAAAGTAGGCGGTAATTATCGGTGGAAAATGGCGTTGCGCCATTAAGTCGCCCGAGCGCTACCTGCCATTGGCGGGGCACCTGGGATTGATGAGGCGCGGCGGCCAATGAGACGGCGAGGAGCGAGCACACGGGCTCCAGTTAAAGGGGGCGGAAGAGGAGGTAGAGCCAGTCCACGGAGAAACAGGGACCCTCCGCGATAAAGACGAGGCGAGCCCAGAGAAATAAACACATACCCAATCGGAACGGCGAAATTTTTTTTTTCTTCCTCCCCGAGATGCTCCCGACTACTTTCGCTCCTACGCAGAAGGACACCTAGTAAGATAATTATTTAATTTCTTCCAGTGTGCCATTATTCTTTTTTCTTTTTTTTTAAAAAAACGCAACCAACTGTCGCAGTCCAGAGGAGGGGGACACGGAAACTCTTCACTTCGTTACATTTGGATTTTCCCCCCAGTCACAAGTTAATTTAAATTCCGCTGTTCGATAAGCAGAGCTGATTTTTCCTCCTCTCTCCCCCCTCTCATGGTCGGAGCAACGTTTTGAATCACACCTGATATGGTGTTTCCAAGGTTGGAAGTTGAAGCGTTGCGCACCAGCATTTGATTTTTTTTTTTCTTCTTCTTCTTTTCTTTTTGTCTTGTAACTTATTCCCTCCGAAAGCTGCACTGATTCGAAACACACACAAAAAAAGAAATTTCTTTTTCTTTCTTTGCTGAAACCATGTTACTGGATGCCGGCCACCAGTTCCCCGGACTGGGAGTGGGCTCGTTCGCCCGGCATCACTCGACGAGCGAGATGCAGGAGAGAGACTTGAGTTTGGCACAGAACAGCTTCGTAGACTCCGCGCACATGGGCGCGTTTAAGCTCAACCACGACCTCTCGCCGGGACAGAGCTCTGCCTTCTCCAGCCAGGCGCCGGGCTACCCCGCCGCGGCGCTGGGCGCTC
Source organism: Scophthalmus maximus (assembly GCF_022379125.1). Lineage (NCBI taxonomy): Eukaryota > Metazoa > Chordata > Actinopteri > Pleuronectiformes > Scophthalmidae > Scophthalmus > Scophthalmus maximus. Next base: position 5,905,964 of record NC_061528.1, on the reverse strand, counting down.
ACGCCGCCCATGTCACGTCGTACGCGAGCTCGCCGTTCAACTCCACCCGGGACTTTCTCTTTCGCAGCCGCGGCTTCGGAGAATCCTCTCCGGCGAGTGGCCAGCACGCTATTTTTGGCCCCGCGGCGGGGTCCCTCCATCACTCCCACACAGACTCTCAGGGCCACATCTTGTTCCCCGGGATCCACGAGCAGCACGGCTCCCACGGGTCCCCGAACGTGCTCAACGGGCAAATGAGGCTCGGACTACCCGGCGAAGTTTTCGGACGCTCCGACCAGTACCACCAGGTCTCCAGCCCGAGGACCGACCCGTACTCGGCGGCGCAGCTGCACAACCAGTACGGCTCCATGAATATGAACATGGGCATGAACATGGCAGCCCACCACCACCCCGGTGCCTTTTTCCGCTACATGAGGCAGCAGTGCATCAAGCAGGAGCTCATCTGCAAGTGGATCGACCCCGAGCAGCTCAGCAACCCGAAGAAGTGCTGCAACAAAACTTTCAGCACCATGCACGAGCTGGTCACGCACGTCTCCGTGGAGCACGTCGGCGGCCCGGAGCAGACGAACCACGTCTGCTTCTGGGAGGACTGCGCCCGCGAGAGCAAACCGTTCAAGGCGAAATACAAACTGGTCAACCACATTCGGGTGCACACCGGCGAGAAGCCGTTCCCGTGCCCCTTCCCCGGCTGCGGCAAGGTCTTCGCACGGTCGGAAAACTTGAAGATACACAAGAGAACGCACACAGGTAAATATCATCCATGCAGTGCGACTCTATGTGTGCTGGTTTTCATTTGAATAGAAGGTAGAACGAGGTGGTGGTGGTGCTGCTGCTGCTGTTGGTGAACCGTGCGTGTGTAATTATTGTGCTGCGGCTGTTCGGGTTAGAGAAATGCGCTTTGGCCAAGACAAACACTCATGGAGATCTGATTACCAGGAGCTATTTTCGGCAGCTAAAGTCGATAGTAAGAAAGTAATGAACGGAGTAGATTTAGGAGCACGTCCAGGGAGAGAACGAGCTTATAGAAGTGGTTGTCATTTCATTCTTCAATATATATATATGTGTGTGTGTGTGTGTATATATGCTGTTATCCATGCGTATTCCAGCATCTCGTCTTGTGCGCAACATTTTCCAAAAACGTGCTGAAAAAAAAATCGATTGAATTCCGTTAGTGGAGTTTTCGATGGTTAGTGTGTGTGTGTGTGGGGGGGGGGGGGGCAAACTTTAAAAATGGGTCAAAGTGGGCGACTGTACGAGCGCGTCGCGTGCACCGCAGGGCTCGTACAGTAAATCAGATCAGTAGCTTCTTACTGCGCGTTTTTATTTTTATTTTAATCCCTCATCACCCCCCCCCCCCCACGTGCGTTGTCTTACTTTGGTAACACCAGATTACAACATGTGTGCTTCTATTTTAGAATCGATTTGCCCTCGATATTTGTTCAGGAGTTGTGTGTGTGTGTGTGTGTGTGTGTGTGTGTTGTGGTGTTGATTTTAGCCCGAGCACAGCCCCACCACCAGCAGTAGGAGTAGTAGCCGGAGGATTTGCCTTTTGTTTTCCCCCTCTATTTAGAGAATGGGGGCTGCGTAAAGGTGCTAGACGCGGGGCCATCACGCAGGCCCCCCTTTTATTTAGGCAAAATAAGATGTAGCAACCCCCCCCCCCCCCCCCCCCCCCCCCCCCCCATCTCATTTACAGGAATAAATACGCGTATAACTTTTGCATATAGGCTAAAAACAATTCGTACCACGATATGAGTTGCTGGGATTTTGTTTTTATAGGGAGCACATTCATAACTTTTACGCACGGAACGTCGAGCACGTCTCCCTAATGTTACACACTGTGCCCGAGGCATCTCTCTGGGAAAGAAATATATCTGACTCTTGTTTCTTCTACATCCCCCCCCCCCCCCTGAAGGAGAGAAGCCGTTCCAGTGCGAGTTCGAGGGCTGCGACAGAAGGTTCGCAAACAGCAGCGACCGAAAGAAACACATGCACGTTCACACGTCGGACAAGCCTTACCTCTGCAAGATGTGCGACAAGTCCTACACGCACCCCAGCTCCCTAAGAAAACACATGAAGGTAAACACACCCCTCGCCTTCAGTGAAATGTGCTGCTGAATATACTTTTTCTAATTTGGTTAAATGTTTGTTTTGACACATATGTGCTGATGTCTGTGGGGACTTTTGTCGGGGGTGTAAATAATTCATTCACATCTGAGTTTACATGCTCTTTTTTTTTTTTCCTTTTTGGTCAGATTTTTAATACATATTTACTTTTTTCTTCAATTTCCTCCAGGTCCACGAAGCCTCTCCACCAGCGTCCGACTCCTCACCAGCAGCCAGCTCCGGGTATGAGTCCTCCACGCCCCCGGGCCTGGTGTCCCCCACCACCGAGACCCAGAGCAACACCACCATGTCCCCAGCCTCGGCTGTCCACAACACCACCAGTCACAGCGGCCTGTCCTCCAATTTCAGTGAATGGTATGTTTAGGACTATATGAGACGAAGGGAAAAAAATGAAGCCACACACACACACACACACACACACACACACACTTTTTTCTGTTTCACAGCACTGGATGGCATCCAGCAGGAGATTTTTTTTTTGTGGGGGACACACAAGTGCACACAAGAGGCACACACTAAAACATTTTGTTTATTTTCTATTTTGTTACTTTCTGCTCCGCCAGGGGAAGACAATGATTATCCGCCAGAGGAAAAAATATGTAAAATAGTCGAGGTTGTATTTCATATTGTAAATAATTATTAAAAAGCCCACCCCCCCCCCCCCCCCCCCCCCCCCAACATTGGTTGTGATAGTTTGTCAGTCTTTGGTGTATAGGTGTTCCTTCAATGGTAGCTATTTCTCTAACTGGACTTTTAGTGCACATATTACAATAAAAAAAAATTGTACCATAACGTTGAATATTGTGATCTTAAAGGCAAATTGATTGTACTATACTTAACACCTATAAACTGGAACCGAGTGCCAAAGTTAACACTTAACTCAAAAACAGACCACAATATTATGCTTGTGAATGTATATTTTTTAGTTCTGCTGGGCTTTTTAACTTGTGATGTTTTCGTGCTTTGCAAGTTTCGAATTGTGAAATACTATCTGGAAGATTTGTGGGGAGGAATAAACGTTGTGTGCCGTCGGACCTTTTCTGTAAACTATACATCCATCCCTCTTTTTTTTTTGTAAATATCAAACTGCCATATTTATCCATTTGTAATTAAATTATGGTATTTACTTGCTTCAGATGAAACAGTATTTATAAAGAATGTTTCTTTACCTATAAATATGTACAATTACGAGCTAAACATGGGGCAGTTGTTTCGTTATGTGCTTTTGTTCAAAGTTTTAAGAGGTGTTTCCTTCCTTATTGTGATAAGAATTTTACTGCATACAAATATAATAAAAAGGTGTTGCAAGTGCTAAATATTTCCCTTTTTTTTTTTTGCTTATTCCTGCTTCGCGTTGCCGGTGCTGCTTAGTGGGTTGTGTCTTGTTTTGGGAGGCGTTTACACCTAAACTCAGGAGAAAAAAAATTATACATACTGTATATTCTTCAGTCATCAAATTCTTACTTTTAAATTTTTCCCCCTGGGTTTAGGAGCATTGTGGCGTGTGTTTACCTGCATCTTTGCAAAGCGTCGCTTACAGGCCCTGTACACCATGGGGCTGTTGTGACGCTGTGCATAGACCAGACACTTGGGAGTTCATTTGAGATGTGTGAACACAGTCAGTCTATTGAGGGGAAGAAACATAAATAAATAGGGAGGAATTCATTTCTCGCTCAATCTGTTCTTGAGTTTTCTTCATTCGTCTAAATGAAGAAAACCCCGAGCATTGTCATATTGCACACCCGGAGCTTTTGTGTGCATATATGCTTTTCTCTTCCATAAATCATATCTTGCCACTTTATATATCTTCTAAGGTCAGTTACAATTTTTTATTTTTTAAAAACACAGCCATGTACATGTGCAGTGGAGAGTCCGGGGCCTGTGCACTCGACTGCACAGGAGTGGGTTCACAGGCGCAGTCGTGAACTTGAACTTGACCTGGGATTAGTCCTATATGGTCAACGAGAGTCCGGTACTCGTGCTCTGGTTATGGGAGATGACCATATGTTCCCATAGTCCCTTGCTATTAATTAAGATGTGATTTTTTTTGTTGGTGTGTGTTTGTGTGTGTGTGTGTGTGTCTGTGTGTGTGTGTGTATGTGTGTTTTTTTGATGGTTTCTTATGCTGTGGGTGTAGATAATGGCACACGGTGAACTGTCATAGCATGGAGGGATCTGAGGACACCACGGTCCCAGCAGGCCTCACTAAAGGGACTATAACCTTAAGATGTATAATAAGAAAAAAATAACAACAAGTGTTTGTCAGCTGTTTGTTTGTTTGTGGTTTAGCGAGTCTTCATGTGCAATGACTCCAGTGTCTTTATTGTGATACTAGTTAATGCTTTGTGGATGTCCAGATATATTGAGGGACTTGTTATAGTGATGGTGGATGTCGCTGCAGGCCCAGACTCTCCACTGCAGCAGCAGCAGCAAGTGGCACTCACTCACTATTTCTGTCTTGTGTCTCATGGAGCGGCTGCCTCCTGTTGCACAAGCTGCTCACATCCACTTTGGCTTCTGGGACGATGTGGTAGTGGTGGTCAGATCTGAGAATGAGATCAATTCAAATTAGTTATAGAGTCTCACCAGAAATTGTGTTCTTTTTCTCTTGGAAATTCATCTTTTAGCAATTTGGTCTCGTTTTCCCAAGGTGCACCTCGTGTATTTAATAGTGTACACCTCTCTCTTTCTCTCTCATTTTTTTTAAATTTTTTTACATTTTTTAGCTCAAGTGAAAAAGTGTCGATGAGAAGAAAAAAAAAAACCCACTACTTTCATATGCAGCTTATTTAGTACTCGAGATCTCCCTCCTACTGGGCCCCTTCAGAGGCTGGCGCCGGTGACCTCTCCGGCGGAGGAAGGTATATGACCTGTGGGGAGTGGGAAAGGTCAGCCGCACAACAGTGCGTCGATGCCGGTTCCTGTTCGCCTCCCGCGGCGCTGATATTGATCCGCGGAGAAAGGGAAGCACTTTTTCTCTCTTTACCTCTCACCGCTCCTTGTACATTGTTCACTACACTGTGAAGACACAGAGCTCCACCTGCTTCACTGGGCCTGTAGCTTAATTCGGATTTTTTCTTTTTTCCTTCTTTTTCCTGGCTCATATTTGAACTCAGGTCAGAGTTCGGGCATTTTTGAAGTCCAGAAGTTCATTGCGCAATTTTGGGCGACGTGCGTAAAACCAGAATTAACACACTTTTTTTTGTATTTGTGTAAATAAAATAATTGAATGCCCATGGGGGTGTGGTGGTTTTAATTTGTGGCATAATACCGCGTTACAGACATGGAATATTAAATTCAGGCTGGTACCTTTGCTCCTAAAGTCCACCGTTGAATGTTCTGTCACGCTGTTCTGTCTCATCCGGTTTCTGATTCAGAGACCAAATCGACAGGGAAGAAACAACTTCTTCAACAGCTTGTAGCAAAAGTTATTGTGTGTTCTTGGAGTGCAGACTGAATGACATATATTTTACTTAATGAATCTCTTACTGGAAGTGTCACTGGCCACGACGTACTTCAGTGGTGGGAGAGAGGGAGATGGTGGTGCCACAGGCCGCATCTGTGATCCGCACCAGTTGACAGGGGCAGCACGGCGATATTTGGGACAAACGTTGTTTCGAGTGAAGCGTCGCTGCGGTTGCAGTTCACTCAGTGTTGATGTGGGAGGCGGGTTGGAGAGTGGATGAGTGAGTGAGTGAGTGAGTGAGAGGGCGAAACGAGCGAGGAGGAGCGGTTCGTGATTGTTGGCCTCCGGGGAATGAAATCTGGTCCGGTGCGTAAAAGTGATGATGCCCTGCAGCGGCAGCGGGAGGAGAGTGACTGCGTGTCCCGCCGTGGCTGCACTTGTTGGACACCCCTGTCTCACACACACACACACACACACACCCACACACACACACACACACACACACACACACAGTACAAAACTTGATGTGCATTAAGTTTTGTAACGAACAAAAGAAAATCCATATCATTTCAAGGTGGCAGCGTTTGTAAAATAAAATCAAAATTCTAAAATCAAAAACCGTGAACCCCAGCAGGCTGAAGAGCCTCGATTATTGCTCTTAATCATCTATAATGAATCAGATATGGCGGCCCTACAAATGTTTTCATTTGTCCACGTGTCTGTTAAATGAAAAGCATCGTTTTTGTTTTATTTATTAAAAAAGAAGAGCTGCTGACAGAGCTGCACCTCTCCCGCCTTCCCCTGGTTAGACGTCCACTTCGAGTCAAATATGATTCATTTGATTCGATGTGAGACACCAGGCGTCATAATTCACAGTATGAAGGTCTTCGTCATCATTTCCAGCACATATGAGGACTATTTGTGAGACTCAATGGGCTTTTGAATCTTTTAAAATAGGGGCTGTTGTAACCTAAAATATTAATTTAAAAACACTCATGCTGTTGGTTAACAACAACTTAAAAATAAAACAAAATGTATAGACAGTCGATAAACAACCGGCCCTATTGCACCATATCAACACCGCGATGTGATTATTGTGATCACGATTTCCCTTTTTTATGAAGTTTTTAAGTTTGAAAAAACTAAATACATTTCATCCTGACTAATACTACTACTAATACATGTATTAATACTACTAATATTAATAATAATAATGGTCAAAAATATATAAACCTTTGCCTTGCTCGCCTGAACGCATTTATTTTGTGTTAATCTAAACTCCTTATTGGTGAAAACAATTTTAAATTCAACTTGCTGTTGTCAGGACTTCCTCTGTGTGAATAGCGGCATCTTTATATTAATAATAAAAAAAAACTATTAATGCCAGTATTTCATCTGTCGAGGTCCGAGCAACAACAAACTCGACTTCATTGTGATTTCGTGCCTTTTTTTGCACCAAATTCGTTCCTGGTCGTGACCCCCCCTGGTCGGGGGGGGGGGGGGGGGGGGGGGGGGGGGGGGGGGGGGGGGGGGGGGGGGGGGGGGGGGGGGGGGGGGGGGGGGGGGGGGGGGGGGGGGGGGGGGGGGGGGGGGGGGGGGGTCATCCAGGGCTGCGGCAACAACAAGAAAGAAAACTTTTTCAAACAAAAAATCCAGATCCTCTGATTGAATTTGAAACCTGCTCCGTTCTGTTATATAATTTATAGTCTCACAGTGTCACTGAAAAAAACAGCCTGACCCCCCCCCCCCCAGAAAAAACCCCAATTAAAATGTAACACAATGTTCCATAAAACAATACTTTCACTTATTAAATGTAATGTAAAATGTATCATTGTTTTGATGAATAAAATAAACGGTTTTGTGCTCGATGTAGATTTGGTTGTTAATAGCAACACAAACATGTAGAAAGTGGTTTAATGTAATGATTATTGTTTATTTTGAGATAATGAGATGCGAGGATGTGGAGGGATGAGTCCATCTGTGACAGGCCCCTCATGACAGACCACCGTGGTCCATAGCATTATATATAATGCAATAAATGCATGAATCAAATCTCAAATATCAGCATAATAGTTCCCTTCCTTTCTTATTTGCTGCTTGTCTTCCTCCCTCTTCCCCTCCCCTCCCCTCCTCCCTCCCCTCCCCTCCCTCTGTCTGTCTCTCTGTGACATGGCTTGTGTTGTGTTTGTGCCGAAGTCGATGTACAGTCTGCGCCTTCCTGTGCAACGCAAAGCCCCCGTGGCCTTTCATCTGAGCTCGCCGGCCGCCTTTTCTCACACAGATGAATGTGTTTTCTGTGAAAGGAGCCGGAATGGCTGTCACTTCTCCTGGCACGGCGGAGAAACAAACAAACCCCCCCCCCCCACACACACACACCACCACCACCCCCTTACTCCTTTTTAAGGAAGCTGGCGCAGGCACCTCCCATCGGACACAAACACTACAGAGGCAGAGGCACAAATAGCCTCAAAAGCTAAACACTCTCCCTTTCATGCAGAAAGCCTGGCATGGCTGGTCCTCTCATGCACACAGGGCCGCACAAAGTGGAGAGGTGCAGAGCAAATGACATACTTGAGCTCGACTGAGGTCGTGGTTATTGTTGTGGGCCCCCCACCACCCACCACCACCACCCCAACCCCTCTCCCCAAAATTGTTAGAATTCAACTAATCCCTCACAAACTCAGCATCCTCCCCCGGTGCTGCCCTTTTTTTTGCAGTGGGGTTCTCGACGTGGCTGCCACACAACACCTTGCCGTCTCTGTTTTGCTAATAATGTGCCTCTAATGTGAGAGAAGTGTTTTCATGCGCACGGGAACTTTTGTCTCCGTGCAGCCAAGGCCCTCGGAGACGAGAGCGGCCGCGCAATCAGAGGCCCGATTGTCTGCACACAGGAGCAGGGGCACACGGGGGGTGGGGGTGGGGGGCTAATTTCACATCATCCTATTGTGGACATCATGGTTATTGTCATAAGTGTCCACAGTTTGGGAACATCTTTGGTATGGACATACGTTCAAATGCTAGAATATATATGAGCAAACTGACTGTCATGACTGCCTGTCCCACACACACACACACACACACACACACACACACACACACACATGATCGCAGACTTCCTTTTCCAGTCTAAACCACACTCAGCCAAGGAAATTTTCAATTTCCCAACACCTGTAAACATGCTGTTTTACCTCGGCCGCTTTGATCTTCAAACAGACCAGAGCCGTGCCCTGGGGGACACCGTGTGGAAAGGTGACTGGGTGGTGGGTGTGTGTTAGTGTGTGTGTGTGTGTGTGTGTTTTCTGTTTTACGGGAATGCCGGCGAGTAGTGGAACATACCTTTTGGCCATTTTTTTGGGTCGTTTTTCATATTTTAAGCTGCTGGTGGGAGCGTCTGGCCCGCCATCGCCCTCTTGGTCGTCACGACGACCTCAGGACAAGTGGAGGTCAACAACGTGGACTGAAACTGACACCGTCTCACGTGAAGGCTGCTGAAAACTTGAATTAGCTCCGAATCCACTATTTCTCCCTCGCGAGGGGAAAGGAGGGAACAAACTCGAACATTGAAAAACCAAAACAAGTTTCGCATAATTGTGCCTTTAAGATGTGAAAGGAAAGTGTGAGGGCACACGAAAGGCTTCTTTTTGACACCACATGGGCTCAGTGTGTGTCGTGTGAAAAACTGATGACAGCCTAACTAGATCAGCGGCGAGATGTGAACCTACTCAGCATCTTTGTTTTTTAGAACGCAGCTGATTCAATTAGTGCATTTATGATTTCATGTCATCCATTCATAGTGAATAGCATTTGACGGGCCTTCTCTGGTGACAGCGCGCTCAAAAGGTCTTGGTCTAAGAAAGTGTATCAAGACGTTAGAGAGGTGTGACTCATTATGAAAATCCGCTCCCTCCCGGTTGATCCTCCGTGTCTGAACATTCCCCGTGACACATGAGGAAGGAGGTTTTTTCCAAGGACCATTAAAAAAGAAAAGAAAAAGAAAAGAAAAATCAAAAAAACAACTCATGCCAGTGAACCAAGGTGTGACCCCCCCCCCCCCCCCGCCGGCTGTCACTCACATTCTATTCAGGAGTGATCAGAAAACAAAAGTCTCAAAACAGATTTATATGACATGACACAGGAATGAGTTGAATATGCCCCCTGCTACTCCCCCCCTACACACACACACACACACACACACACACACACACACACACGCCTGCAATACTTTCTGTTCTTTTCAGATATTTTCTTTTCTCCCCCTCCTCATATCTTGACATGAGCTTAATTTGAATGGAGCCGCCAAGTGGGAGGTTTTTCTTCTTCTTCTTCTTCTTCTTCTTCTTCTTCTGGTAAATCCCCCCTTCATTCGAGGCGGTTTAATTCCTGATGTGTTGTGACGTGGCTCGTGTTTCGTGTTTCATGTCTTGAAGCACATCGGTGGCAGAGGGGCCGTCTGACTTCCACCGGTTGATCTAATGAGACAGAAATGAAAGGGGGACGGGGATCAGACCGGTTGCGGTCCCCGCGCATGCAGACTCTCATGCAGTAAGAGTCATTATCGCTCTGATCTGAACAGCATTTCCACTGTCTGCTGCTCTCCGGAGGGTTCCATTCACCGGAGGGGACAAACAAATAGCACACGGGCGCCGGCTTTGTCACATGCAAATCAGCAGCGCTTCTTTTTCTCCCTCTCCCCTTCCTTTCCAGCATTTCAGCCAAACCCAACATTGGGTCGCTGTGGGCGCTGCTATCGGGCTATCGCGTCCTTCCAACGGGCACCTAGGTCCATCTGTATTTTCGTTGGAGATGCAAAGGAGTCGGGGGCAGTTGCTACAAGGTTCATCAGTGCAAGCCGCTCTCCGCGGGGGGTGGGGGGTGGGGGGGGGCTGCTCAGATTGCACCCCACAGACATTGCCAGTCCTCTCAGAAGAGGCTCTGGTTGCTTACCTCCACCTCTTGAGTCTAGTGGGCTGGAAGGAGATAATTTGATTGACTCTCACCTCCAGTCCCCCCCCCCCCCCCCCCCCCCCCCCCCCCCCACCACCCCACCCTTATACCTCGCGGTCCCTTGACAGTGAGAGACCTTTCTGGTCAGTGAACGTATTGACAGGCAGTCATTTGGCACTTGACATGTCAATGCCCCGTCCACTCCGGTCCTGTTGGATTCCGGGTGTTTTTGTACATTTTCCCGTCGACGGGATTGATTTTATTCGCCGGCAATCCAACAGACTGTGGCAGTGTTAACCCGCTGTGTGGTTAGTTCCCACTGTGGCCTACGAGAGGTAACATTCATTAAAATCTATAGCTCATTGTTCTATAGTGGACCTCGGAAGGAGCTCATTACATATTCGTATATGCTTCTCCTACAGCCACTTTCAATTTCAATTTTGAAATGTGAAAGCGACCAGAGGCGGTCAACCTGCCCTGGGCCCTCGGGAAGAAGACGGGAAAAGGAAAAGCAAGGTTATGTCGATAAAAGTTGTCAGAGTCTTACGTTCTCCTTAATCCCGTTTGGTGACTTGTTAGTTATTCAGTGCAAAAAAAGTAACTCCAGTGACAGTAAAAAAGTTCCGGGGGCTTTTTGAAGCTGTGATTTTTTGCTTTCATTCAGTGTTGTTCCAAGAGGGAGGCCGTGCCGGGACTGAAGCCTCACTGGGTAGTAGTAGTGTGTTGTGTGTGTGTGTGTGTGTGTTGCATGTTGCGTGTGCATACGTGGAATGATGGAAGTGGAAAAGTGTCAAGGTGCCACACGTTTGTCAGTGTGGTTTAGGTTTTCTCTCTTTTCACTGTCGGGTTTGCGTATTTTTTTGTTTTTTGTTGTTGCAGGAATCCATATTTGTCTTGCAGAACATGAATATAAACATGACTCCAAAAAACACCTCACGTGCAACTCTTTTCACAGCCGTTCCACAGCTGACACCCCCCCCCACCCCCCCTCCCTTTTTTTTCTTCTTCTTCTTCTTCAATCGCCTGCAAAGGAGGCGTTGATGGGTGTGTGTGTGTGTGTGTGTGTGTGTGTGTGTGTGTGTGTGTGTGTGGCAGCCTGTTTCAGGTGCGTTGGCTAAGTTTATTTCCCACCTAGAGTCTCCTGAGCTGAGGCTTTGCCTGGCCCTCTGGAGCCCCCCCCCCCCTCTCCCGGGTCGAGGAGCGCCACGCGGGATCCTCCCTGTCCCACCAACGCCTCGAGAAATAAATCAGACACACCGCTGACAGCGGAGGAGGACGGGGAATTACATGAAAAGAGTGGTATTCATGACAGATAGTTTTCACGGCTGGTGAACCCCCCCCCCCCCAAAAAAACCCCATTTGATTTGGAGGAGTGGGAACCGTTTGCAATTTAAACGCAACCCGGATTGAATGGGGAATTCCCCCGAGCGCTACAATGTTTGGAAAGACAAAATCACACGCCACGACAGGGAGCAGCGTCGATGACACACGGAGAAGAAGCATCCTCGGTCTTTCTGGCGTTGCACTGACAACAACAATGGCCCCCTCTCCCCTTCCTCTGCGCTCTAACGCGAGCCTCCCGCACGGCCCCCAGATGTGACATATTCAAATGGAGCGCTGTCGACAGGGGTGGTGTGAAGCTAAGCGTGGCATTACCAGAGCCCCAACGCCGATACCTTCGGGACTCGGGGGCCCTAATCAGGTGGCTGAGGTGGCAGAGCCCGGGGCACGGGGTAGTAGTCTGACGATTACGGCGTGTTAGCACATGTCTTGGGGTGGAGTGGACAAGACAGACAGATGAGTTCATCAGCGGCGGGATTAGCGATGGCTCCCATGCTGATCGGTAACTACCACCCGGCCCTCGCCACGTCCTCACGCACAGTGGCCTCTCATTAACGGGCCGGAGGGAGAGCAGTGGTCTGTGTGTAAACACAGGTTTTTTTTTCTCCCCCTCAGAATCGTTTTGGACGTTAGCGGTAACGCGATTCGTGCTCGTCCATGCTTTTCTCGATCCGCCCGAACCGAAGTGCAGGGAAGTCGCCGTCCTCGGGGGACAAACGTCACGAGCTCGGCGTGACCAAGAGGGGCCCTTTTTTCCCCCTTTTTCATGAATTTTTGATTTTGACTTTGTAACGTGACTTTGGTATTTCAAAAAAAAAAAAAAAAAAGGCCCAACGCCAACAGGTAACCTTTGGCAAAAGGCGGCTCTTTCACATTGAGCATTTTCAGCATGTCCCTTTCAACATGTGTGTGTGTGTGTGTGTGTGTGTGTGTGTGTGTGTGTGTGAAAACATTTCATGCTTTCTGACCGTGCGTGACCCCTCATTGTCAGAGAAAAATGCACTGTAAGCTGGTCGGCATGTCAGGGCCCAGTATGGGGTCCTTACTTGTGCTATAATCCCAGCCGTGGCCTCTTAACCCCTCTGTGGCTCGCCACCCTCTCCACTGCTCGCCCCTCTCCCTCGCACCTGACAGTGGAACACGGAAAAACAAATGGAGACCTTGAAAACCATAAGGCACCGCTTGTTTGTCCTCCGAGTCTCGTTTTTTGTCTTCTTTATTTATTTTATTTATTTTTTCCACTTTTGCAATAGAATCGCAGTCTGTGTTTGCTCGTACGTTTGCCGGCGTTTTGTTGAGAAAATGTAATGTCTTGAGTCGGAGCTGGCCCCCTTCTAAATTCGCAGACAGCCCGGGGATGATATTGATTTGCTGTTGGCAGAGTCTGTCTCCTCTGATGGAAAGGCTGCAGCTTTCTTCTTTTTTTTTTTCTAACTCAGGTAAATGTTTTCCCCTCCTGTCAGGAGCGTCTGTGCGTGATGAGGTCCTGCATCGCATTAGGTTGAGTCTTAAGATGCAGACGTGTCTTTTACAGTTTCATCCCGCGACTCTGAAAAGATACACCTGAGCTTATTTGTAAAAAAAGAAAAAACAGAAAAAAAGAAAACAGAGAAATCTCCTTGAAGTCTTTGTTCAAGTTTTGGATGACATATTATTAGTTATGTTGTATTTTCTTATTCAAAGAGAATGCCCTGCTTCCTCCTCCTCCTCCTCCTCCATCTCCTCCTCCTCCCTTCTTTTACTAATAAAGCCACATTCCCCGCTGATGGAAAATTGTCGGTTTACCTCGAGCTGCGGGGGGCCTGGCAATCAGTCCTTAGAAAAAGCAGTGCCAGGTTAACCTGCTGTGATAGTGGACTCTAGGGACAGTGCCCCACCTCTGCTTGACATGCAGGGGCTCTGTTCACCAATAAGAGGCATGCCCGGCACACAATGGAGTTGCTCCCGGCCTCTTCAGTTCCACATTATAAACAACAAGCCTCTGGTCAGACCTGTGCACGCTCTAAAAAAAACTAAAAAACGGTTTCATTATTTTTCATATCCCCGAAAGTCTGATTGAATTTCTGCTTGTGATTGCGACGGGGACGTCGCATTCGCTTCTTTCTATCAAAGCGTTCCTTCCGCTTCCTAATTTCATGTGAATTGGTTGATTGTTGTGATTGCCTTGCTCCGTGGCTAAGCCATCAGTGGTGCCATGCATTAGAAAACACAAAGGCAAAGCTCTTTGAGAGTCAATCTCACCCGTCTCCTAGAGGAACTGTTAATGGGACACTTACAGTATTGGGGGTTCACAAGTCTGGGGATGGAGATGCGCAAAAGCAAGTCACATTTCTACACCTCTGCTGCAGGGCCGGGCTGAATATAGGGAAGTGCACGGGCTTAATAGACAGTAATCAGAAGTGGTCCTTGAGCACGCCGACGCATTCTCTAATGCCGACGTTTGAATCACAATGCAGAACCGTTAGGGCACTGGAATTGGACAATTTACCTGCCGTTGGATTTCAATTTGCGTCTTTGCAAAGGGAGCATTTAAATCACAATCCACAGGCATCAGCGGGGCCCGCCATGCAAATTTGCTTTTCTTGTAGTTGTGGAACACGTTGGGTCGCTCAGCCGTTGTTTCCAGCCGCTGATGGAGCAGCACTTAATGTCCACAGACGGGGTCATTGTCACTCAGGCCGCTCAACATTGGGGGATTTTAGCTACTGGGAAGTTGTGTGTGTGTGTGATCAGCAATGCTGTCAGGAATCAAGTCGTCATTGACAAGACAGTCACATTTTTCAGGCTCTGCCACATTTGGCCACATTTGATTTGATGTACTCTATGAATTGGGACTCAATTGAATTCAGGAAATAGATTGCAAGAGAATTGGACAATACACCAGTTTGTGATGTTTTACTATGAGCGTTGTTTTATTTCTGTCTTTGTCCCACCACAACACTTTTCTACTTTGATATGCGCAGTCATTAGCCATTGGATGGTTCCTTCCGTGGGCTAATGTTAATAAGGGTCATTACATAAATCCTTGCAAGATATCTGAGTAAAGCATTACTTAAATTGTCAGACTTAAATTATACACTACAGCGAACAAGCTTGCACCATGACTTTGTTTCAAACGGAAATAGCTCAACAATTAAACTAATCATTTGCAATTATTCCCGATTCCCTTTTTGTTTATTGATTTTCGACATTCATGCTGGAGGATGAACCCTTATGGATTTTTTTGGGGACGATTCCAGCTCCACAATCAGTTTGACGTGTTTGGCTCACAGTGAAATATCTATTGTACAACTATTGGATAGTTTGAAGTGAAATTTTCCAACACACCACCGAGCCTGTTGATCCTTTTCTTCTTGCGATAACATGAGGTCGACGTCAGTTGTACATTTTGAGCGCAAATTAGAAATTGTTTGCAAAGCCAACATGCTAATCCAAGATGGCTGCCGCACATCAGCGTGTTAGCAATGTCATTATTTGCGTGCTACTGTTAGCATTTTGCTCAAATGACTGGTGTGTATGCTATACATCTGTGTATAAGTACACTACTACATGATTTTTCCCCTCTTATATCGTGGTGGCCGTGTCTTTGCAGGTTATCGGCTATTTTGGCAGAACAGATTTTCTGTGAATATTCAACTGAAACGTGTCGGTGTCATCATATCTGCATCTCGCGGTCATGTCCCTTCTCCACAAAGGAAAAGCATGGAGTTAAAGAGGAATGCTCTGTTTTCTTTATCACTGTAGCACTTGGGGGGGAGAGAGAGCAAGGAAAACCAACGAGTTGATAACAAGCGGCTTATAAAGTGCGTGTACTTTATGCCGCTGCCGCTCTGATGAAGTTGGTGATGGGTTTCCCGGCGCATGCCTCCCCTGTGTGTCGTTGGCTGTCGTTTAATTAGCTTCCAGTCCCACCGCCACATGCTCCTCAGGTATACGTGTGTTTGCGCTTTCGTGTGCACAACTGAGCGGCTGCGTGCGCTGCTTGTTTGTTTTCTCTGTTGTAATCGTCGTGTTTATGTTTGCTGATGCACATCGTGCCGGGGGAGTGAGGAGGAATTACAGACATTTGCCTGTTTTCGTCGTACGTGTCGCGTCCGGATAATTTAATCAGCGTGTAAATTACTATGAACATAACGTTCTCTGTGGAAAAAAAACACGTGGCAGATTCGCATTTTGAGAACATATTTGAACAAATAGGAGGCATGATTATTTTTCTTTTTTTTTTTTTGACAAGAAAAACCAATCAAAGTAAGTTATTCCATACCATATTAGAAAACCCTGGACGAGTCCGGAATACATTCCCCTGCTTTCCCCGCTTCGGATGAATTCGTGTTTACCCTTCTCTGGCCCCTGGCTTTAATTTGTGAGCGCGGCTGACCTGACACTGTGTTGGGATATTCATTGCATCCCTTTTAGTCAATTCACTTAATTATACCAGTCTTCGCAGGGTGCCAGCGCAGAGCCGCATCGGAGATGCTGCTTCTTCAATCTGCATGTATAAACAATGTCGGGGGGGGGCTCAGATGACCAACACGCTCGCTCTGGCACGTCGGACGCTTCTCGCGGCGATGTCTTGTGCGAAAGCGGCCGCGTTCTTCTCGGAGAACTAAGCGGATCCGTGTGTGCGGAGCGAAATGGCAAGAGGCCTCCTCTGCACCATAAGAACTCTGTTAATTGGGAGGAAACAGCAGTCGAGGTCGGTGTGGAAAGGGGATGAGTGTGTAACCATTAATAGGCTCCCCTAGTTCTTTCTGGGAGTAGTAAAAACACATCGCTTTCACACTTATCAGTGACAGGAATTTTTTTTCCGTCTCTCATGTTAGCATCTTTTGTGACATATGTGAGATCATACAGTCCTCCTCCTCCTCCTCCTCCTCCTCCTCGCGAGGCTGTGTTGCACATCTGTGTGGTCCCGCTGTTCAGTTCAGTTCACACGTGCGCGTGCTTGCAGCAATTTAAATTACAGGGGAAATAAAAAAAAATAATCAAACAGGCAATATGTGGTGACAGCGATCTTTCAAACAGGTAGCAGCAGCCCGAGCGCTTGATGTGAAGCAAAGTGGCTGAGTGAGTTGAAAAAAGGAAATCCCAGAGATCTTTTTTTTTTGGGCTCTTTCACTTAGAAGCGGTTCATTTTTTCCGCTCGTATGAGTTCAGATCTTCAACGGGCGGTGACACGACGTTCCCGCCAAGTGGCACATGGATGTTAATGCAGTCCTCTTCAGACACGTGCCAACGGGCCCCTCCACATTAACATTGCCGGCACAACCCATCGTTTGAAGTGGCGGCTTCTTTGACTTTCAGACACACAGGTGATTTCCTGCGTTAGGAAAAAAAACAACCTCTTGCTCAGGCTTTAACTCATATGACATATGACTGCACATTTACAGAGAGAGAAAATAGGAGCCGCGTGTGCTCGAACAGGTTCTGGCACCTGTTGCAGGGGGGGGGGGGGGGGGGGGGGGGGGGGGGGGGGGGGGGGGGAGCGCGGAGCCGCGAGAAAGAACAGCAGGGGAAATAAAAAGATGTAATGATACTAAGGGAGGAGGACGGTCGCGGCTCTTAGAAGCCAAGTTGGTGATGGATTTTAAAACTTATTTCGCTGTTGAAGCCGCGATTAAAGCTCCAGGGTTGAGGGATGAGGGGCCCCCTTCTTCTCACAGTGACTCTACATTTAAATAAAAAAAACAAACAATTTTATTTACATTTAATCAAAACCGTGGTCTTTATTGTTTTTCGCCCCAACCTGACCACTACCTTGAGATGTGAACCCTGCTCTGATGTGACCTTATACACCCGCCACACAACCACATTAATCAATGTGGCACTTCATTCATTCATTCATTCATTCATTAAAAATGAAAGAAACTAATACATCGGAACATGATCTATAGCCACCAATCACATCGCCCAAAATACATATTTGCCGTTGCAGTTTAGTTGTATGGGAGAATCATTTCCGGCGGCGCAGGGTTGCTGACAGCATCGAACGACAGGATGGTTATGTTGATGTGACAGCGCTCGTTTCAGGACTTGCTAAATAGTGATCAGATTAACATAAAGAGGTGCATGCGGCATTGTCAGCATGTCAGATGTTGATATTAAACTGCAAGTGGAGCCGTTTGGGGCAGAGATCGATAGACTTCAGCGCCGGAGCCGTCCGCCTCGAGTAAAAAGTCTATTATCTAAGTATTGCTCAAACGGAGGGGAGATTACCGGTGCTGAAAAATACAATGCGATGTCTCTTTTTTACACAGGATAAAACCCACTATTATTCTGTCGTATCGGTTACAAAAGGATCGTGTGGCAAACTGAATATATCTGTCTTGGTTTGCATTAAACTAGTATTAAACTGAACTGAACATCTTGTAGGCTCTTTTCCACCCATCACTCACGTTGTCCGGTATTTGCCGATTGATGGTCAAAACTCCACAAAAACAAGCGGCATCCATTCACAGAGTTGCGGTGACGGTCATTGTTGGAGGCGCGCACGGCGGACATTGTGTCCGGCGGTTGAGAAAATGGCGGCGGCGGTTTGCTCGGATTGGCCCGCTCCCAAAAAAAAAGCCTCTCTGCGGCTGCCACAACATGGAAGCTGAGGAGAAGTAGGAGGTGACGGGAGGAGGAGGAGGTGGAGGAGGAGGAGGAGGAGGAGGAGTGTAGAGGCGAGCGCAAGCTGTGAGTCTGAAAGAGGCCAGATTCGGCTCTCAGCCGGGGCAGCGGCTTAGACATACCCCAAACTCAGAACCCTGGAAACAGCCGAGAAACATGGCCGTGGCAAACAGGGGAACAGTGGGGACGGAGCAGACGCAACAGACTGATAGAAGTGAGAGGAAGAGGGTGTGCAACATGTGATAGAAATTGAGAATAAGGACGCCTTCATTTTTTCACATGGTTTCACTTGCCTGCTGGGAGAAAAATTCAGCGAGGTTTTCTGGAGTGGACCGAAAGGCGAAAGAGTCACTATGGATACATCACGTGAGGGAGTGAGGCGACGGAGGACAGCGGGCGGATGTAGTTGTGTTGTGCAGTGACGGAGCCGTCAAATATCGATGACTAATCCATATCACTATATTCGTTATCTTAAAAGATATTCCTGCTCCAAGCCCACCGCCGCCACCCGCTCATTACAAAAGACACGCGAGCACGTTGGCACATCTTCCTCCTCACTCCACTTGCATGCAGAAAAAAGGTATATATTATGAGTGAATTTAAAAGGCAGAATAAATTATTTAACAAAACATGGATGGGGGGGGGGGGCAACAAAACCACGGCGGGTGGTAATTCAAAGCAAAAAGGAGAACTGAGACCGGGCTTGTGTTAACGGAGATTATGCTCCGCGGCTGGAAAAAATACAGTGCGGAAATTCCACCGTCTCTCGCTTTCATGTCGAGGATGAAAAAATGAGATGTGTTGAACCAAGACTTGCAGTGGGGAACATGGCAATAAACAAACAAAACGCCGCACGAATACCCAATTAGTGCTTTGAGCGAAAGCCCCTAATAGCATGTTTGGGTGGTTGGAGCTACCAAAAACCACCGGCTCTGGCTCGACTCAGGCCTCGTCCCAGTTCACCGTACACGCGGCGGCGGCGGCGTGCGCACAGCGGAGATTCCACGCCGCTCTGTCCCGACGGCCGGCGCCTCGCGTGGACATTTCTGCAGACACATTCGTTTTTCGGTCAGGCTGTTTCGTCGAGACAATAGGTCGTCGAGACGCGAGATCGAAAAAGAGCGGACTCTCTCCGAGGAGGGACGTGTTGGAATTGGCGGATTTGTGCCGCGTGCATTTGCTCGGCTTTGGGAATATCTCATTCTTCGTGCCGAGACGGTCCCCGAGCTCTCGACCAGTTTCCTGGCGATGACTCTGAGGAACAAGTTGTGTGCGTGTGTGAGCGAGCGGTTGCTAATTCTGCAGCTGATATCGAGCCAAATTTATAATAGGGGTCAGGCGTCCTTTATTGTCTTTCTTTGGTTTTGATTTTCGCAGTGCCCCACGTGCAGCTGTGTATCTCTGTCCCTGCCATACAGGCAGAACAACTTATCTGAAGACAAAATGCCGAGAAGAATAGACAAAGAGAAAGAATGACAAATAATTTAGCAATTTCTTGGGGATATAGCGCCTCCTTGCCTCCGCCCTCATCTAGTCCGTTTCATCAATCCATCAACGTGGAGCTTGGCGTCATCACCGCTGCCTTTGTCTGCGGCGGGGACATTTGGTGTCGAGTTGTCCGTCTTGCCTCCGTGATGATAACCTGTCTCTCCAGAGGTGTTCTAATGCGGCAGATGGTACTAATTATCAAGGGTCACACACGCACACGCGCGCGCAAACACACACGCACACACACACACACACACGCGCACACACACACACGCACACACAGAGTACTTAAGGATATTCATGGAGTGACAATGCCGCTTAATATAGCTTCCAATAGAACCTTGCAGATGCCAGAGTTCACACCTAACACTGATGATGAGTTACACGATGTTTAAATGCCTCAGCTCTGGATATATATTTTCTTCAACTAGTCGCTCTTCTCGAATTGAGTTCTATTTCCGTGCGCTGGGCACTGTTGAGTTAACTCAATTTCTTGCGCTTCCAAAGGGAAATTAAGGGATTTTTTTTTTCCTTTTGAGTTCTCACCTTCTCTTTCAATCCCTTGTTTCGCTCACGAACCCGTACACCTGCACGCGGACGCGTTCACAGTGTGGGCCGTATTCTTCGGCTGTGCTTAAATGTCCCCCACTTAACGGCGTCTGCGGTTCCTGGTTCTGCACATTAACCTTTGCAGTGGTATTTAATTAAAGG
This sequence comes from Scophthalmus maximus, assembly GCF_022379125.1. Lineage (NCBI taxonomy): Eukaryota > Metazoa > Chordata > Actinopteri > Pleuronectiformes > Scophthalmidae > Scophthalmus > Scophthalmus maximus. Next base: position 5,885,335 of record NC_061528.1, on the reverse strand, counting down.
TCCACACCTGTACCACCACCTTCTCAACCCCACATCCTTCACCTCCTCCTCCTCCTCCTCCTCCTCCTCCTGCTCCTCGGCGGAGCGGAGGGCTAACCGAAGGCATGCTGCACATCCCTGGCAATTAGCATGACCTTAAAAACACCACGAGAGCCTTGGCACTCAACCCCCCGCACATTCCCCTTTGCCCTGTGGACCACTAGCGCTGCCTGTCCTCCTTTCTGACCCCGTTGTGCCGCGGCTATGCTCACGCTCAGTGGGGTCCCGCCGATTATTGTGGGGTCCTCTGCTCCATGGGGCCCCGAGGGTCCACATCAGGACACGAGTAGAGGTCACAGGTTCCCCTAGGTTCCTTTCAGGAGCTTCCTCGTGTCCTAACCCCCAAATCATCATTACTCAAATGGGGAAGCACATGAAGCGACTGCTGTCGGCCTCAAATTGTCGCCCCGAAGGCCGGGCCACTTGGAGGCACGCTCAGACATTGATCATTTTATTTTATGCGGCGCCAACGGGGGTCCCTACAGCCGGTTCCCGTGCCCCTGAAATTACTTGTTAGCAAGGAATGCTTGCATTTTACCTTGTGCCGTCAGTGCAGAGCAAAAATAACTGTAATCTCACGTAGAGGAATAATCTGAAGTCAAAGGGCTGAAAAGTTAAGTGGACCTTTGAGCTTGAATAAATTAGTTACACACTGTTTCCAAAGGTCACCGTTTCGTTCTATAGATTTTTTTTCAACAGAATGACATTTTCTAAGCAATGTATAGCCATTTATATTTCATGTTCTTTTGACCTAATGAGGAAATGTTGGTAGTTATCACAGCATGTTGATACGAAACATGTCAGTAACGCATTCCAATTGTTTCTGATACAACGTCTTCGAGCAGCAACGGAAGAAAGCATGAAACCTTCTTCACGGTTACGCGTCGGCACTCGGTTGGTGGAAGGATCATGATCTCGGTTGGATGTTTAAAAAATGCAAAAGTGACTTGAGGCTCGATCCATGATCTTTGCTTCCCCTCGTGCTTTTGCAGCCGTGACCTAACCACGGGCACCCTGCGTTACTTGTGCTGGACCTAAACATAAACACACAGACAAACCAAGACAACAGCCCCACCCAAAAATATAGATGGAGAAAAAAAGAGTATATGTATAATTTCTCTGAGATATGGTTGAAGGTAAAGAATACACGTCCAGGCTCAAACACCAGTCTCCTCACTCCTTGCGACAACCGAGTACAACATCCTTTTTGATTATTGCATTTAGAGAAATATACACAAATAAACACGCCCGAAGCACATCGCGGCCATGGCGGTCGCGCAGACATCGAGGTAGCGTATTACTGGATGCCGCAGGAAGAAGTTGATAAGTGGTCAATTCTACTGGAGTGAATCCATATTGGAGGCTTTTCACAATTGCTTACCGTACAGTGCAGGGGCTGCAATAACAGTGACAGCACTTATTGACCAGATAAATGTCTCGAATAGAGTCACAAGCCCACACATGATTAGCCACTCATATGTGCACCCATGCACATGTGAGCGTACGCACACACACACACACACACACACACACACACACACACATACGTACACCTCTCCAGCCCTCCGCGGACCCCCTGTGAGGTCAGGAGCACCGGTGTCCCTGTGGTGTTCTGCCCTATGGTATCATGCTGGGCAGATATTTCTGTCTGCTCGGATGACTCCTTGACATGGTGTTTATTTGGATTGGCAACTTGTTTTCATTTGAATCGATATGCAGCCCAGAAGAAGAGAACGGGTCGGCGGAGGAGGGGGAGTGGCCTGGAGGAGCGGGGTCCGCTCGGGGCCCTGGCACGGAGAGCGTGCGCCGACCGTGGTCGGCCGGATTAGGGGAAGGATGGAGGAAAGTGTCTCCATTTCAGATCTAAAATTTAAACCAAAAAAAAAGAACCACCATCGCTATCAGTAATGAAAATGCTGTCCCTTTATTGCACAGAATAAAATTTGCTTTCAACCAGTCACAAAAACGCGTGGCGCGAAAAACCAGCACGGAAGGTTTTTGCTCCGTTTTGAAATCCCCCCCCCCCCCCCCCCCCCCCCCCCCCACATTTGAATATAACGAACAGCACAAATAATCTGTTTTCTGAGGAATCGCTTACCTGCCAGCGCTGCCAAGGGAAGGCTAATAAAATGTCATCAGAGTGAAATGAGAGTTAAGTGGAGGGGAAAAAGCTGAATATTCACACTCATTTGGCTGACACCTGGGGGGCCTGCAGTCACTCATGGCTCCATTGATATGCATTGTATTCTGTGCCCCTCGCTCGCTCAGACTGACAATCAACAGCTTTAACACCTTTGCTTTAATTTAATTAAAGCTGTGATTGTCAGGGTGAAAACTTGGTTTGCACACGCGCCCACGTGGGTGCGTGTGCGCGTGCGCGTGCCCTGCTCACACTCGTGCACCAGACGCACGAGGGTCATTGTGCCAGGGAGGACGACCAATTATTTTCTGTGCGGATAATTAGACGACTTAAATGATTGTACCAGTGGAGCAAATGTGGCGGAGAGAATGGGGGCCGCGCGGCCGACGCGTTCGCCGTTGAATCGCGGGCCGTTTTCCTGCTTTGGCGTTAACAAGCGTCCCGGGTGATCCGGTCACAAGCAGACAGCTCCGAGGACGAGTGCGAATGCACGATGCAGCGACGTATAATCGCCCAGAATGCATTTGAAAAGGTGGCTTGGGGACCAAAAGCATGCACATTTTTTGAAGCAATGTGTAAGCAAATATGTCTTGGGTCACGTCAGACAGGCCCATGCTCCTTCGGGAGCTGCTTCCAGACACGCGCTGAAGTCTTGAGTGTTTTCCGGAGGGGCTGGATGCCAGAGTGAGAATGTCTGCGAACGGCGCCAAATTTCCGCACAATGTCTGAGTGAGCTCACGCGTGGGAGAACACGTTCCTGGACATTCAGGCGCTGGGCGACGCCTGGGCTAGAGGGGGTGAACGCAATCTGACCTCGACAATCTCCTGCCGCGGTCGTCATACGTGAAAGGCAAACTCCGGAAAGTGTTCGAATCCAATTTTTTTCCGCACACGGAGTTCATTCAGTTGGTTTTCTCAAAATTGCATTAGCTGGTTTTTGTCCTTTATGTCTGAAAATGATGAGAAAAAGGCACAGAGCTGTCCTATGAGTCCATCAAACATCCTTCGGGCGATGTGGTTGGCCTGGAACAAGCCAAAGAAAAGACTCTGCCTGATTTGTTCCTCTTCCTTTAATTTCCGGCAGACGTTGTTTAGTAATGAGCTGTGAACTGGCGTAGTTGGACATGAACAGGGCTGCAGACAGTATCTACATCAACACTCTGAACGGAGCCCTTTCCTCAGGCCTTTCCCCAGATCAGAACAGACCAGGCGCTGCCTGGAGGCTCGTCGGTGAGATCAGCATTCGAAATTCAAACTGATCAGATGCAAAATGTAACCCGCGTATGTTTGTATCCAGAGTCTGTATGTTCCCCATCCGGTGGCTCAGAAAACGCCCGTTGAGCAAGTCATGAGTAAAAAAAAACCAGAAGAAAAACAACAGCAACAACATGCGGTTTCTCTGTTTCATTCCGCCCATGAGAGAGAGAGAGAGAGAGAGAGAGAGCTCACATACTGGAGCCTATAAATACATGCAAAACTAATAGGAGCTAAGTGTCAAACATTTCTTAAATCCGTGGTCGTCTTGTAATCTTTGCTCAAAAAGACGGACTCGGTGCACATTAAACGAGCAGAGACAGAAAGAGGCAGCGATGTGATGAAGGTGTCGTCGGGTCTTTTTCCCCCGAGCGAGTGGGATCACTAGGCCGGCTTTTTCGTCGCCGTCTTTGATTGCCGACTGGTCTCCTAGACCCTTAATGACCACATGTGTTTTTTAAACACTGATCCCTTGTCAGTTTTGCTGCATTTGCTTGCAAGTCCGCGACTCAGTCCGAGCAAACGGATGCATTTCACGGCTCCAGCTTTGCATTTCGAAAGTGCAATTTCTCCATTTTAACAATGACAGAGAGGGTGGGAAGTGAAGTGAAGAGAAGACGCACGTCTCCTCTCCCTGCCTGTGACACACAGCCCCCTGTCCAAATCCAAATCATTTTGTATCTCTGCTTACAGCATACGCATGCACCACCACGCTTTAAGTTTGTTTGCATTCATACATTAACTCCCCACCTGAGGTTGAGAAGAACTCTTTCATATTCTGCCCCCATAGTCGTCGCGCCCACTCGCCCTCCCCTGCCCGCGACCTCGTCTCCCTACAAATTCACCTCGTGCGCAATTAATTTGCGGCAGAAAATATGTTTGCGTTTCCTCCGAATTCCATTTGTGATTCCATCGGGGGGGGTTTTTAATATGTGAGGAGTCAAACGCGAGTTGAAGCCACGAGGCGAGAAAGCCTCATTTAACTCTGTTGTCCTTGAGCCAAATGAAATTGACGAAGCCTGATCGAAGCCTCATCAGTATGAAAGGTACGAACACGAAACGGAGGGGTCATCGTTGTTTCAACTTTTTACATAATGCTGGGCAATATAGCAGGAATCTTCTCGGTGTGAAAGGGACCGTTGTCTATGAGGCCACATCCACACCACGACGGTCTGGTTTTTAAAAGGCATCGGTGCGTTCACACCTGTAGTCCACTCCTCTCGCGCGAGGACAGTTTGGAAAGAGCGTCCGAATATGAACCAAGCAGAATTCATGTTCCTGCCATATTGTATTTGTCTGAGCAAATTAGTGGAAAAGACTCGTCCCCTCCGGGAGACACGGTTGTTACCAAAGCAGAGCTGCCATTAAGGGGGAAGGAAGATTCGTCAATGTGGCCGGGTGATTAGCTTTTGACTTCTGAAAGCTCGGGAACCCCGCAGCCGATAACCCTTTGACTTCTCACTCACGCGGCCCTTGTCTCCATGGCAAACGTGAGAGAGCAGATATGTATCCTGAAAGCGTTACACGGAGACTTCTGTGTCATTTCTGATCTGTTATGTTAAAACATTTACCGGAGAAGTGTTCCAATTATTTCTTTAGTCTTTTTTTTGAAAAACTGTAAAACCTTCTGCAGGATGTGCACGCACGCACACACACACACACACACACACACACACACACACACAGATCGGGTGTATATAAACACACATTCCCCGGGGGAAGCTTTCCCCTACGCTTCCCAATTCTCACCTACTCCTGCCTTCTTTCATGTGTGTCTCATTTGTCACAACATCCGCATGTTACACTTTGCTCCAATTTGACGTGTGAGATGTGCAGTCAAAGTTGCGGCGCCCCGAACGAGCCCCGCGAAAAAAAGGAGCCCAAACAATGGTAAACATCTCCCCCACTGTACACGTCACCTCCCACTCAGCCTTCACGGCCGTTCCCCTTAAGAGCAAAACAAAAATCAAATGGGAGCCGGCTTTTGTGTTTGGCGTTTGGCTCTCGTCCCACAAGTTTCCTACTGGCAGCTTAATGATTACCTTTGTGGAAATGGCAGGTTAATCTAAACCCAACTTCTTTTCTTTCCCCATCTCCTCCTCTTCTTTTCTCCTCCCTTCCTGCCCACACCAGGTGAGCCGCGCCATTTGCCTATACACCCAGAAGGCTGTGTTGTGGGCTCGCAGGAGCGGAGAGGTGCTGCATGGAGTGAGGAACAATCCCCCCACCACCACCAACCCGCAGGAGCCTTATCTCTGGGATTGTAATGTAATGAGCGGTCCCCTTGAAACAAAAGGCCTGACAGCTCGAGCAGCTCCGCGGCTCCCCGGGACCACGGCATTGTTATTAGAATCCCCGGGAGTGTTTGTGCACAGGCACACGCTACCCTCCTGCATCCTTGTGTCAACAAGATCCCACTGAAATACTTCTTCCAGCGGAAAAATATAGCGCCAACCGTGCGCCAGAAATGCCCAATCCAAATGTGTCCTTTAAAAAGTCCCGTTAAAAGGCCGTTTTGCACAGACAAACGTCCTGATGTGTGCAGAAGAGAAGTGAATTCATCACAGCCTGGGGAGCTGTTGCCCTATTTTAATGTGCTAATGCTGATGGATGACGCGAGTCATATGGCTTAGACTTTAGCAGCGGACATCCCAGCGCTGACCTCTCCATCTCCCCACTCACATTGTCCTTGTCCCTGGCGACAATGGGCCACCAGCGGCTCTGACATTCATCACCTGTTTGCTCCACTCATTCGTATGAATATGCCACTCAGCTCTGTTCCGTGCCCTGCAGGATGATTTCAGGGCATGGGTGAGGGGTCGGCGTGTGTGTGTGTGTGTGTGTGTGAGTGTGTGTGTGTGTGTGTGTGTGTGTGTGAGTGAGTGGGGGGGGGGGGTCTGGATTAAGACAAGGAAGGCATGTCAGGAAAAACATCCTCTGAGCGAGATAACAGCCCACATCCACATGGTGGGTCAATTAAAAACCGAAAGCTTTTTGTGACCGGCTGCCAAAACGGAGCTTTTTCCCAAAAAACTCCTCCAAAGTGAGATCACTCGAACGCACAGATTTACAGAGTCAGTGGATGGAAGAACAACGTTTCAATAAAAACTACTGAGCGTTCGTTGTAACACTGAGTCTTCCAAACCGTCAGAGAATAAACTTCCATTTAATCTCAACATTTAAATCTATTTCAGAATAATCTCACTGAAGTATGTCATTTGCAGACGGCACAAACAGATGGGTTGCAACGAGGACGCGCACATTTTAGAATTAGGGGAAAAAATATATTTTTAGGAAGAAGCTTTAACAGGAAGCCAGGGGCAACAAAATTGAGATGCTCTGGATAAAACTCCGTCCAACCAAAGAAAAAACTTGGACCACTGTATGTTATTTTTTATATATATATATATATATATTATAGTTTCCCCTGGTTTTTAGGGACCGGTGTCTGACATTTGAGCCAAATAACTTTCCGCCAAAGAAGTTGAAGGTTAAATGGGTCAAGGGGACACGACAATTGCTTTCATTTCCACTTACTCCTGGTAGTTTAAACACCGTGAACAAAATGACATACCGTATAGAAAAAAGGTATGTAACACGGTTCGAGCAGGACCATTGGCGGGCGATCATGGACATGCGTAGACGTTTTTTGTAGTTTTTTGCCAATCCACGGAAATGGTCAATAACTGGCGTGCGATTGCTGATGGAAAGTGCGTGCAAAATGATCTCCAAGCGCGCGTTTGGCTTGAACCCAGCTCAACGCAAAGCACATTGTGATTAACCAATTGGTGAGTAAAGGGAATTGGTTGTTCAAAGCCGCGTGTCGTGTCGCCGCCTCTCCAGCGCGTTGGGTAAATAATATAATATCTACGAGCTAAGGAGTCACTCGCCGATATGATCGCGCGCGCGTGTGTGTGTGTGTGTGTGTGTGTGAGGCCCATGTGTGTGTTTGAGGGCTGCTTTGTTTTGCTAGCTGACAGCTCCCCTCCCCACGTTGGGCCCAGCAGATGTAGAGGTGTCACCATGTTGATTAATTGTTTACGGTCACCTGTCTGCGTGGCTGCCTGTCTGCCATGTCGCCGCGTGCTAGGGGGATTCAGGGTTGTGGGGTCGAAGTGAAAAAAGGGAGGAGGAGTGACGGGGAACGGGGGGGGGGGGGGGGGGGGGGGGGGGGGGGGGGGGGGGGGGGGGGGGGGGGGGGGGGGGGGACCTTGTGCTCGTGTAAACGCCGCCGCGCCACATCAACCCGTCGTCTTCGGCTGCGAGTGTCTAAACAGCGGCGGCGTCATGTTGAACACGCATCGCAGCCAACCGCGGCCCGGCGAGGGGCCGCCGGGTTCTTGCGCCGCTTCACCCGCCCCCCCCCCCCCCCCCCCCCCCCCCACCTACGGGGAAAAGAGGAGAGGAGTAAGATTACACCGAGAGAGGGGAACGGAGTGGGTGAGGTGCAGAAGTTTGCGGGAGTTTCTCTTCTCAAACAGACGGTTATTTAGCACAAGTTCGCCCGCTGGGTAATTTGAAACCCCCGATGACTGCGTGCGTTGTTTATCCCCAAAAAAGAACCGGGGCCTCTCAAGTGTTGCGAGGGAAAACAATTTCGTAATTATGATTTTAGAAGACCCACAAAATCGCCAGCAGTCACTGCGGCAATCCAACAACTTGTGGCGGCGGCACGCGGCCTGTGATATACTCACCATTGGTTAGTGGTTTGTTCAAAAGAGGCTGAGGGAGATTTTTGATCTTTTTTTCGATTTTCCCCTTTTGCTTTCTCCGTCTCTATTCTGTGCTCTCTCTCTTTTTTTGGAGTTGGAGGATATTAGAGACGTGACACGAGGAGGCTCGACGGCACTGTTCGGTGCCGTGGTTTTTCCTGTGCCCTCATGTAGCGAGCAAGACGCGCTGGACCTCTGCATCATTGAGAACACATATCGTATGCGGTTTGAATGCCTTTTGATTTAGCCCATATTATCCATTACTTACTTATTCATAGGCCACTAGGTTTTTCTTCCCTTCCATCCATTCAAATCAATATTGCAGAACCCAGTTGTGAGTGTGGGTTGGGGTTTTCTTCAAAGTGGCAATTCTTCCAACCATCTGCGCCTCTCTCTCTCTCTCTCTCTCTCTCTCTCTCTCTCTCTGCACGTTTTTTAAACCCGCCCTTAGTAACAAGCCACGGAGCACCAATCTGTGCCGTGATTCGGCCAAGCCCTGCCTGCCGACTGGGAAGGAACATCATCAAAACTATTCTGTGTTGCCATGGAAATAGAGACCTCAATAAGTTCATCTTTTTCATGTGTGTGTGTTTTTTTTTTCCGGGGGGCTCGCTTTGGCATTTGGTTGGTTGGGTGGATTGGTTGGAAGAGTGGCAGAGCTGCAAGCTGTTTCCCCCCACAGGGTTTTTTTTTTTCTCATCCCGGCTTCTGCATGTAGCGCGTGTTTATTTATTTAGTCATCAAAAGAATAATCTTTTTTCACTCCAGTCGCACACCACCAGTATGTGTTTCAGGCTGTGTACAGTGTATATATATATATATATATGTGTGTATATATGTATATGTATATTTATATATGTAAAGGCATGCACATTACATGTTATTGTTGCACTGAAATATTTAGAAACAGGTGGATCGAGAAAGAGGGTGCTGCTGTGAGGCTCCCGCGTGCCAATTTGAATAAGAAAGGTGGAAAATGCTCAGCTGGATGAACGGAAGGAAAATGGGTCAGCAGAATACATTTGCTACAAAACAATTTGCGCGATAGATGTTTTCGACACATACGTTACGTTGCTCAGTTGTGCTTGTGCCGTGTGCGTTTGACCCCCGAGTGCACCGTGGTACCGGCACTTGTAATTCAGCAGCGGCGTCTTGTCAGTGTTGCGGAGTAAGTAGTAGTAGTAATGGAAATGGGTGCTTTGAAGTAACTGGAGCTCCCCCATACGCTGGGAGAATACCGATGTATGTGAGGCGTGTCAGTATATACGATATACGTTTGTGCGGGAGAGAGGGATGAGAGGAAGGAGACAGAGAAGAGGAGGGATGTGTTTTGGGGCATGTCGCAGCGACGTAGGATACGGCTTGATCAGATGGCTTCCAAGAAATTCCCTTTGATGGTAATATTATTCATGTGAACCCTGTGAGGTAGTAAACGCCGGCTCTCGGAGGGGGGAACGTGAGCAGTGTCTCCCGTTCAAGCCCTAATTCACCGAAGGAAAAGGAAAAGAGGGAAAAATCACCGCGACAACCAAACTGATCTTTGCAACAGCAACAACAACAAAAAAAACCCAACTAACATATTTTGGGGGAGGAGGGCCTGGTTCAGGGTGGGCTGGAACAACTCTATTCCGTGTAATTGGACAATTAAAGTGATATCTTGGCATCTCTCGCCCGCCCGCTCTGAGGCAGAGAGAACGGGAGCTTGTTATGTATTCTGACCCTCATCTTGATATGACGGTGGAAAATAATGCTCCGTAACTCTGCGCGTTCATCCGTGTGCGTGTTCATCGGTGTGTGTGTGTGTGTGTGTGTGTGGTGTAAAGCGAGCCCATTGTTGTGGCCCCTGTGCTACGTACAAATGTTGGTGTGCTTCACGTTGGAGATGAAACAGCGGTGGCGGCGCTCTGTGAGTTGCTGTGTTAAAGAAATGGAGAGCGGTGAGCAGTGGCCAATTAGATTCTGTAAAAAGGGCATGAAATACTATGAGTCGTTTTCTCTTTCCCAAATTCCTGATTGCAATATTTATTGGTGTTTCTCTTTCATTTTTGCGAGGACACAGTAACTTATTTGTGTTCCGACTTGTGAAGGTGACAGGGCTCCAGTTCAGATATCGCTTTAAGATCATTTTTGATAGCAAGATACAATGTGTGGAAATATGGCACATTTCTTATCTGCCGGCTTCTCTTGTTCAAAGGGAAGAGGACGCATCAAAAAATTAAAATCCTCTCACTTTCAATCCTCTGATGCACAATCCACCCAAGAAGACGTGAGGCTGGAAGGCTGCTTGTGTGAGTGTGTGTGAGTGTGTGTGTGTGTGTGTTCTTGCTTATCTGCTTGTAATCCGGACTCCACTTCCATTTCCAAAGCTGACCCTAACTAGATGTGGCTGATAAGGCGGGCTGCTCGATGCATCTGTATGCCAGGCCCATTGTACTGCGGAGGAGAAGGGGATGAGAGGGGGGAGAGAAGAGAGAGAGGGGTAGGTGAGAGGAGGGAGAGGGGCGAGTTTGCTTGAATCTCTGAGGGCTGGCTAACCCCCTGCTCCTTTCCTGAAATGGAGATGTTATTACATTAGCAGCTAAAAGGGTTTATTCACAGTTAGTGCAGTTTAGGCATGCAAATGGAGGATTTCAGTGTGCTGTGTTGCCTGGAGGTATAGGACAGAAAGCACGGGAGATTTGCAAGGATTAGTTCCACAGGTTCCTTTTATTATGGAAAGAACCCCCTTCCCCGAATGAAAGGGGGAGGAAAGGTGAGTCGAGGAGAAAGCACAAGAGGAGAGGCAGTGAGGGAATTTAGGAGGGGGTGTTTTTTTTTTCCTCCTCCTTTCTTCCTCCTTCCCCACATTAGCCCAGTTGTGAGGTAGCTGAAGGATTTTTTGACATCTTCACTCTCACATGTTCTGAGGTTATGCACACAGAGCCGTCTTTTTCTTCTCCCCCCCTGCCTCCGGCTGCCGTAACAGTTGGTAAACAGTATGCAAACCCTCGCCTGCCCTCCTCGCAGGGTGTGTGCGCGAGCGCGCGCGCGTGTGTGTGTGTGTTTCTGTGCGAGCATGTGTACTGCGATATGTCTCACTGGGCCCGATCCTGATATGCCCACTCTTGAATATAAGCGATGGTTATGATGATGAGGGCCCTTTTGGCAGATTTTACAGTGCACACTGCTCAGTGCACATGAAATGGAGGGTGGCGACCCATTCAGATCGCTCATGTTGTGGGCGCGTGGCTGCGAGACTGTGGCGCTGCAATCTGATATGCTTGAGTTGTAAAGTTAAAGCCTTCATTATCTCGGCACGAGGCATAAGGTGTCACCTTCACTGGACCTGACACATGCACACTCCCCTAACCATGGGAGACTACACACACACACACACACACGCACACACGCACACGCACACACAGGCACAGAAGCGTACACGACTCAAACGGTGGGAGACAATGTTGAGAGATGGGGGCTTCGAGGAGAAGATAGACAGAAGGACAGAATTAATCGTTGATGGGAAAAGCCAAGGTCAGTCCGGCTTGGCTTTGCCGTGGCGGACAAGGTGATGGGTCCTGTCGGAGGTAACGAGACACACGCGCAAACACACATGCGCAGGGGCCAAATGGCAAATGACTCAGGTCTGTTGTTCAGCAGGGAGGTGAGAGCGGTGGTTCAAAAAAAAAAAAAGAAACCTAAGAGGAGATTGATGGGACTGTGGGTGTTTCAGTCAGACTCCATGTGATGTCATCTGACGTCGATTCTTCATTCAAACTATTTGCTCTTACTTTTTTTTTATTCCACCATCGACTTGTGAGTGGATAGTAGAAGTGGAATTAAGTTGAATGGAGGTCTTTTATTTTGAAAAATAGTTCCCAATTTAAACACATTTTTCAAAAACAGAATACTGAAAACACTTTAGAAAATAAAAGTGTTTGACAGTGGCTATGCAAATTAGGTTTTTTTGGCAAATGTCTATGCTCGCGTGTGTGTGTGTGTGTGTGTGTGTGTGTGTAAGCTGAGCAACAGCCCTTGAGGTGAAGTGGCCTGTTGAACTCTATATTCAGCTCGACACATTGCATAAGAAAAGAAAGTGTGAGCTGCTGAATAAAAGCTCTCTCTGTACCAACAGCAGTCGTCCGTCTTTTCTGGCGGAGCGGCCCTTTAATTGTCCACATTTGGATGCTTTAACACTTGTGCTGTTTGCAGCCATTAACCACGAGTGTCCTCACACAACTGTGAAGGAGGGGACAAAGAGCACAAGCACACAAACAGGTGATGCTTGTGTGTGAGACACACACACACGCACTTACGCAAACGGGAATTAGCGTACTCAAACACAAGATACAGTATCTTTCACAGGCCTGTCTGTTAACAACCAGAGGATACACACAATGGGCAAAGTTGTCACGCTGCTACATTGTGTTCAATCTGTAAATATTTCCTGTTTTTTTAATTGTGTCACGATGCAAATCTCGTCTTGAGTGTCGTAATGTGACAGAACAGAGCAGAATTTATTGAGAAATTGGGTTTGTTTTTAAATTTGAATGTTGAGTTTTTATTTTTTATTCGACCAGGTTTAAAAAATAAGTTTTTTTACTTTTCTGCCTTGGCTTGATTGCATGGACTTTCGTCGTGGCGCTTGCAGCATTGAACTCTTCAGTTCAGTTTTTGTTGGAAACACTGTCCGAATAAAAAAATCTCAATGCAAACGTTTAGTAAGCGGAAATCACAGTCTGTAGTGTCCACCATTAAACATAAGCACGTAAAACACAAAATCTCCTAAAGTCTTAATGAGAATTTTCGAAAAATTGTCATTTTGGAGGACTATTTCTACACATCATTTAGTGTGTGCCAAATATTGTGAATTTTTACATTCATCTCTTGCTCCTTTTATCAGACCCTTCATTATCCCACTCTGCTTATGTTCACAATGACTCCAACGAGCCGGCACAACGCTGCCACGGCGTCAGATTATAGCTGGCACAGAGCAATGTCGGTGGGATGTGTAGACATCGACTCGACTACCTCGGCTGCTGGATTAAAAGTGGAGCAGCAATCCCCCCCCCCCCCCCCCCCCCCCCCCCCCCCCCCCCCCCCCCCCCCCCGCCGCATAATTCTATGTTCGTACCTTTTATACAGCAAGGTAGTGGAATAACAGCGGAACATTCCTGCCTGCAACAGCGGCTGACATTTTTTGTGCACTCTCGAATTATTTTTAATTCAATAAATTCATTAAATTGTCCTCGTTTGGAAACATACATGTTTTCATACTCAAGAACGCCACTGTTACAAACACATGCAGACTATTCATGTGACACGAACACACACATTTGGCAAACTACTATTATACTCACACAGGAAAGAGACGCGCAGTTGCACTTTGTGACATATTCCCCTCTGCCGCAACGAACAAAGCGCCTGTAGTTTCTTCTGTAAACACAGAAGTGCTCGCTCGGTGACATTCACAGGATTTCAGAGTGAGACATGTTAGAAAATGTTCATTGTGGACGACTGGGGCACAAAAACTGTTGCCCTGCAGACTAGAGTAACAGCATTGTTGGTTTCGGCCTCTTCCAGGAGATTTGTTGTGAACATAAAAAAAAGGATAGAATCCTGCCAACCCTTTTCTTTTAAGGCAGTTCCTGTCTGTCGAGTTTAACAAGCCCATATGTTACCTCTTCCCCAAATTGCGATTCAAGGGAAAACAGCCTCTGAGTTGTTTTTTTTCAACGCTTCTTTGTGCTTAATTTCAGGTGCTATAAGAAAAAAAGAAAAAAGTGACAAAGAGACAGGAAAGTACAGTCAGGGAAACAATATCAACGGGTCAATGTGTGTGTGTACGTGTGTGTGTGTGTGTGTGTGTGTGTGTGTGTGTGTGTGTGTGTTGCTATTTTAACATCTCGTCCCCTTCAACATATGTGTCCACTTGTACAAGCATACAAACCACCTTTCACAATCAATTTGATTTAATTTTTTTTTTGAACACACACTCCCTCAGTCCAGTGCCTTGGGCCTGGATCCAGTCAGAACAACAGTGGAGCTGCTCCCCCTGCTGCTACTAGATGGAAACTGCCTCTGGGCCTCACAGCCGCTCTCTCGGCTCTCTGCGCCTGCACATGCAAAGGGGGGGGGGGGGGGGTGTGCATGTGTGTGCACGCGCGTTACCAAGGTCCCCCGTCCCATCACATTACACAGTAGGTCTATTCGGCTGCATCCTGCCACAAATATGTATGTGACCTCACCTTCCATTCTCTCACCCATGTGCCGCTCGCTAACAACAGCCCCAGCATCTGTTAGTGATTGTTTGTGGTGGCCGACTGTTAGTCAGTCTCCGTTCCTCCTTGTCTGCCCATCCCGCTATAAAAGTCTAATGATCGTGTGTGTGTGTGTGTGTGTGTGTGTGTGTGTTTTGTCTACATGAGTATTGTTTAAATTTGTCTACACACACACACACACACACGCACACAACTCAGGATGCTTTCCACAATTAACGTAAGGGGCATTTTTTTTGCTAAACTGGATGAGAAAATAAAAACTCACCATTAAGTAAAACGAGACATTTTCGCCACGTAAGAATTTACCTCGGTAACACGTGGAGCACAGAAATAACCCTGCACTGAAAAGGGATGGTTTTATTTGAGTAAAAGTCATTAAAATGCAACTCCACTTAAATTTGAGTTTTAAGTGTGAGTTTTAAGCAGCGACAGTCATTTACAGTGTATTCCATCAGCCATATGGTCACCTGTCATGTTCACATGACCAAGTGATCAAAAGCGTGGCTTCGGTTTAATTGTTCCCCACTGTTAGGCCTCAGCCAGAAAAGGACTTACTCCATCTCCACTTCAGCAGGTGGCATGTACGTGTGTGTGTGTGTGTGTGTGTGTCTGTGTGTGTGTGTTTGAAAGCATGCTTGTCAGTGCATAATTGTACAGTGCAGCCAGTAAAATATTAGGACAGTGTTGTTTGACTCCGGCACGTTGCATCCAAGAGGAGACAATGAGCTCTGAGAGTTTTCCTCTTAGTTTTATTTTAGGCTGCTTACATCCACTTCAAATTCACAGAGCAGGAAACGTAGCCCCTTTTTTCTCTTTAGATGCGTTTCCCCGAGGGCAGTCTGTTCACCCAATATTGATGTAAACAGCGTTAAAGATGAAAGTCTCATATTCATATCTTTTATTTTGAATTGTTTGCCGAGGAATGTTATCACCATCCTGTCTGTTAGGGGGGAAAAAAGGTTAGGAAAAAAAATGTCCGTCCGTCTGCGGCATCATTACACATCCCAAGACTGTCTACAAACACTGGGGAAGAAAAGAAAACCCCTTTAAATTATTATAATCAGGCTGGTTTTTGCATGATTTTGTTCGGGGGATTAATCCCCACTGTGTGTGTTGTAATTCTGAGCCCAGTCTGCTGTAGTTACTCTGCCTGGTGCACAGTGGAGGAATATAGAGGCCAGCGCCTAAAGTCAGTGTGCTCCGCGACAGGGCTGGGTGAGTGTGGGTCAGGGGGAGGGTGCGCAGGGCATAGCATTGTGTGTGTGTGTGTGTGTGTGTGTGTGTGTGTGTGTGTGCTGGAGGTGGGGGTGACATCGAGGCTGACTGGAAACGGGTGATGAGGAGGGGGCATTGGGGTAAAAAAAAAAGGCTTTAGTTGGAAAGGGGCTTTGACCGGGCCGAGGGAGATTCACATTGATTGGGTTTTAATTTGGTGGAGGGCCCCCTTCAACAAACCCTCCACCTACCCCCCCCCCCCCCCCCCCCCCCCCCCCCCCCCCCCACTACCCCCCCCCCCCCCCCCCCCCCCCCCCCGAGCACTGCCCTCCCCCTTCCTGTCCCAGTATAGAGAGTGAGGAGTTGGGGAGAGTCGGGGTGGTCTGCGTGGTTGGTCAGAGCCAGCTGATAGGAGTAAACTAAACTCAGCAGGCCTGTTGTTTGTGTTTACTGTGTGTGTGTGTGTGTGTGTGTGTCTGTGTGTGTGTGTGTGTGTTTCATTCAGCTGAACAGAACAACCCCTATGTTGCCTCACATGTCGCGGCACCTTTAAAGGCTCTCTATAAAAACACAATCAATCACAGCCTACTTTCACAGGTGGTCTGATCAAATCACTGTCTCCGTGCCCCCCACTTTTTTACTTTCCCCTCCTCAAAATATATTTCCCTTTATTTTGGTTATTCTGCATTATTCTTATTCTTATTATATCACATTCACCCGCCCTCCCATCAGCGCAATTGCCGACTGCGAAAGATCCAGTGTTGAAACAGCACTTAACAATTTGAGTGCATTTGAAGATGAGGTCTCCTCTCCATGTGTTTGCTTTAGCAATCTAATCTCAACCCTAATCTCTTACAAGTTTTCTTTATCTTTCCAGTATTTTCCAGGCTCAAAGAGGACAGAGGTAGAGGCCTTGTCTTAATTAGGTTAGTTATCTCTGCGCCAAAAGGATAAAGTTCTCGCGCCAGGACTGTTTCAAATTAACCTAATTGGATTTTTAGCAGAAACCCGGCAAATAGTCGGGGTTAGATAAAGAGAGGCACATAAAGGAGAGGGGGGAGTTCGCGCGAACTGTGTTGGGTGAACCGAGAATAAGAAGCCCCTTTGGAGGGTCACGTTCAAGGTTCCCCCTTTCTACTCTCGCTCTCAACAAACAGCAAAAGAAATGCTGCGGGCTTGCTTCGAGGACAGCTGGTCTGGCCAGGGGCACGGGGAGCCCGGGCTGGGGCCCCCGCGCAGGCTGAACCAACAACAGGAGACGGAGAAGGAGAGAGAGAAGGAGAGAGAGAGAGAGAGAAGGAGAGAGAGAGAAGGAGAGAGAGAAGGAGAGAGAGAAGGAGAGAGAGAGAGAGAGAAGGCCGAGGCCACACAGTTTACAACCCCCAGACATATTTTTATGTAATAAAAAAGTCAGCCCGTACTGACATACAAAGAAAACATAAAGGGAATGTCTTCTTCTGCCTCGTCATTTGGTCAGAAAACAACTAAACTGCGCAGTGCAGCCATGATGTTGAACTGAGCGGTGGTTCCACGCTCTCAGCAGGTCAAACCTTCTTGTCTGTGGCGCCGAGTGCCTCACAATTTCCTTATTGTGTGTCTGCTAAAGACACACACACTGTTTAGTTGTTTCACTGAGATGCTCTGTTACTTTGGACAGGGCCCTGATGTGTCCAACAACAGCAAAGGGCCACTCGTCTTAACCTCGGTTTAAATCAGCGACTTCCGGAAAGTTGTCGCATATATGGGTGAGTTTGAGAATGCTATTTGTATATACGAAAATGATGTGCATCTGCGTCTCTGAGTACATCAGCTTGATATAAAATAGCACATCCGCAAAGAAACGACAAAAAAATGGGAAAAGAGCTGCTACATTCTTCTTTGTCGTCTCAGAGTCGACACAATATTAATTCCAAATACATTCTGCGAAACGGAAAATATTTAGCGTACGGTAAATTCTGCGTTCAACAAATTGCAAGTGCAAATTGCGGAACAAACAAAAGCCGCATGTGAATGAACCTGCCGGAATTCCGCGTTGCCGCTGATACCGAAAGTCACAGTGATTATTAATAAGCTCTTTTCCCCCGCTTTGAGATTCCAATGTTATCAAATTTGCACGTCCTGAAGGAAGGCGGGGGGCTGCATGAAGAGTCCCAAGTTCCCCACCACGCTGAAGTGTGAAGATATTCCAGGGGGCAGTTTGATTATTACCGGGGCGAGGGGATAAAACTATTCCCCCTGCTCAAGTCTCTCAGGGTGAATTAATTAGGAAGAGGAGCGGTGAGACACGCGCAGCGATCTACAAACCCCGTTATCGTTAATCACAGGTGAAATGTATATCATTTGCACCGCACCTTCGGCGAGATGAGTTGCAATTTGAAAGGAGGGAAAGTGAAATGAATCATAATGATTTTTGCTCAGGAATCGAGGCGGCTGGAGAGACACTGGTGACACTGACGCGGTCTGAACGAGACGTACAGGCAGTATTTCTGTAGGGAAAAAAAACCTAGCGCATGGAACGAATGCAAAAGTGAAAGTTGGTCTTCATGACCACGAGTCCACTGTGCGCCGGCGTGATGTATAGATGAGTTAATCAGGCATATTGATCGCCGCAGCTATGATGCAGAGTGTGGATTTTTAATTAGCGCATGCTTGAGCGTGTCTAGAAAAAAAACCCCCTCCAGAGCGCCGTCTGAGTGGAACCGAGTGGAACTGAGCACATCAGCTGAGAACACAGCTCGATGTCCCCCGGACGCGGCCTCGCACCGGCAACCCGTTCCAAGCCATGGATTATCTCCCCGCATCGCGCTATCTGCCTCGAAAGTAGGCCGCCATTTTAGGGGCCTGCCCCGTCCCTCCTGCGCGCCCCCTTCATTTTGAACCGGGGTCCACCAGTGTGACACCGGCGTGTGTTAAAGCAAAAACCTTCCCCGACGGTCCCTCTGACGGGGGAGCTCCTTCTCCGGACCCCCACAGACACTCATTCTCGGTGCCCCCTCCGTGTATCACATCTCTTCATAAATATTTCACAGTTCTGCGATCAAAGCCCGCCTCCGTGGGCCCCCGTTTGGCCAGTTGCTTTGGCTGATACACGGCGTATTCTAAGCTTTTGTGTGTCCTCCACACTGTCTGCACAGGAATTGCAATTACACATTTTGGACTGTCTCATAACCGGTTATCAGAAGCTGCAGTTATGTGTGGAGCTCAACAGCATCGTACTCATCTGTTTTTTTCTGCCGCATGTGAAAAGATGTCACAAGAAGATACCTCACAATTGTGTATTTGGATAGCACAGCCATCACATTAGTGTGTGTGTGTGTGTGCGCGTGTGTTGCCGGTGCGTATGCCGTCCACCTGTCTCAATATAGTCCATGTGTCCAGCTGCAGATAGAAGGAGACTGCCGTCAAACCGCTGCTTATTTGTTCCTGTGAGAGGCCCACCCTCGGTCGGGATGGGATTTGGCCCCCGGAGTTGACTAGAATGATCTGTCATACAAATTCAACCAGCTTTACGGGGGGAAAAAAATGGGCGTCGTAGTAGATGATGGCGACGATGGTCTGAAGACATGGGTGGCAGCGATAGTGGGGATCGTGGCGACGATAGTGACGATGAAGATGTTGAGGATGTTGCACCGCGAAAGTTTCAACGTGATGATTCTTCTCCCTGTCCCTTCTTCTGTATGGTCCTCACCCCTCTTTCTCCCTCTCCGTGTGTGTGTGTGTGTGTGTGAGTGAGTGAGTCGTCCAGGAATGCCCTCTCTCCCCGCTCCCATTGATCCCTCAGCCCGCAGAGCAGTGAAACAGCCGGACCACCTCGCCAGGGCTTTGCCTTTTTTATGTTCCCTAAGTGCTTGGCTCTGTTCACTAAACTCCCCAGTGCTGTTTGTTTAGACTCACTCATCAATCCAGTCCGACTTTGTAGTGAAAGTAAATCCCCCTCCCTTTTTTCACAATATCAATTGCTCGATCCTCTCTTTTGATTTTTGCATATTCGAGTGAGTGCGTTGAAGTCCAGATTCTCGCCAAGGTTTGGCCCTGCCATGTTGGCTCTGCACCTCTTCTGGCTCCGTCTTCCCGCAGCTTCTTCCACCAGCGGATCCGTGTGGTCAGAAGACAGCCATTCCTCCTGATCCTCCCTTATCGGCGCATTTATGTTCATTATGCAGATGAGGGTGGGCCAGTTGAGCAACACACACTGGGCAGGGGAGGCTCGGTGCTGCCGTGCACCATTGCAGCCCCTCCACTCACGCCGCCTTTCCCCGACACTTCCTCACTGCAGTCTGTCACATTTCCCTTCTGCAGAGGACGCATGCATGATGAGATCACACACCGGGCCCTGGGGCCACTGTTTATTATGCATGAGTGGGTCTATCCTCTGGGTGCCATCGGTGTCCAGATTGGGCCAAAAAACCACAGCACCGGGGAGTGGCCCCGGCGTTTTTTCGGTGGCTGACCGGCGGGGGTGGCACAGGTAGGTGGGGCTGGGAGCTCGGCTGCGTGGCAGAGGCCTGGTTCCGCCCGGTTCAGGGGCTCCGTGGGCTCCCAGGCTGGTGCCGCGCTAGGTCCCCTCTCAATCTGGCTCCGCCTCAGACAAGCGTCCCGCGGAGGTCAGCTGTGCCGACAGCGAAACAGAGCAGAGAAGGGGAGAAACGTGTGTGGACAGCAACCTGCCCTGGCCGCTGAGCCGGGAGAGGCCCCAATCTCACATCGGCAATTAGCACTCTGTGTTTCTCTCTTTCCCGTTCTTTTCTTTTCTTATCTTTTGCCAGTTTAAGACCTCTGTTGCATGCAGTCTCATTTTTACCGTGCAGGGCAGAGATAGGTTTTCGAGAGGCTGTGGCTATATCGCCGCGGTCTAATGAAAACGCCTGTCTCCATGGAGTAGACAGCTAAAGCCCTGGTTTGAGCTGGTCTTTGCTCCCCTGCTGGGTGTATTGATAAGCAGCACTGAACCCTGCGGTCAGTGTTTAATTGCATTATTTGGAGTCCTCTAGTCACTCTCCTCCTTCCTCCTTGATGGAAGCGGAGAACAAGTGTTTGCTGATACGGAGAAGTAAGGATCAAAAAGATACGCGGAGGCGGGGAGAGCGGGCCGACGCCCAGGGAACTCTAAATATGATATTGACGGATAAGTGAAAGCGTCAAAACCTATCGCGCCGGCTAATCCCGTAGCCGCTGCAGTCATGTTGTCACAACGGAGGGAAGGCTTACGGCCGGAGCATGATGGGGGCCCCGGCCTCATTCAGGTCTGACTTCACCGACCTCCCAGTAAAATCTGTGGAAATCTGTGACATCATTGTTCGCGCCAGGCTTTTATCTTGTCGTGGCTTATCGTGCCCACCGCTCCAGACGTTCACGCATGCACACACATACACACGCCTGCAGAGGAGACTTCCAGCGGAGTGGATTAAAAGCGGCCCGCGCTCTTTGACAGACCTCAGTGGGCCCCAGCGTCTGTTTCCGAGCTCTGATTGGGGACCTCGTTGCCTCTCCGATAGGCGACACACATAAAACTGAGCAACACCCCCCCCCCCCCCCCCCAAAGAAATCGTAGTTTGTATATAATCTCTTATCAGAAAACATCAGCAACAGTGAGTCAGTCAGATCTCTAAAACCACTGCTTCACGATTTAAAATACAAATATTTCAGTCTCGTCTATTAAACAATAGCGCACTGGGACTGAGACCCTCTTCCCCCATCACCCCCTGAGAATCTTGTCTGTGTCCCATTGAGTGGGTGGCGGGGCGAGACTGTTCCACACACAGAAAAAGGAGGTTTGAACAAGTCGCCATGGTTGAGCAGCGATGTAAACCCCCTTTTTTCCTTCACCTCTGTACCCTTCCTCTCAAATTGACGATGTGGTTTTGTGGTGGCATCTGAAAGTCGCTTTGTCCACACATCAAGACCCCACCCCCAACATGCACACACACACACACACACACACACACACATGCAGGGGTCAGGAGGAAGACCATTCATCCAAGTCTGGCCAGCTGCACGCTCTTTCACCTGGCGCCCAATTACGAATGGTCCCTGGATCCGGGCATAGAGAACCTATGAGCAAGGACCCACCCACCAGTCCACCTCTCGACAAATACCGATCGGTGTTTGCAGCAGTCGCCTATACCACACCTGCTCAAATTGTGGGATTGTGTGTTTGTGTGCCGGCGTGGAAGAGCTCCTCATTATGGCGCTCATTGTGTATGTGCCTCCTTTTCGGAGGAGCTGGGCTGGAAATCCTACTCACCGCGGCGCAGAATGGAGCGGCCATCAAGTTCATTGTACAATCGCACCACAAGTCCGAGGGCCTAGTGTGCTCACACATGCGCACGTTCACACTCGAGCGCCGCACATGACAGCACAAAGCGTCTCCCCCACTTCCCCCACTTCCTGGCGTAGCCCCGACGTTTCGGGGACATCGGGGCTAATTGCATCATCGTGATTCGGAGCTGCACGTGTTTGCGTGTGAACGTGAGTGTGTCACGTTCTGCTCAGGCTCCTCACACGGGGCTCGTTAGACCTCTGGTCCCGGCCGGGGTCTGTCACCCACGCGAGTCATCCAGGTAACAGCGCTGCCTATCAGACATCAGACACCGGCGCACCGGCTAAGGCACAAAGTGAAGAGCATCGATCCCAAATGATCTTGAAAAGTGGTTGTGCGGTTTTGTTTGTGCCCGTCCGATCGGTTGTCCATGTCGATTCCTAAATAGTTGGTGTAGCCTGTGTGTGAGCAGATGTGCATGTGTCCATTTCGTGTGTGTCTGCGCATGTAACGTTGTAAGTGAGAGAGAGAGAGAGAGAGAGAGAGAGAGAGAGAGAGAGCAAAGGAGAGTGTGACGGGGTCAGCGAGGAGTTCAGTGTGTTAGAGGTCTCGGAGCCACGGCTCTTTGATTCCACTCCCTAGCGGCTCGGAGAATTTCCTCTCCAGTTTCCCAGTGCCGAGCCCACGCTGGGCAAGGAGAGCCGCGCCAGGAAAATTTATGTTGATGTCAGCAATGAAAACACCACCACCCCTTCAGCACGTCTCACAATATTTGTCAAGCAGCGGTCTGTCCATTCTTTCTCTCTCTCTCTCTCCGCGTTCTCTTCTTTCGCCCCCCGAATATTTCCATTCTTACTGATGTGCGTTTTGCTGAAATCTTAAATCCGTGTTGGCGAGGGGTTTCACACTTCACATGGCTTGTTGTCTCTGCGGGGACTTTGGTAACACGGCTCTCTATTGGTCTCCTCAGGGGCTCGGCCAGTTTGGGGGTGTCTTTCAAGGTGTAATCCACACATAAGGCTCCCTGAGGCTCTGTGCGTGGAAAGCGAAAAACACAATCACAAAAGAATTACAAATACGGCATTAGGGCCTCCTCCCATTTTTTCCATAGCTTCATGCGGCTTGTCAGATATGAAAAAGATTTGCCCATTAGTACACACGTCCATGTTTCCCATTTCACGTATATTCATACAATTTCAGGTAAAGTTTCTGAGCAGCAGTTGTTGAGGAGCTGACCCTAATGTGAATAGCAGTGGAGGCAGATGTAATATTCACGAGGATCATTGATCTTAAAAAACATTGCACATCTCTGCATATTGATTTTCATGCCACACAGAAAGAAAAGACAATGGCTGTAGGCAAAGTAGTTCTTGAAGAAGAAATATCACACCTGAACATGTTGCTTTCACTGTTACGTTGAGAATATCATTCGGGGATGGGGACGGAACTTGAAATGGGCTATATGATTTCGTTCATCTGTTGATCCGTTGGTTGAGAGCTCATCTGTCTCGTAGCTGCCGCGTGGGATCTTGTGTTTGGCTGAATTTCCATGTGGCTAAAATGTGGGAAATCATCATTGCATTAGCGCCGGGTTGTTTCATTGCACCCGAGCCGATGTGGTATTTATCACGCTGTGTGTCCCGCGGTGTGTTCAAAGTGTGTTTGCTCACACCTGGAGAGTGCAGCTCATTGGAAGAGTCTCATGATGATATGCAGCCACGTGTTTACAGTATACGGATTATGTTGCATAACATATTGCAAAAAAAAAAACCCCGAGCACATCATCTCGCCATTTGTCAGTTTTTGTGGTTGAGTTCTTGTGTGTGTCTGTGAACAAGGTGTTCCTCTGCCACATGAGATAGCGTACCGCAGGTGCCCCCGCCCATGCGGAGACAGATTTGCGGACATGACACTCGCCTCGATGTGTTTTTAAACACCTCCTCTCTTTGCTGTGTTGTGTGACAACCTCTCTGGAAGAAAGGTACATCTTTTTCTTTTTTTTTTATCTTAGCTGAACTGTCAACTTAAGCAAAATGAAGGCAGCCAAAGGTACAGGATCCAGGACCCCCCCCCCGTCGAAGCTGCACGGGCACACAAGAGCCGGCGAACACACAAGACACACACGGAGCGTCCAGTCGGTTTGGGGCTTTTTAAAGTCCCATCGCCTGAGGGTCAGTGATAACACTCGGCGCCGATTCTTATTGGCTGCGAGCTTCACAGTCTCTCCTGACACAGAAAAACACAAGCAACATGTGGCGATCTGTGCATTCTTGTGTGTGTACGTATTTCATCGGGTTTGGAGTATAAGTGGCAAAGCCGGACGAGATACTTCTATGGGCTGTCATGGTTGACCTTTCGGGTGCCGGCCCGTTGCTTTTTGCGGGGGGGGGGGGGGGCAGAACAGTCCATCTTGGAGGAAAAACTGCTCGGCAGGACAGATGAGACAGGTGAAGCCGGGGGATGTGTGTATGTCGGTGTTAAAAATATACAGGATTTGTTCAGTCCAGCAAGACCCCTGCCTTCCTCCGCCCCGTTTCTTCCGTTGTACGTGCACACACAAACACATGCACAACAGCCCTCGGTCGTCGTTTACACTGAAGGGACAGATTTGGACCTGGGCCATGCCTCCAGGCCGCCTCACTCCCCTTGATCCCCCCCGCCCCCGCCCCGTCTCACTGGCCCTCAACCCAGCCCCGGCCTCCCTCTGCTGGGGGGGCAGGCAAAGTGGCTCGAGTCGTTATCCGGAGCTAAATCGCCAGATTGCCGTCGCCTGTGCTTCTGCATTGTTGTTGTTACTTGTGGAATGTAGGATCGGGGGGCATGCATATTTCACACGTAAAGGCAAATAGGCTCCAACCTTGTACCATCAATGACTGGATCTTTTTTCCTCTTATGTATTTTGCATTTCTACATGCTTTGACTTTGAAGCTCCTTCTTTGCATGTTCCCCTTTCCATAATTCATGTCATCTGCAATCTTCAATCCGTAATCCACACTGTTCTTTTGTAATCTTTAGATTAGCCCCTGTATTTGTCCTGTGTTTTAGAGATTATAATATCGCCTGCTTCTTTAATCTTTTTTTTTTAAGGCCTTCGTTAAAGCGTAAAAAAACGACTCTTTGCGGGAAAGCTGCCTGTTGCATCTACACGAAGGTACAATTTTTCACGAAAAGTCTCCTTGACGGCAGACATGACAATTTGTGGGTATTCTAGTCACGTTTTCTCTTCACCTCCTGCATGGCATCTATCCATCATCTCATTGGTTGGCATGTCTGGCTCCTGCCATCGTCACCATGGCAATGTGAGTGTCCTCCCGGTAGCCATCACCATGGCAATGGGAGTGTCCCACAGCAACCATCAGCATGGGCCGAATGTAAGCCTCTTAACCGGGATCACCATGGCAATATGTGCCTGCTGAAAACACTGGGCCATGGTATGTCTCTGTGTGTGTACGTGTGTGTGTGTGTGTGTGTTTCAGAAAGAGTAAAAAATGTGTTATGAGCTCTATCATCAGGCATTGGTGATGGATTTCTCTTCTCCCCCTCAGTCGCTCTCTATCAAACACTCTTCCTCCGTCATTGTCTTTCCCTGACACAGTTCTTCCACATTTCACTGCATCAGCGTCGCGGGTGGGGTGCCGTGATGTCGCCCTGTCCTAAGTGGGACCCGGCAGGAGGCTTACTTGGCACCGACGGAGCCGCAGTCCATCCTATCCTGCTGCTGAACACTCTCCCTGCCCCTCTGGGAGCGCGCCGGTCCTGTCTGCTCGGGACGTCGGCTAGTGTCGGTGTCCTGACGCACAGTAGTGAAAGCTGACAAAACCGCAGGGGGGGTGAATTACGGAGAGGCCCTGATGGAGAGAGACGCATGCCACTGCCCTAGCAAGGACACGGATGCATGATACACACAACGGCACCCTCGTAAAACAAACACTATCTCTCACACACACACATATATTCACACACACACACACACACACACACACACACACACACACACACACAAACTCATGTGCACAATGTGCCATTACACTTCTGTACAGACATGCACACACACACAGACAGAGATCATTTTGCATATTCATGAGCGTACATACAGGGTGTTCCGTTTCGCAAGGCTGACTTTTATTGTTTCCCTGGTGTGTACAGTGTGTGTGTGTGCGTGTGTGTGCACTGATGCACACGGGCATGTTTATTTAGGGTGTGTGTGCGTGCGTGTGTGCATGTGTGAAAGTGCGTGTCCCTGCATGTGTGTGCATTTAGCTAAAGAGCCTGGTGGGTATCAAGAAGCGTAGCTTTAAGGTATGATATGTTAATAAAATGTGTCAAGATGTCTGGAACCCTTTCTCTCTTTATAAACAAACTTACAGCCTGAGCGCCGCTAATTAGCGAGCCCATCTGTTCAGTTCCGGCGAAGTTGTTGAGATTTACCATGGAAACTGTAAAAAAAAAAAAAAAAAAGATAAGCTCACTTTCAACGTGGCAGCTGACAAGTGATAGAAAGACCAAATTCAAATTCCCCAGCCTGCGATCTCTCCTTCAGTCTCTTATTCAATTACGGTCCATTAAGCGTGTGTGTTTTCATCTATTTTATTTGAAAAACCAGGGAAATCTTTCCTTGAGTTAAAAACGACTGCGCCGGCACGCTCGCACACCAGCGGCGTTCGCCGAGGCGCGGCGTACGAAAGATTCGGGGGCAACATTCCCCGAACAGCATCATCCAACGCTGTGGCAATTTGCTGGGAGAACAGTAATTGCTGTGGCTGGGGGCCCAGGTTTTTTTGCATGCTAAGCACTCCGCAGCTAAGTCTGTGACGTGTGTGTGTGTGTGTGTGTGTGTGTGTGTGTGTGTAAGTGTTCGTGAGTTTGCGTTTGCTTGTGCGCTTGCTTAGGTCTGTGTGTGTGTGTGTGTGT
This sequence comes from Scophthalmus maximus, assembly GCF_022379125.1. Classification (NCBI taxonomy): domain Eukaryota; kingdom Metazoa; phylum Chordata; class Actinopteri; order Pleuronectiformes; family Scophthalmidae; genus Scophthalmus; species Scophthalmus maximus. The sequence goes on along the minus strand of NC_061528.1, from coordinate 5,858,545 downwards.
GTGTGTGTGTGTGTGTGTCAGGGTGTGCTAGTGTCGGGCGGAGGGAGTGTTGTTGGTGTTGGAGGTGGTGGTGGTGGGGGGGCGCAGGGGGTCCATCTGCTCTCTTCTGCTCCTCTGCACTGATATAAGATTACGTTAATCTGGGTACTTGTCAAGACAGGTTAGTGAAAGCAGACGACTGGGTGGGACTCATGCTAAACAGGTTGGCTAGAAAACGGCTGTTTTGGCCCTCGCCGCCTCTGCGGTGTGGGCTCTGGCACAAGGCGGTGGACGGTGAGCAAATAAGTCTCACAACTGCAGGTTTTTTTCCCCGTGAAACTGCAGATTCACAGGAACAGGCCTAATCTCCAGGATCTGATGCGTCTATACGACCGATTCCCCCTCTGGCGATAAAGGGGAGTCAAACGTATTTTTTTGTGGGGGGGAAAAATATTTAATTTATTAATCATGCCAAGTGTTTTGGAGGCCTGTTCCCCATCTGGGTCTTGTGTGTGTGTGTGTGTGTGTGTATATCAGACATCACCGGGGTCAGTCCCTGCCCTCCCCCTCGCATCACCGCTGTTGTGTTTACCCCCCCCCTTTTTTTTTTTCCCACCTCACCAAACATTTTTATTCAATTAAATAGCCCTCCTAAATCCCACCCTGCATCCTGTGCTCTTCTGATGTTGTTTTCTCTGTAAGCACTTTTAAGGCCGTAATGATTTTGCAACTTGTTATGCTAATTAGGGCGGCCCTCTCAGACTGTGCAGCGCGGAGACGGATTTATTGCCCGTTTTTCGTGGGGTTGGGGGGGGGGGGGGGGGGGGGGAAAGAAAGAGAAGTTAGAGTAATTAATCCCGTTAACCAAGGATAATTGGGCAAAACGTAGCCCCCGCCACTGGCACTGACTGGGAGGAGTTGCAGTTAACCCTGCTTCCTGTGTTTTATTTCAAACTTAATGTTTCCTCTTGTTTAAACTTCCTCTCAGGAATCCTGCTAATCCTCCTGCCCGCGCCTCATTGGTGGATTGGGGGCAAGCACTGGGGGGCCAGAGAGAGGAGGTGCCTGAAGTCAATCAAACATCAGTGAGGATTTGCCTTCCTGTCCAATGTGCCCACCGCCAGGGTTTAGTTCTGTTTGACCAAATCTAAAATATAATATAAAAAAACAGGTATAAATGTCTAATATTAAAACGATCTCTAAGGCTATGATTGTGTCAACAAATAAATCATATTTGAGAAATGCATTATTATAATAATACTAAATGGATTTTATATTTGGTTTTTTACAACACATTGCTGAGAAAATGTTTCTTTCTTCGTGTATCTGAATAAAATCTCCTCTTTTTTCTAAGCAGCATGTGTTTAGAAACGCATCACATTAATTTACACATTAAATGTTCCTATTTTATGACCTTATTAACTGTGGTTAAGTTCAGTCTCTCACCTAACTGTTTTGCATTAAAATGGTGTTTTTTCTTTTCTTTTTTATAGGCACAAACATTTTCCAGTTTTTACAATGGAATTCCCATGCACGTAGCCTTTTTTTTTATGATCAGCTGCAATAACAGGCAGTGCTAACTGGTTCCATACCCACAATTCTCTCCCTCAGGAGAAACACTCATCTGTTTTTGTCAGTATCATGCCGGGACTGTAACCGGAATAGGCAGATCCTAATTTCATCCACTTTCAAGGAATTTACAGGCTTAAACAAGACCTCCTTGAAGACATATTTATGTTAGGGTAGGGGGAAAAAAGGAAAAAGTAAAGGGGGGGCTGTAGCTGTTATTCAGACAATATGGGAAGATAAGAATCTTTATTGATAAGTGACACTTGATGAGATATTTTCAGTTCCTTTCTTTATTTTTTGTACAAATGATAAGGGATTTCGCTCTTTTATCAAAAACAATTCTTGATTGGTCTATTTGATTTATCTCAAAATCGTCTTTCTCTCTTTCTTTCTTATGTCATTTTGAAGCACCGTCCCGTCCACCTGAAAAGGCAGCAAAGAGCATTTGCCCCATTCGTCCTCTCTGCGCCGTTCTTCTTTGCTAATTGCTGTTTGTGATTGTTTCCGAATTCAGTTATTAGCCACATTAGGTCAGATTAAGGACGAGCACGCCGAGACAAAGCCAGGTAATTAAGGGAGGATATGGACGCCGCAGTCATGCCCCGTCCAGTTACACTTGACTTCATTAATACGGCTAACTTGAGTCGACCGTCACAATGCTCGCAGGAAGACTCTGTTTTTTTCTCAATGTGAACTTGTACTTCTGCCTCCCGGACCTCACAATGGGCTGTTTAGCATCCACAGTATGGCTATTGTCACTGTCAGCCATAGGATGGGAGGCAAGGGCACGGCAGAGGAGAGGCGAGCAGGAAGAGAAGTTAGTCAGGGGGCAGGTGTGTGTGTGTGGGGGGGGGGGGCACTCGACATACCCTCTCGCAAAGCAACACCCCTCATTAATTACACCCGAAAGATAATTATTTTCTTCAATTGTTTGCTCTCCGTGGCCACATTTCCCAATGCGTTGCCTCTTGCGTTTCGTACTCCCTTTGTTTACTCGTTCGTCTATTTTTGTGTTTGCCCCCCCCCCCCCCTTCCTGTTTACACCATATGGTTGCAAGATCAAATAATGTCAAACATTTTGCCCTTGCAAGTTTTCGCAATTTGCAGTTCCAAAATGTGAGACCTGTTGAAAGCAGGAGTGATAATGGACATGCTCTACCCCCCGTCGCGCTTGTCCCACCGTATCTCCCTTCAATTAATGCTACAGCAGGAGTTTCATGTAATAACACTTGCACTTCTGAGCTGTCCACGCGAGAGAGGGAGAGGAGAGGGAGACGGGAGAACAGAGGGAGGAACACGGGGAGGAGGCTGAGGCTGGGAAGAAAGGACAAGATGAGGAAGGGAGGGAAACAATTAAAAGTGGACCGGGACGCCATGACGGGGCCTGTGTGCCGTGCGGCCGCGCGTGAACGTTGCATGTCAACTAAATGGAGCAGAGCGGGGCATGATTGGCGGTTGGTATAGTGCACGCTAAGCTTGTCCGTCATTGTCGCCGGGCGCAATCAAACTGGTGCCAGCAGGACGGAGGATGCGTTGACAGCCGTAATTACCCATCGCCATGGTGATCACTTTTGGCCTGCCGTGGATGGCCGGCGGAGGCCCCTCCTCCAGTCTGGCCCTTTAATCAGATTGGGCTGTCAGTTGTCAGGTAGACATGGGTGGGCCGGACACTCGGTGTGGCCACCATCTCGGGTCCCTAAGTGTTTTTAATTAGGTATTTCCATCCAAACAGACGCGACTCTAAGAGTGTAAAAATACAGCATATACACCCCCACAGTTACAGATGACAAAGAGGAGCCACTTAAATCCTTGTCCACCTGTGTGTGTGTGTGTGTGTGTGTTTACAGAGCTGGAGCATATAGGTGTTTTCACATGTGTGGTCATTTATAGGACATTATTATTACAGCACGCAGGATATCTCTTTGTGCTTATTTATAGCATCTCTTTGATTGTCAATATAATAGCAAACATAATCATTGTCTCGATGTCGCCGTGTTTGTTTTTGTCTCATTCATACCTTGCGGTGATGTGTCTATAGCGTGGTTTAACAGGAATACACCCTAAATCCAGGTCAGAAATATAAATAGAATATATATATATATATATATATATATATATATATATATATATATATATATATATATATATACATACTGGGCTATAGCAGATAAAGAGATGTAAGGACAAACTGCCACTGCATATCGTGCGTCTTACATCGTCAGAATGTACTTAGCTCATTGTCTTTTAATGCGATCCAATCGTCGCAGCCCATAATGGTGCAAGTGCTTAAGGTACCGGAGGACGCCAGGTACCGCCTGATAATGTCAGTGTGATAATTAGTGCTAGAGAGGCTTAAACCAGCGACCCACGGAGAGACGGCCCCCGGTGCGGAGATATGGCACACAGCTGGATCATACTTAATTAACTAATTGAATATAATTTTTTCCAGTTAGCTGGGAATTAGCTGGAAATTAAAACGCGGACAATCACGACACTGAATGGACATTATGAAATTAATTCGCGTGCTTGCCATTTTCCAGCAAAAAAACCCCCAATGCTTCCGATGATGAGGGGCTGATTTTATTTCCGTTGTGCATAATTAATGTTTCTCATCGCTCGATGCTCATCTGTCTTCGGGGCCATTCTGTGGATTTGATCAGTCTTGAGTGGAGTCGATGTTTATTGTGTTCTTCACCTGCCTTCCCGCACACTTTGAGATAATTTGGGACTCCCTACAGCCTCAGAGTCTGTGCACACGTGTGTGTGTGTGTGTGTGTGCTGCACTGTGTGTGTGTTAATATGACTTTCATTAGTCCCATATGAGATAGGCAGAGTGAGACTCTCACTGTGAGGAAGGAGGAATATGGCTTAAGAAAGTATAAAAATATCCCCAGATGTAATGGAAAAGGAGGTCAAGCTCATCCCGGGTGAAACTGGGACCCAGATTAAGTTCCACTGATTTGGTCGTATTTATCTGCGGATCGACATTCTGTTCAACACATGCCCGAGTATTTTCTCATCAAATGCAACAGGCTACAGTCAGTATAGTTTTCAAAGGGCAATGCAGATGTTTTGTATTAAAGGTGTCAATAATAGTGTGATTGATTAAATTCAGGGAATAGCCAAGATCATTAAATTCATTGAACAAATGCAGGTATTTAAAAAAAATCATTTGACTTACTAATCCTTCTATTTCCTAAAAAAGTACTTTCTGCTGCATACATTTGTCTTGGGAACTACATTGCATTTTTCAAATTTGATAGCTATAAAAGACATAAATCCTAATGTTGTTCTCTTAAACACATCAAAAACATACTCAATGTGGTTTCATCAGCTTGAGACATCATTGCTTTTCATAATTTATGCAAATCTGCTCATTAACCTGAAAATGTTTCTTCACAAAAGTTGTCATCATTCCCTACGAAGGAAAGTTATGGTCTTCTCCAAGACATGTTATGTTGTGTTATGTATTTTTACATATCACGATTTAAAAGGCAGAAATTGAATAGATATATTTGATAGCAGTGGGCTTTGTGCCACCCCATAAGTAAAATCAATGTCAACAAAACATAGCTAGAGTTAAAAGGCTACACAAAAACTGACAGCACGATGCATATCACTTCTTCTACAAACTTAGGGTACAAATGGTGCATGCTCATAGCTATGCCCAAAATTCAACAATAACTGTGTATGCAAATGGCATTTAAACCTGTGTGCACCAACAGTTTTCAAAGAAAAGTGAGCCCTCAGTATGTTCCACCAGGATATGTGGGAGCCTTTAAATTGGATTAAGATATGAACCATAACAATGCTAAATGCCAATGTGTCTGTTTTACTGAGTTGGATGCAATTTTTCTTCCTTGAGATATTTTTGATTCAAGCACTCTGCAGGGGCCGCCTTCACTGGCCTGTTTATTTGAGGAAATAGATCAGTTTATACATCACAACAGATTCAGTTGTCACCTCAGTGCACGGACCCGTTCACTACTTGTGCCAATGTGCCCAAAAGTTCCTTTCAATGCACACACAAAAAAAGGGAGGGGTGGGTTGGTGGGTGGGGTTAATCCCTCTGGAGCCATTGTGGGCATTTCACGTCATCGGCCACTATGTGCTCCCCAGCTGCTTCTGTGTGTGTGTGTGTGTGTGTGTGTGTGTGTGTGTGTGAGAGAGCATATAAATTTAGGGGTGTGTGTTTATGCAGTGGCTAACATGTGACGCAAGGCCCACACTGGGAGAAGATGAGTCGGGAATGTGTGTGTGCTTGTGTGTGTGTGTGTGGTTTCATCAGCTTGAGACATCATTGCTTTTCATAATTAATGAGAATTTGCTCATTAACCTGAAAACGTTTCTTCACTGGAGACCAATTTAACCCTAACAAAAGTTATCATCATTCCCTATGAAGGAAAGTTATGGTCTTTTCCAAGACATGTTATGTTGTGTTGTGTATTTTTACATATCACGATGTAAGAAAAATCTGTAAATCTTTGACCTTTTGTGAAGAGAGAAGAAAATATATTTAATTATCAATTTCTCCATTCCAAACACCACGACAGTGTCAGTAACATTTAGAACAAATATTATTTCGCTCGGTGCACAGATTGATCGACAACAACAGCTGTAGACATCAGCTCCGGTTTGGCCGTATTGATCCACACTTCGACGACATGCTTAAACACACTCGCCGCAAATCTATGGCGAGTTGGCGAAACGTGTGAAACCACCGCGCGTCCACGTTCGCCTTCCACTTAATCGCGCGCGTAATATCATTTTGGGTCTAACACAAAGGATTGGAAAGTACAAATTATTCCCAGCCACTCAAAGAGCAAATAGCTCGAACAAAGTAAATGACCTCATACGGCGATGCGTCTCCGGGTGGCTCTGTTCTTCCGACCACGGAGAAATGTTTTTTCTTCCTCAGATCTTAACACACCCACACACAATGGGCATTTAGTACGTGTGGGTCAGCACAACAAAGAGGCTTATGGCTTGTTGTTTCCTAATTAAGAATGTAAAAGGGGGATTAGGCTTCAAACGGCACAGTTTTTGTAGTTTCCTTCTTCCCCCAGCAGCTGAGGTACGGGTTGGCCCCCTAATGGCGGCATTAGCCCATCATCATTCTCTCGTATTCTTATTTTCATTTTTTTTCTTAACACAGTCGTGGCTCGTCCTGTCCTCCTCACTGTCCACATCTTTGTCACATCCCTCCGTTTTTTTCATCTCCCCTCCTTTGCCTAGCGGCCAAAGTAGCACAAAATGTACCACTGGAACCCCCCCCCCGCCCCCCAGCTACACAAACCCCCTCCTCTTTCTGTTTCTCTGAAATAAGCAGTATTCTCTGGCCGTGTTTGATCCTTTGACTACGCAGGGGCTTCATGTCTGGCCAGTGTTTTTGGATCAGCAGGTAGTCGCAGGCAAGCTGTTAACGGGGTCATCATTCTTCTCTCTCTCCGCTCCTCACACACAGATGGGGACCTGCTGAACTCTGCCAAAGGTCAGCGCTAAATTACATATTTTATGAATTCTTGCTTTGGTTCAGGCTTTTGGGCGGGGGCGGGGGTGGGGGTGGGGGTGGGGGGGGGCAGAATAATGAAACGCTGTGAGAAAAAACAATTATCTGACATTTTCATTAACCGCACCGGTGACGTTTATTGCATTGTTTCAGCTCGTATCTCCTTTTTGTGGAATGTTTCTGCAAATTTCCAGCCGCATAATTCTTATTTCATCCTCACAAGAAAATGAATGATCTCCTTTTCCTCTTTTTTTCTTTCAGCGAGTTCGGCCCTTCCCGCCACCCTGTGCGAGTTGAAAGGGCCATCTGAAATGTGTGATGTTTGGAGAGGAGACATTTTGGCCGGCGTCCAGCTCATTGTACGCCAGTCTGGACTTGGCTGCCACGGCGGCTTTAGCTCGCCGTTCGGCAGACAGATGACAACCGCCGGCACGCCATTCAAGACCTCGGAAAAAACAACATCTCCCCGCCATGTCCGACGCGTTAGGAATGGAAACCGGTGTTTTTCTGTTGGTGCTGCTGCCCATCTCCTTTGTTGCAAACGGGTGCAAAAGATTTGCCTTTGCTTGTTTCCCGTACACGTTGAATCGGGGCAGAGATTCCTGCAATTGGTTTGGCCAGTGTGATTGTAAAAGGATGATGCTTGTCTTGGGTGTGTCTTTGTGAGTGTGTACCAGTGAGCACATGTGCTCGCATGGACACCTGGAGCTGTGTGTGTGTGTGTGTGTGTGTGTGTGTGTGTGTGTGTGTGTGCGCGGTAAGACGAGTTAGTTAGTGGTAGTGGTTCGGTGTGTTTGGATAATTCCGTTGCCATCAGACATTGCGGCATCTGCCATCAGGTGTCTTCTCACCGGGGATCCCGAGTGGCGCTGGAGATGTGAGTGTGTCTGCTTTCACACTGCTGAACATGACATTTGAACGTGCATGTACGCGCAAAAGGGAAAAAAGGGAAAAACCTTTGAGTGCACGCACCTTCACAGTCACACACACACACACACACACATGCACAGAGGCTGTGTGAGAGCCAGAATGCAGAGCCTGAGGGCTGTTGTGTCTCTGATGTTTGTATTGTTTACTCTGTTGTCCCAGTGCATGTAGGAGATTGTTGCACACTTAGGCCTCACTCCAGCCTTGTATTATTTACTCTGACTGGTGTGGACAGCGGGTTACTGTCCAGGAGAGCTGAAAGGCCGAGCAAAGAGAAGGAGGGGGGGGGGGGGGGGGGGGGAAATCGAAGGAGACAGAAAGGAGATCATTGACTCTATCTTTTGCCCTTATATTTGTTCCTCTCTCCTCTCCGGTTTGCCTTTGATCCCGTCTCCTCAAACCTCTGCCCCATGGGTCACCAGCTGTCAGACAGCCAGAGGAGGGTGCCGCCTCTCTTCTTATCCGCACTTTTTTTTTTTGCCGTTTGGGATCCGCACACCGTTTTGCACCCGGGGAATCATCTGGGAACCCCAGGTAAGTGAACCGAAGCCACACAGATGTTAATCTCCCCGTGCCCCCCCCCCCCCCCACCCCCCACCCTCAGACAGGCACCATACTCGTCCGCCTGCTCCTATACGTCTCTTTCCTCCTGCTTTTTTTTCCTTTTCTTGCCCCAAGTCTTCGAATCGCATTGACGACAGCGAAGTGGGGGTGGACGTCCCTTGATTAGGTTTCTTTTTTAATAGAGGAGGATAGGGCAGGGGTCGCAGACAGGGGGAGAGGGATGTGTCTGGCGGCTGGGAGTGAGGGCCTCACTTTGGGCACGCAGGCAGGTGAGCTGGTCCTCACCTCGCTCTGCTCTCCCTCCCTCCTCCAGCAATCCGGTTATCCGTGTCTATTACAGAAGGGTGGGCCGACGGCCTGGATAAATCCCCACTCCTCCAGACATCTTCTGGGGCCCTATCAGCTGGGGACAGGACCTTGAGCCCTGATGAGAAAACTGGGTCCAGGGAAATTGAATTAAGTATTGTGCCCGGGACTCCATTGATTGCCATTAGAGTTTGGCCCGGAGCCGGGTGAAGGAGTGATGAGGAGATTTAAGCCTGTCTGAGCAGGCTGCTGCAGTCGGGCTCAAGTCGTATCAGATCCAAACACTTGTCATGTTACCTTCCACCCATGGTAGTCAATTAACGGCATGGGGGGGGCGGGAGAAACAAATGCACAAATATCAAAGGAGAGGGCAGAGCGTCGCAGTAGAAGATCGTGGCGGCGATGTTCAAACTGCCGCGAGTAATGGACGCGAGTCAGTCACGTTTCGAAGGGAGAACAATTGCGAGTCAGAAGCCTGTAAATGTGACTGGTCTTTTGGGCTGTGGATGATGGATGGAGTCTGTGATGCACACACTTCCTGTTTCGCTGGGTGCAGAGCCGCAGATGAAAGAGCTGCGGTGTGTTTTCGAACTGAGGAAGAACAATAGGTCATAGGGAAGAAAGAGTTCCCCTGACCTGACTCCCCCCTTTCTGTCGAGGCTGGGGCCCTATAGTTCTGACACCACTGATCTCTCTGACTGACTCGCACAAAGAGCGCGAGACGGGAGGAGATACCTGTGGGCATTGTGTGCGGCTGCTGCCGCTGCATAGGCACCTGCCTCATTTAGGAGTTTTATTGCGATTTAATCTGACCATGCATTTACAAAATAGAGAAACGTGGTACAATCATGACACTTTCTCTCCTTTCTGATAGTAATGATTTACATTTCTCTTATAATTTTTGGGGCATTTGCTTCTACTTTGTGCATCTTTTTCGTATGATGCGCCAACAACCTAGTTGCAATGACAGGAGAATTTTTTTTTTCAACATTTGAGAGCTTCGATATTCAAACTTTATTTTGTAGTCGGATACATACAATAACCAACTCGGGAGTTTACAGTTAGTGTTTGTAATAAGGTTCAAAGTTATTGTTGAATCTAAATTTAAAGTGATATTCCCTCCAGCCTCAAAGAGGACATAATATAAAGCAGTTTATATAAACATATTTTGGTATGTTTTCACTTCTTTAAAAACACTTTTTTTTTTAACAATGGCTCAAATGAGCCAAGAACAAAGAAGGTTACTAAACAGTTGTCAATATTAAGCAAGCTAAAATAAGCTAAAAAAACAAACAAATACAATTAGCAAAGAAATGATTCACCGCAGACTTTATTATACAACCGAATTCAGTCCGGGATACAGAGTTATTTAATTGTTCTTTAATATGCAAAATATTCCAAGTGTCTGGAACGGAAAACATGAAAGCGTTCGTTCCCATCTGTGCCCGTACGCCAGGGACAGACGCTAGATATTTGTCTTGTGATCTAAGATTATGACTGGAAACCGAGCCGTATGAAAATTAGTTTGGAAAGATATGAGGGGAAGTTTGTCCAGACTGCGGCTTCAAAAATAGAAATATATACCCACGATTCAAACGGGGGAACAGAGAGCGATGGCCAGCCAACATCTATATTCTTCCCCCCACCCCCAAAATTGTCACAATGTCAATATTGTTTTTGGGAGGAATTTGAATATGTCCTGGTGGATTTCGCTACCAGAGAGGTCGTCGTCACCAGACTTCATTTGTAGCCGCGTGACTCTTCAGGCTGAACGGAGCGACGATTCCCTGTCAAGGCGCAAAGTACGTTACATACAGTACATGCTTACATGTTCAGTAGTGTCACAGTCAGATCCATAGGGTGTCTGTGACAGCCACCAGCGCGAGTGTGTGTTTGCCTCGTCGACAACACCAGCGCATGTCGGAGGTGATTGCTCACGGCTCCGTCGTTTAGCGCCCTGCACTCCAGTTAGGATTCCAACATTTTAAATCACCGGTTTCAACAGAAACGTTGTGCAAGGTGAAGTATTCACTGGCACGGACGATTTGGCAGCGGTCTCGGGGCTAATGAGTCCGATGGACGTTATCATAAAGTTGCGTGGAGTGTTGAAGTATCTACAACCCTGACACATATATAAAGTTATGAATGGCTCATTGCACATATGAGCACATAGTGTCTGCAAATAGATGACATGCACATTTGTGAAGATTCCTTATTGTAGCAGTCATGTGATGAATGAAAATCCCAGGCACACAGGGATATTTGTTGCATGTGTTGTCTGTGTGCAGTAGATCACCCTTGTTCTCATTGGCGTTTTGTTGCTTGCAATGGTGGCAGTTAAAAGAAAAGGAAGCTCGTTCAATTGTTGCACTTAATCTCCAAATGTTAAAATACGCGACTTGCTTCTTTCGCTGTGTAAAAAAGCAAAAAAAGTGAATCGAATACTTTGATCAACAAGCTGTTGATGTGCTTGCAGATTAATTGTGGAGTGCGCCATCCCCGGCCCCTCAGCTCTCCGGCGGGTAACCCCGCTTCGCCCCGCGCATTCGGCAGGGAGCTTTACACCCTCTATAGGTGTGGGCCCAGAAACATCCCACGCGGAGGCTCACACTGCGATCGCCTCCAGCTCTTCATACGAGGCGCTCGGTGTCTGTGCGCGCATCTGCTGCTGGTGCGCGCGCGTGTGTACACTGGCAGCCTCGCTCTTTTATTCAGGGCTGGCTCTTTCATCCTCTGTGAGAGGGCCGCGGGGTCTTGCCCTCTGAGCCCCAGAGATGAAGTCTAGTGTTTATGTGCGTTAGATTTCCATCCCACAGCGCAGGCCCTCCCCTTCCACTCACATTAAAGAGGAGACGGGAACAACAGCCAAGTGGTTTACATCTTTTTGTGGATGTCAGTTTTGTGGCGGCAGCCGGGACTTATAGGCTACATAGCTCCTGGAAGACTCATGACTAAACTATCATTTCAGCTGGAAATATTCCTCACGTGTGTTTTGAACTTTTTGCGGATTTGTTTTGAAAGAAATGGAGTAGAACAGAACAATATCCCCTCTTCGGCAACACAGAGCCGTGTGCGTTTAAAGACAAATAAACCAGCGTTGTGGAACCATAAAGAAAATCATTATTAAAGAAAAAACAGCAGTGACAGCAAAACATCTAACTGGACCATATCTTGGAAATCTCATGATAGACATTGCTATATGAATTGATACCAAACTTGCCAAGATTATGCGGAATTTGTTAGATCATTAACATCCTCGACATGACCGGGAAAAGATGACATAGTCTCTTTTGTTACACAGTTTTAAAGAAGATATCTATTGACCTAATATCACACCAATGTATTTTCATGCTTTCATTCAGATCCATTCATACTACCAAACACAGGCATGGATGTGTGCACACTGTAACACACACACACACACACACACACAGACACACGCACACACACACACACACACTCACACACACACACACACACACACACACTCACACACACACAAACACACACACACACACACACACACACACACACACACACACACACACACAGCACACACAGCCTGAGAGAGCGGTGGATCAGATCGGCAGCGGAGGCCGGAGCTGACCTCTGGTGAGTGTGTAGATTTATTCTAATCAGTACTGTGCGTCTGACAGGTTAACTGCCGCCCTCTGACCTGGGGAGCTCTCTGGGTGTCAGCGTCCTTGTGTTCCCTGTCCGCTTTTATCGGCAGCAAAAAGAAAATGTAAATTAAACGCAGCATAAAAATAGATGATGGGGAGGCTTGTTCCTCTCATCTCTGTATTCAACCCCATCTCATCTCTCCCTCCTTCCTCCATTGTTTTTTTATTTTTTTTCCACAGCTACATGCTCAAAATGTAATGGAGGAAGTGTGGCTTCCTGTTTGTTTTTCACCCCCCTACCTTTCACTTGCGTTCTCTTTGGTATATTAACGGTTGCAAGGTTGGACAGCAGGTGATGATCACCAGTCGGGTTCCACCGTATACGGGTGGAGAGTTCCCTGTTCACAGATTATGATGTAAAGAAAACGATTATCAGTGCATGACACAGGGGAATAATTTTAGGATCCCAACTCAACCTCCCCATCAACTGATTTCAGCGTTTGCAGGACGCAGTGTGACATCTGTCGCCGTACCTTTTCAGAGCAGCGGCGAGGGGGCAGTCGAATTAGACGGCATTGTTATGCCTCGATCGGAGCAATTTTCCAGCGATGCCTCTAAAAGCCCTCACACACTTCATCAGTATTATTGTAATTCTTTAGCTCTAGGTTATTTGGCAGCTGCTGTGCCCCACTGGCAAATCCCAATTCGCGATGCCGTCCCTTTCACCGCAGCCAGAGCTGCATTGATTTTTCCTTTTCTCTCCTCCAGCCTCGGCCAATTCATTTCGTATTTGCTCAATATGAAACATTTTAATTTCTGCGCGCAATCCAAGAGGTTTCCCCATTTTCTTTCTCTTTGTGCGACATCTCCTTTTCTCTCTCTTTTCTTTTTTTTTTTTTTAACATCCCTTTAAACAGTCATTGATTTTTCATGTTTCTCTTTTGTTGATTCGAAGGAGATTAAAAGTGACGAAAGCTACATTAATGCGAAGGGCAAATGACGAATGTAAGGACATATTAGAAAATATGTTCTTGCATCGAGCAGGTTCATGGCACAACAATTGTCCTTGGGGATTAACAATGTTCTCATATTATCTTGTTTTATTTATCTCATCTGATCTCGTCTACCATCGCGCGTGTTTAAAATGTGTGCATATGTGCAGGTGTGTAATCAGCAGTATTCCCTCTCTGATTGGGCATGGATGTGCCATTATAGAAGCTATGTGCAGTCTAATGGAACCTATTGATGTCTGAGTACACAGGCCTTACTTAATTAGTCCATCACACCCACTGCTTTGGTCTCTATAGGATCCCCGTAAGTGGTACTCCTTTGCATATGCCATGCAATTTCATAGGCGAGCTTCTTCTCTTCTTTCTTCATTCAAAGTGATGGGAAGAAAAACAAACATCATATACAGTGCGTCACAGGGGATAGGAGGGACTGTCTGGTTCAGGCAAGAGCGTCCGTCTGAGCGACTGTCTTCCTCGGCGGTGTACACCTTGCGGTTTTTCATCACGCGTGCGTGCGTGTGTGTGTGTGTGTGTGTGTCTGACAAAATTTGTGCCACTCGGCATTTTGCACACTAATCTGGGAACCTTGCGCTCAGCAAGGCAGACATTTTGGACTGTGTCATTGATTTGGAATCGAGCGCCGCACTCCTTGTCCTTCACTTAGTGTTGAAATCAATGATTTGCTTCTGACCGTGCATTAAAATCTGCCTCCCCTCACACACACCCCACCCATCCACCCATCCACCCACACACACACACACACACACACACACACACACACACCTCCATCCTTCCTCGCCAGGACTTTGACTCCTGCTTTTAATCCGGCTCTGTAGCCTGTGTTTCTCCTTTCACCATTGGAGTTGGAAATGTGTCACCCATGAATATTCAGAGAAGACTTTTATTGAATGTTACCTGGCGCAGAGAGCGAGACGTGCTCCGCACAAACAGGTGAAGGAGTCGAGGGAAGGAGGAGATTTAAAATCTCTCTCTTCTGTGTTTTTTTTCTTCCATTGACCGACTTTCTGACTGCAAGACACCAGCAGTCGGAGACAAGCGCCTCACGTACTCATAAACCACGTGTGCGCGTTTCCTGTGCAGTTGCATGTACAGTGCGGTGTTTACATTAAAGCATTATGCAACCATGATGTTTGAAGGCCAAGTGTCCTGTCACCTTACCTGTTCCCGGCCGGTTGACCTCTGACCCACAGAATTCCTCCACAAGCTTTGGGCTCTTCCCTCTAAACAACCTGGGGAGTTATTGGCCCCCAGAACCTCCAACTAACCGCACCCATGAGCTGGGAGCCCTAGGAAATATCTATATCTATATAGTGTATATGCACTGAAAATAGAATATTCCTCACCAAATTAAAAATAGAAATTCAATTTGTAACACACAAATGAATTTAGTTTGTTCAACTTAAACTTAGGTTGGATTAAAGTTAAATTGCTAAGTACAAGTTGAACAAACTTATACTGTTATTTTTTTTAAACGATTTTTTTTCAGTGTTTATCTATAGGTGCTGCAGTACAAGTGCTTTGCCTTTGGCGTGTGTCCATTCTATTCCCTGTTCTGCGATGATTGAGTTTTGCGGCTGTCGAAGGTCACGGTCACTAACTAGAAGGCTCCTCCGAAGAGACTCCAGTTCATTTTGAAAAGGCAGCCATTATTGCCAACGTACAGAGCGAAGGTCACAGTAAGTAGAGAGAAGCGAGGGAAGGTGAAATAGAGCAGTTATAGGCAGGCAGGTGGATGGAGACGGCGCGGGAACACACAAATGAAGAGGGCATCTCGTGTATGCGGCTCCCCCATGGTGCCCGGTTGAATAGCACCGGCGCAGATGTCAAAGGAGAGGCCTCTCAGCCACATTGTACACCTCGCCGTTGCCGCACCGGCCCGACAATGGGGGTATTCCCTGTTGACAACTAGGTAAATATTGTGGATGGCAGGGGGTTAGAGGTGTATGCTGGACCTGCGAGACTTAAGTGAAAATCAATGCTGGTGAGCTGTTGACGCCACGGTGGCGCAGGAGTGTGTGTCAGCGGTGCAAGTGTGTTCACTTGGAGTGTTTGCGGTAATGGCAGGCTATCATAATCACAGGACACTTAGAGAGGTCAACGTGTTTGGGTGTAAGTGAGCACTGTCCCCTCCTATAAAGAATACACATACATGCACACACACATGCACACAATGGCATCTTGGTAGCATTCACAAGAGGTCATTCCTATTTTCCCCTCCGTCCCTCCTTTCTTCTCTCCTTCTTCCTTTGGGATAATGCCGATGTCCCAAGGACACATAACACAAAGCAATAAAATATTATTGTGCTCATTGAATTTCCCCCCCGACATTATACAGTACGCGGGCGATCCCAGATATTCCAAATGGTTAGAGTCCATCCTCCACCTCTTCGATTTTGATTTCTCCGACCGAGAAAACACAAAATCTGATTAATCAAAACCCCAGAAAACCCATTTTCTGAGGCATACCTCTTTGCTCCCTTCGCCGACCAAGCAGAACAGCCTCTGCTCACTCGCTCGGTAATGAGACCCTGAGCAGGGGCAGGCGGACCTTTGGGCAGACACGCACACCGACCCTGGACAGTTTTGCGTCAGAGGGGTTAATGGACCCCCAAGTCAAATAACGTCGAGACGAGACTGGAACACACAGGCCCAGAGTCGAGCTATTTGGGCATTCGTCGCCATCCTAAATGTAATTCTGCGTTGCAGAGGGTGGAGTGGTTTAACTGTTACTGCCACAATGCCATGGTCATGTCATCTCAGAGAAATCCAAGCGTATGATTAGGCCTCGGCAGGTCTGGGTGAGGAGCGAGGGGAGACTGTGGGTGGGACGGGCAGGTTGGTTTCAGGGGGATTTTCTAATAGGCATTCAGTTGGTGAGAGCTCGCCCTCTACTCGCGCGCGCACACACACACACACACACACACACACACACACACACACACACAGTATTTCCACATTGTTATTGCTCCTTCTTCTTCTTCTTCTTCTTTCTTTCTGTGTCTCATTTGGTGATCTCATGGAGCGAGCCTTTTCCATGGAGGACAATTGCAGTGGAAATGGATTATGATTATAAAGGATAGGTAGTGGGTTGGCAGCGTTACCTACACTGCAGCATTAATATGGCGAAGCTGCCCCCGGGAGTTCTTTCTGTCCCTTCTGCCTAAACTGTAGCTTTGGTAATTTTCTT
Organism: Scophthalmus maximus; assembly: GCF_022379125.1. Classification (NCBI taxonomy): domain Eukaryota; kingdom Metazoa; phylum Chordata; class Actinopteri; order Pleuronectiformes; family Scophthalmidae; genus Scophthalmus; species Scophthalmus maximus. The sequence continues at coordinate 5,841,850 of NC_061528.1, read as the reverse complement.
TGCCATTTCTTTTTTTTCTCTCTCTCTCTCTCTATACTGCGCCCGAGCACTACACCTCACACCTTATTCGCTCCTCCTTTCAAAACCCCTTCAATAAGCCTCTTCCGTGCCAGCGAGAACCTTTGAAATCTCCTCTGGCTTTTCGTTTTCTCCCCGCCTTATGAGGGAGCTCGAGCGTGAAGGTTTGATATGGTCAAATAATCAGCATTAATTTTGAGGGGGAATCTCAGAAGCGATACCATTCATTTTCTTCCCCGCGCATGAAATAATTAGTTGCACTTTTTTGACATTTCATAGCAGTTCATAGCCATTAATAATTCATGCTCGCTAAATTCATAAAACATCATCTTGTCCCTAGCAAGTAACATTTGATATTACATCTGAGGCCCAGAGCAGAAATGTTTGCCAGAGTCCCATCAAATGAAATTTCTAAAAATACGGACTAGCATGTTCTTCCTCAAAGGCTCTCAGTGGCCCTTTAAGAACGACTGGAGGAGGAGAGAAGTCCCCTGCTATCTGTTTTCCTTGGCACCACAGCTCTTTTCTGAACGTCCTCCATTCGATTCCCTGCCTCTCTCTCTCTCTCTCTCCCCCCCCCCCCCCTTCCCACTGCCCTCTCTTCCCAGCCTCTTCTCACGATGTCAATTTAATTCAATCTAAAGGATTTAAAGCAACCGGTATCTTTTAATGTCTGTTGGAAAGGCACTTGTAACACGTCAAATTTATTCGCACCTTTCTGCTGGGATTTGGGGGGGGTTGGGGGGGTGGGTAAAGATCAATTATTTGCCGAATCTGAAGTTTCATTAAAACCACTTTTCTCTCTCTGTGTCCTTGCGTGGTTTTAAGTGGGCCATCTGTCTAAACATCTCTCAGGGTTCTTTCCCCTTTTTTTCTTTTCTTTTCTGATCATTTCCTCGCCTTATTCATGAACCCTAGGAGTCCAGCTTTGTAGTAGTGTTGGAGCTGGAGCAGCCCACCCCCACTGAATACAGCTTTTGGGCCTCAGCCTGCACAAGACTCCCCCTCTCTATCCTGTTACCTCTCCCCCAACTCTCCCAAACAGCCTCCCCTCCCCTTTACCTCCCTCCACCTCTTCCTGACAAGGCCCCGCCGAATCTCTGAACTTGCTACACAAAAGTGACCCGCCTTATTGAGATCAGTTATCCTCACCCTCTCCCTCCCTCTCTCTCTCTCCCTCTCTTCCACTCGCGAACCCACCCACTGTTTGAGACCCCCCTTGCCTCATCCCCGGCCTTCCCTCCTTCCCTGCCTCCCTCTCTCTCCCCTTATTGCGGATTTGTATGCAGGCTGTGACCTGGGTGGCTACAAAGCACCGCACATTATTCTTGATCATTCCTCTGCCCCCTGCGAAGCCAGTTATGAGGAAAGATCCCTTAATGATGCTCTGACTATTAACAGTGTTTTATGTCCAAATGTCTCCCTCGTTCTCGTGACCAGCCGGTCAAATATAGATACAAGGGACTGGGGAGTCTGCGCCGACATGATTTTTGGTAAAATATACACAGCCCTGTGTGGATATGGCAATAATTGCCAAGCAAAAGGGCACAGCCCGACAACCATGTCCCATTGTTGCTGGAGGGAAACTTGACTGTGGCCGTGTCTTAACATGGAGTCATTTTTCTTTAATAGAGGTTCAATATTTTTGTTTAAATCGCTTTTAAATTTCCTTCCTGGCTATGCGGTGTTTTGCATTAATAACTCATCAATTCAATTCAATTCAATTTTATTTGTATAGCACCATATCACAACATACATTGTCTCAAGGCACTTAACATTGTCTCAAGGCACTTATCCAAGGCACTTATCCAAGTCTTACTCTACAAATCTCCTTGTAATGTTGCGACATGGACAATATGCGACATGGTGGCATGATACAAAAGTACACGACTGTACTTTTTTCAAAAGTGAATGACTTTCTTTTTTCTTTTTTGCGGAACGTAGACAATAAACAGCATTTTTAAAATACAGAATGCATGATTGTGGAGTCCATAAATATAGAGTGAATATGTGAGCCTGTGTGTGTGTGTTACATATTTGGAGTTGTGAGATCAGTCTTGATCGGAGTCTGTTGTCACATTGCCAGTATTGTGTCTGCAGCCAATCCGTCCAGGCCCCCACATCTCCCATCCCGTCCCAGGCTCATCCCTCTGTCTGTGGGAAGACAAGCCACAGTGCCAGTCTGGCTGGGGGCCAGTGTTGAAGCTCTGGTGAAGTCCCTCTGCCAAAAAACCTGAATTACACTGAGATGTTAATCGTTGGGAGAGCATATTAAAAACACTATCGTCTACTCTCAGTTCTCCCAAACTGAATCGACATTTCAATGATGCCAGATCTGCCACCGGGGAGCAGTTTGGGAATCTTCGCCTTTCGCGGCAGCTACAGTAAAAGAAAGAATCAATATCTACTTGAGAATTTGCGGCGTTGTTTTGGCAAAGAGGGATGCCCTTTAAGTTCCCGTCTCTTCTGTGGCTTCATTGTTGCAGCTTATTGTGTCATAAGTAATTCTAGTTGACTTCAAAGGAGATCGGAGCGCAACTGTAGGGTTTGTGGGAAGCGCTGTGGACGTCTAACAAACGCAAACGACCTCTCTCAGATGGGAGCGGCGGAGCTCGCCTCTCGTGAAAATGCTTTGCTGCATGTTACTGTCTTCCTTCAGATTGATATGTGACCTACATTTCCCCAAATAAAAACTTACAAGCGGGGAACCCGATGCCAAACCTGACCTCCCTGAAGTTTTTGCATGTTTTCTCCCCCCCCCTCATTTATGAAAAAATGTGTGTATGTATCCGCCTGTATGCATGCGGGTCTGTGTGTTTGCACCGGGTTCACATTTAATGGGTTTTGTTGCAGTGAGTGGGAGCAGGCGAGATGGCAAAGTGAGCAACACAGACGTAGATCACATTTCTGGTTTCTGTGTTTTTTTTCTCCTAATGAACCAAAGCAATATATCAGAATTACGGCGTAATCAGGACTTTTCAATATTGGCTAAGTTGATTTGTGTGAGGAGTGTGTAGGAGACGAGGGGCCGGTAACCAATTCACTTAGGGAGGACGTATGCATCCGTGCCCCTATAGTGAAGACACTCAAATTAGAATGATGAATTATTGCGATCTAGCAAATCTTGGCAAACGATTTTTTTTTTTTTTTTAGACTTTGATGGATTTTAGAAGACCCCGTCACTCATCCACACTTTCTCCACGAGTTCCTCCTGTTTGAGTTGTGGGAGGCCGGGCCCCAATATTTTATGTGGATGAAAAGGGAAATGCATGGTACCAGCGGCTGACTGAGCTGTCACTACGTTCGCGCTGATCCGTGTGCATCTGTGCAAACCCCCCCCCCCAAAAAAAAAAAACAACCAGGGTGAACATGGCCATGCGTGAGAGAAAGACAGAATCGGAGCACAGGGAGCGACAGGCAGCGAGTGTGAGCGTGGAGAATTAAGTAATTGTTTAGCGGAGTCGCCGGTGATCAGCAGGAGTTGGACGTGTGGAGATTGTCGGCGGGCCTGGAGACTGGGGCTCCATGCTATCACTGTCTGCCCCGCTGGAGAGAGCTCCACAGGGGGAAGGAATGCCCTCTGGCCTCCTACACTCCCATCCACAGCCCTCACACCTCCTGGCGCACATTCCTCACATACTCCCCACTATTGGCCTGTCCATCTTCCCCTCGCTCTGCCTCCGCTTCCAGGCCTTCTTAATGCGGCGTCGTACTTCACGTCACGGGCAAGGTCCTGGCGCGCCGCTGTCTGCCGGCTGAACGTGACGGGGACGGGAGTTGATGAGCACAAAAGGGAAAGAGAGAATGTGTTTTCGCTGTTTTGACAAACGCTCAACGGAAAAAAACAAAGCGAACAGGAGTTACACTGTCTGGCTTTTTCCAGCGGTGCGATCATGCAGATTTGCATCTCTGCATGTTCCCGTCGAGTTTACGGCGCGCTGCAGTTTGCAGGGAGCAATTTTCTCCCGTCAGCCATGAAGGCATCTCACCGCCGGTGTAACCTGAAAGAAGTTACACCTGCACACTTGCAGCTGTCAAAGCTTCCTGCTGATGCGCACGTTCGGCTGTTAGAGAACGCGCGCACACGCGCACACGCGCACACACACACACACACACACACGCTTACACATATACTAGAAGAATATGATAAAGCAACACATATACAATGTGTTGCTTTATCATATTCTTGGTACATACAAGCGCACACGCTCACAGTTAAGCGTGCGCACACACAGCATGCTTGTTGCTTCAGCTCTGCTCTGTATTACACACACACACACACACACACACACACACACACACACACACACCTTTAGCTTCAGCACTGAACTCTAGCGCTCTCACAGATTTGGCACGTTCGCCTTCAAAATAGTCACAGCTATTAGGCCTCCGTCACAGAAGTGTCTATTTCTTGACGGTGTAAATGTCACTTTCTATCACAGCTCCTCGACGTGGCATCTATATATTTGTGTTACGTAGTGATGATCCGCGTAAAATACCAGCAGATGTAGCATCGAGAAGATTCCATTGCTAGTTTGTCTCCCCCCCCCCCCCCACACTAAATTCCAGGCTGCAAAGTTTCCGCTCAACAATCCTGTTCCCCGGTCTTAATGAACCCATCAGTCAATAACAGTCAATGACAGCAGTTCCCCGTGTTATCAGTATTCATGTGGGACATCGTCAGCTTTCTAATTAAGTGGATCAGAATTAATCAAGCAGCCGTTCGCTGTGGCTGCGTGTGTCGGAGGAGGAAGTAAATATCAGTGCGAGAACTCAAACTGCACACACACACACACACACACACACAATTAGAGCACATACAGTATAGATATTCAACCTTGCACCAGCAACTATTTTACACAGCTCATTATAAAATTCATTAAAACTTGGTTAATTAATAAAAGAGGTAATTGTACATTTTCTTACAAGTACGTCTCATTAAAGACCGATGGAATATGTTCACTTTAGCCCTTATAGGTTGTTTTTTTTATTTTTTATTCCCCCCCCTTTTTTAGATTCACCTTCTACGTGACTTCTACGCGCTGATGGAAATCTAACTTTGTCCGCGTCTGAAACTGTTTGGCATTTATACTCTGCTCTTGTTGATTTTTGGATTTCACTAACCTTTCGGAGGCGAGTCTGTGCTTTCTTTCTGGTATTTGAACATGTGTTTGGGTACCTCTTGTGCCTTGTGAGAGGCAGACAGTGAAACCGCGCATGTGTGTGTGTGTGTGTGTGTGAGTGTGTGTGTGTGCTTACAAACTCAGTATGCATCAACTAGCCATAGTGTGTATGCCTGCGCGTGTGGAAAACAGAGAAAGACGGAGAAGACGATGTGTGTGTGTGTGTGTGTGTTTGTGCTGTTGTTGCTGCTCAGATGCCCTCTTCGTCTCAAGCCACAGATCCGGCGCGGTGCCCTCCCCCAGCTGACCTTTTTAATGTAAACTGCTTGTTTTAAGATGCCATGTTGCATCAGAGCAGAGAGGCTGCGGGGACGCGACTCCGGTGTCGCGGGGAATGAGGGAGACAATTCAGAGGTGGGGAGAACCCATCTGAGTGACCTCTGGATCCTTTGACCTTTCTAATGAAGCTTTTATTACTGACATCCACATTCACTTTGTTTTGTTTTGGACTTAACCCTCATTGAACCCCGGAGCTGAGGTTCTTCCTTTGTGCCCTCCCCTTCGCTTCTTCTTGTCTTCTTCTTCCCCCTCCTAATCTTTTCATAGCTCCATTTAACAGCACAAGGGATTTTCTCTTTCTCTCTGACAAAGGCTTCACGTGTAGGATCTCCAACTGCAGGCCATCGGACAGAAATGTCGCGGAGTTTGGGTCCTTATCACCACCAATGATGAGCACCAAATGAGGAACAGCGTAGTAATACTATAGGAGTGAAGGGCCTACTTTTTCAAATCAGCCTCAGTTATTTTGTGGCATGGATTCCACAAGACGCTGGGAACATTCCTCTGAGATTCTGCTCCATGTTGACAGGATTGCATAATCCCTGCAGATTTGTGCGCTGCACGTTCATGCCGCCAATCTCCTGTTCTGCCACATCGAAAATGTCTCAGAGAGAGAGCGAGACTATGCAGGAGTTTGGTTTAATCCCTCGCGTTATTCAGAGATGACTGACCCGAGGCCGGGGGATTCAGCGGTAATTGTGTGAAAGTCTTTTTTTCTCTTCACCTCCAAATTTGTATCATGCGCACACATGCCTGTAGTGCTGGCTATGTGGAGCTTGGGGGAGAAAGTCCACGACATGTACCAAAAAGCATCTTTTACAACTCTTACAATGCTCAATTCTGTCTTTCATTGTTCAGAACATTACCTTTTTTTTCTCTTTTTGAGTAATTGAACTGTTCTAGTGTGTGTACTTTCAGAACCTGTGCGCCAAACAATAACTGTGATTATTTTTTGTGTGCTATTGCTGTAACAGGCTCTTTGACTTCACGTTGTGGTTTATTTATGTCTTCTTTCCGTGTCTCCCCCCCGTACCCCGAGCTCCAGCAGTTGGTAGATTGAGCAGAAAACAGCAATGAAACCCTCCGTTTCCCCTTTGACCATGTCCTGTTCTCTCCACTGTCCAACGGTGCACTTTGACTATGAGCTGTCTGCTTAGCCTGTGGCAGTCTGGCACACTGACCCCCTCCACGTTGTGTGTGTGTGTGTGTGTGTGTGTGTGTGTGTGCACGCGTGCCACCTCTCCTCTACCCTGACATCAACTCATGTCCTGGCTGTTATAAATAATTCATTGGCCATTTGAGGCCCCCAGCGCAAAAGAGCACTTGTGCGAGCCTTTAGTGATGGCCTTTAGTCACTCTTTATGAAAACACACACTTGAACACCGCTCACACACAAGAATACCCTCGTCTCGCAGCCACTTAAACTGTCACAGCAGATCAAGCGAAAGCCCAAATTCAACATTATCCTTTCATGCCAAAGCCTAGATACCGAGATGACTTAGAGTAAATAGATCTTTTCCCTCAGCGTTGTTTTATCGCCGTACGATGTACTGGCATCTGTATCCAGCAACTCTAACAAGGGTCAGTCTCTGAGTCCTGGGGCAGGGGGAGGAGGAGCTGGAGGAGGAGGGCGATGTGCGGTGAGGGGCAAAGCAGCTGGGTTTGTAGCTCCAATCTGCTAACTGCCTCTGGTTTGTGTATTTGATGTGGCGTGTGAGTGAAGGAATGGGGCACTGGGGAGAGCGCTAATCGAGAGAGGTGAGGGGAGACGTGGAGTGAGCGAGACAGGGAGGAAGAGACGGAGGGCGAGGCGTTGGGAGGTCAGAGGAGCACCTCGGCTCCCGAGGAGAGGAAGCGACGTGTCCAGTAGCACCTGCCACATTACCGTCCGACGTAACCCCGCTCACCCCCGGAAGGATATACATTATCCGCGGGGGCCATACCTATGGGCCACGCCAACACATTTGTACAAGTTTTTCCCGATTAACTCATTCAGGAGTGGGCTTCATTATCCCGCCGCCCTTAATTGAGATAGCAATGCAAATTCCCTTCATTAACTGTGACATGGACAATTTCTCCTGCGCTCCACGGGGACACCATTATATGCAGAGCCCACGGAGCAGGTTGCGAGGTGTCATCAGATATTCAAATGGCATGCTTGTTTAATTGCAGTAAATGTAGCATGTCCGGACGGGTTGGCGGGAGGACATTTGGAAAAAGCGCGCGCCTGGCGGTTTTCGTGTCAGTATTTAAGTGTGTGCGCGAGTGTTTCGGTAATAGAGGCATTTGGATGCTGCTTAAGGACGGAGTCAGTTCAAGGTGTAAGTGTGTGTGCGCGTGTGTCCCCAATGCGCGAGTGTGCAGGGCCAATGCCGCCCCGCCCTCCCTCACCAGGCAGCTGTTTGCAGGCCCCTGTGCGATCCCGTGGGGCTCCTGAGGGAGTGTGTTGTTGGACTCTTGTCTTTTATGGCAGCAGCAGTAAACATGACAGGCTGTTTGGAGACCATCTGTTTCCAATGGCTGCCGCATGGTAACAGGGAGCTCAACCTGAGATCTGCTCGGTGTCTGTCTCAGAGGTAGCAGTCCTGTCTCCTGGCTTTTTACAAGGGGGGGGGGTCCGGACGGGGAGAGGGACGGGCGGCGCATAAGAGAGAGAGAGAAACCAAGGGAGTCCAATGAGCTTGAACTTACTGGCATCAAACGGCACCCTGAGGACCTACAGGTTCCGCCGTCATCGCACATACTCGCACAACGAGAGAAGGATTGATAGATCTTCAGCACACGGTGCAGACATGCACACGCACACACACACACACACACACACACACCTTGGCCCATTAAGCTAAAGCAGTGTTCAGGCAGGCAGTCCCAGAGCACAACAGATTGAGTCAAGTTCTTCTAACACTCTCTGGATGTCAAGAGCCCCGTCTCCCTCAACACCTTCTCCTGCCAAATCGAACTGAAGGAAAAGACGAGGCCGTCACACTCCTCTTGACACCCGAGTCATTAATGTGTCTCTGATGCACTCGTTTTGTTCACCTCACTCATTCATTTTCGGTCCTGTCTGGCGTTAAATGGCAACAAAAAAAGTGCGGATGTCTTTGAGGTGTGATTCAGATGGATTCGCAGCTCTTTTACCTTTGAGGCCATCTTGTTGTCATTACAGTATCAGGGGTGCGTCCCCCCCCCCCCCCCTGTAGTCCTGCGTCGAAATCAGTGTTTAGAAAAAGCATCATTCACCCGCGTGTTCCTGATGGTAGACTGACACTGTTTTTATTCAATGAATCTGAAGGTGTGTCTGTTGAGACATGGTCGGCCTTCCGTCTTATCTTGGCCTAATTATTATTTTTAAAGTCATTTACGTTCCCGTCATTACCCGGCTTACAACACCCCCACCCTGAAAGGCCTTGAACCCCCTCTCTGTCTCTCCCTTTTCCGCCTTGTCATTTCACTCTCCCCGGACGTACTCACCCATTAAGGAGCTGCTGCGGTCCGCCACTCATTATCGCTCAGTGCATTTACATTGAATAGGTCATTGGGACCCAACTAAGTGGAACTAATGTGGGACAGAATAGTGGAGGGTTTGAGTTCAGTGTCACACAAGCCCCTCTGCTCCGTAATAAGGGTTCTCTGATTGCTGTTAAGTAGGAGGGAGGGGGCCTCGCTGAACCGAGTCACGGCTGAAACAAATCCGGGGGTTTGTTTGTTGTTTGTGTTTCGGTTGTCTGTTTGCATTTTTTCCATCATAATGGGAACAGAACGGGTCTATTCAAGTGATCACAACATAGGCTAATGGGAAGCTCACTCGCCTTCCTCTGAATAAGATTTGTTCTTTTGGAGGCTTTATTGTTCTTTATTTTCGTTTTGTCTTCCTGCTGAATTGTTGCCCTGCCTACAGTATTGGTCTTTTGATTATGCAGGGACAAGGATGCAGAAGGCCAGGCCATATGGTAGATGTCTCTTCGCCACCCTGACAAAGAGAGGACTCGGGGAATGGGCCGCAGGGTCACTCCTTGACACCGACGGCCATAGAGCGACAGCAATTATATACAGGTACTGTGCGCGCTCAGCCCGTCAACGGATAGCCTGGGAACCGCATGATGTAGGGCGGCACACTTTCACGATTTCTGTCTCTTGTATTGTGAAACATCTGTTCTGTTTGTGGGAAATACAGCTATAGCTTTTTTTTTCTTCCATGCTGACAACAAAGTCGATCTTCCTACACAACATGTGTTCGGTCTCCGGTTGACGCAAACGGGCAGTAATTCGGGATCTGGTTTCACCATTTCTTAGGCTCGTCAGTGGGTGCGGGCGGGGAGGAGATGAGAGTTGATACTAACACCTCTGGCATAACATGGTGGGTGGGAGCACAGGAGCTGGTCGACTTTTATTAAGACATAGTAATATGTGTGTGTGTGTGTGAGGGAGATGGAGATGTGCGAGTGTGCACAATCAGATCTCAGCCTGTTTCTGCGTCCATCTGAGTGTATGAGTGTGTGTGAGTGTGTGTGTGTGTGTGTGTGTGTGTGTGTGTACTGTGTGCTGGCCAGGCGCAAATTGACTGTTCTATCAATTAACTCTAACTTCGGCGCCCGTGTTTCACGACAAAGGGGAAAGTGATTCCCTGTAGTCAGTTTGGTGGTCATTTTGTTGAACATGAGCGAGAGCAAGGGAAGAGGAGGAGGAGGAAGGGCTAGAAGAAGAGAGGGAGTGCCCCGTCTGTGTGAATCCACTTCAACTGGATTTAGCTGTATGAAGAGAGAGAGATCAAATATTGAGTAACTGAAGGCAGGGCATCGCCGCATCAAAGGCATGGACTGGGAGGCACAGGGAGAGATTAAAGGCAGCCTTGAAGAAGTGGGTGAAGGAGACCAAACTGTGGTGGTTGTAGCCACGCTGGATGGGTCCGTCGATAACCGACCCGTTGCACCGCTCCTCCAAGTCGCTGCTTCCTGAGCACATAGCTCCCCCCTTTTTTTCTTTTTTTTTTTCCTTCTCGGGCAGCCGGATCTTATAGGACTCACCGAATGACCTTGACGGGGGAGAAGGTCATGAGAGCACGGGGAAGAGGAATATCAGCAGAAAGGGGAAGATCCTGAGGAATTATTCAAAGGATGAACACCTTCGAAATCCTCTGGAAGAAAAAAAAAAGTTCTCAGAGATCCTGCACCTTCTTTCATCCTCCTCTTCCCTCACCCACCACGTAAAGGTGTCGGGATTTCATCCATGATGTTTCACTCCTCAAAACTTTGCACATTTCACCGGAGAGGCCAAATAACTGAGAGTAATGAAAAGGAAGAGGACACAATACGTAAACAAAGTTGAACGGCGACTCAAGCCCCCCGCCGATTCTGGCCCAATCAGCCTGCCCTACACTGGCCCAGCTTGTGTGCCTACCATGCCTGCCCTGAGCTTGGCCGGGTTTGAAATGTCAGGCTTGTGGGTGGATGCTACTCATAAATATGCATTTGGCTTAAGCCGCGCAGTCCCACCGCTCTCTGCTCTGCCTTTGCTCGCCCGAACCGCATGCTCGCCTCACTCTCAGTCCTTCATAAGTTTGAGATGCAACCTTCGGGGGCGCATGCTCATGAAAAGCTGAGAAAAAAATGAAGCAACAACAACAACAACAACAACAAAACGATGGATGCAAGAATTTCTGTCACAGTTTGCTGATATATGAGGCTGCCAGCAGTGTTATTGTCATCCTTGTAAAAGCTTATTGTATTCTGCCAAAATATAGAAAACATATAGATTTATGTGAGACAGTCTGTCTGTCTATCTGTCTGTCTATATATCTATCTGTCTGTCTATCTATCTATCTATCAATCTATCTATCTACACATATATCTATCTATCTATCTATCTATCTATTTTTCTATCTATCTATCTATATATCTATCTATCTATCTATTTATCTATCTACATATCTACCTATCTATCTATCTATCTATCTATCTATCTATCTATCTATCTATCTATCTATCTATCTATCTTCATATCTATCTATCTATCTATCTATCTATCTATCTATTCATCTATTCATCTATCTATCTATCTATTCATCTATCTATCTTTCTTTCTGTCTATCTACATATCTACCCATCTATCTATCCATCTATCTATCTATCTATCTATCTATCTATCTATCTATTCATCTATCTATCTGTCTTTCTGTCTATCTACATATCTACCCATCTATCTACCCATCTATCTATCTATCTATCTATCTATCTATCTATCTATCTATCTATCTATCTATTTATCTATCTATCTATCTATCTATCTATCTATCTATCTATCTAGAGGAAGAAGTGTTCTAGAGGAAGACGCGTTCTAGAGGCAGAAGCGTTCTAGAGGAAGAAGCGTTCTA